>NW_027526204.1:133569043-133665177 GCF_048455015.1 Haemaphysalis longicornis | reverse complement strand
TAGAGGATGCTCGGAACGCTTCGTGCAACCAGCCACTGCTTGGGGGCCGTTCGGGCTTCTAACCGAACAAAGCCGCCGCGCGACGTATTAATGAGAGTCATGTTCTTGCTGATGAGCCCTCTAAAATTTTAAACGCTGCTTCTTTGAACTGCACAGTGACCTTTAGAAACGAAGTGACAGTTCTGGTGCCAGAAGCTCGTTAACAAAGTAAGTTGGTTAGTTCGATGATGTGGGGCTGCTTGCGTGGCCAGTTCTACAGCCCGATTGATTGTTTTTTTAGTGATCTGCCGTTGCATGCTTTGAAGGCGACCTGAATTTACAAGATCAGGACGCCAATTGTACTTCTTGGGTGATTGATTGCGGGATTATCTGTATCTGATTGATGATTTGTATGAATGAATGCACCTCCCCCCCCCCCCCCCCCCCTCCCCAAAGCGCCAATACCGCGCTAGTACATTCCTACACAACATCCATGGCTCGCTTATATTACGACCAGATGGAAGTGCCGCAACTCCTCCCACCTTCAATCAGTAGCGGCGCCGTTAAACACATCCAATACTTGTTTCGCATTCTCCACTCCCAAAAATAACAAGATAAATAAAGTGTGGAACAATAGACGCTCCAGTCCAGCTACGGCAGGTCATCATCCAATTAGGATTTTTTGAAAAGTGGCAAACTTCCACACTAGTTTTTAAAGAACTCACTCAGTATGTCATAAAACGAAAACTACGAAATCAGGGCTCGTTACTGGCTTAAAAAAAAAAAAAAAAAAGCTTGCGAAAATAAACAGGTTGAACGGCGTGTGAAAGGATGCAATCAGGAGAAGGCACCCCCCCTAACCCGATTTTCTTGACATACAGAACCCCGTACAGCTACAGGATGTCGCATCAGTCGATTACCACTGCCGCTGAACCGAATGCGCTATTAAGCAAGCGTTCACGACTCGCGTCATGAACGCATGCTTTATACATTCGTAATGCAGGAAGACTGGCACCTGCTTTCGTGTTGCCCATGACCGGTCCGATGCCCACGTGGCGTCCCTATACGCGTTCAATGGCCTCGCACGCCAATGCGGGAAAAACCTGTCCCGGCGGAAGGAGGCTCGCTCGACTGAGTTCGACCGCGAATGAACACGCGCGTCGACCCGCATGGATGGATAAAGGTGCTCAGAAAGTATGCAGGAGTTCAGGCTGTCTCCCCATCCCAAGGGCGCCGCTTCCAAAGCCTTGAAGCCCGTTCTACATGCGCGAATTTCGCGGGCGAAATTCGCAGAGGCGGCGCCTTTCGTGCGGCAAAACGATCTATTTTCCTTTTTCCACCGCTGCGACACTGTTGCGACTTCTCAGGCGAGAAGTAAGGTTGTTCCAAACAATTCGCAATTCTTCACAGCAACGAGAATAGATCGCCCTGTCGCCCGAGAGGCGCCGCCGCTGCGAATTCGCACACGATATTCGCACCGCGGGCTTTACGAGTGAAATCGCCCGTTCATGCATTTTGCCTGGGGAGTATTCGAGATTTCCACGCATGAAAAGCATTAATCGCAATCTTACAACGCGCATGGTAGAAAGTGAAAAACGTTAGAGCGATAAATGGTCAAACACGTGGCATCATTTAGGCGCTAAAAAAAAAAAAGGACAAACCCAGAAGAAAAAAGCCCTATGTCCTCTTAGGCCTATCGCTACCCCAAACTATATTTGAACATTAGGAAGGCATGCTGGCCGGCCCAGGCACGCACGAACATTTTCAGCTGATTATGAAGGCTCAAGAAAAACTGAAGCAAAACTGAAAGGTGGGCTAGTTGGTAAAGCATTTCTTACGAAGAAACAGCGCGCAAACGGACGGCACGAAAGAAGGGAAGACGCACAACACAGGCGATGCTTGTGTTGTGCGCCTTCCCTTCTTTCGTCCTGTCCGTTTGCGCGCTGTTTTTCGGAAGACATGAAGGCTCAGCTGGCTGCGACTATTTAAGGACTTCTCGATTGAGAAGACCCTCTTACACCCATGGGCCCTGTCAACTGAAATAAAATAATTCTTCCTCATTGCGTACAAGAGAGCACGGAAGGCGTCATTCTGCCGACAGGGGGGCTATCAATAAGCATGTAGGAAATTTTACCTCTACTAGTTTGGAACAACACACATAACGAAGAGAGCGGTCTAGATTCTTCAGTCAAATACCCACCATCTGAGGGAAAAAAAGCTATCGATTTTAAGACATGGATAAAGTATTAAAAATAAGGCAACAACGAAGAAAAACAAGTAGCAGTGCCCCATCACACCGTACGCTTTAGCAAGCGCTTTGTAAACAAAAATCTTTAATACAAACCTAGAGAAAGTTGCCTGGCGTCATGTACAGAGCGGTAAAGTTAAAACAAGGGCCGCAAGGAAATAAATGACACAAGATCGCCGCCGATAAAAACGAGAAAAAATAATTTGCCCGTTTAACTCGGTTAGCTCTCCGATTTCTATGCACCCGTTCGTCAGCAACTATTCGGTGTATAGCCATGCAGGGCAATTTCTTTCCTTCTGACGTTCTTGTTTATGCTTGAGAAGTTACCAGGTGGCACACGAGACAAGAAAACATAGCTCCAAACAAAACAGGAAGCTGGGAAGTTCCGAATTTCGCCAGTACCGGGAAAAGATCTCCAAGCGTCGCATTTAAGCAACAGTCGACATCCTCTCAAACGTGATATACCAGCGTATTTTTTTTTCCCCTTCTTCTCGTCTCTGCTTTCTTTTTACTGCAATCATACCTCTGTCTATTGAAGCCCTCTGGTCGCTAAACAATAAGCACGAATTGGTCGAAACAGCCCCTATCATGGTCTACAGACCATGCCTATGACCTGGTAAAGTCTTCGCATCACTTCGACACTTCCACCTTTTTTTTCCTCTGCGTTTTTTTAAAGGGCTAACAGCATATATTAAAGGACTCTGCAACACTTCTGATAAGCGCTTTAACTTTATCCTTTCCGTCTGGAAGCACTGAGAACGCTATAGTTATCGCCAAGACGAAGCGGCACGGCGTGATTTGCTCGTCGCAGCAAATACGCCTTCCGTTTCTGCCTTGCTTATGTGGCTTTTTTTCTAAAGTGGCTATCGAAGGCGTTCATTGCAGCAACTGAACGAAATCCGGCAAATAGCCGCTGTACCACTGTAATGACGGTAGTTCCAGCGCCCGAAGAACACCAAGGCCGGAAAAGAAAGAAAATTCTTTTGAGAAAGTTTCGAATTTATCTCATGGGCATAGAGCTGTAAATTTTGGCTGATGTACTTTGCGACCCCCCTCCCCAATCTAAATACCGTATCTGTTGGTGGAATATGTCCTGCAAATTTAGGATTTCGAAAAAAAAGTTAAAAAAAAGTGCTGCAGGGTCTCTTTAATGAAGAACCGTTGCACGCAATTTATGATTACAAGCCTTCGCATGAAACGATTCACTTAACCTGAAGCCCATAAAACAAACAACCGAAAACACTGCCCCGAAAATATGGGTTAACCTGGTGGAATGGCCACCTAATCTTTTATTTCTGTGCTCATTCAAAAGTTCTTATTTTTACACGAAGAGCAAGCTACTCCGCTCCCGCCTTTAACTGCATTCTTAAGTTCTGCTTTTCATTTCTGTGTTCACTCAACTAGCCCTTCCTTCCAACTCCTAATAAGCCAGATAGGCGCAATGTTGAGCTTCCGAGTCCGTGCACCTACACACGTAACAAGGAAACGGGGTCGTACGGCCACATCCATATCTTAGTTACTAAACTACCTCCACAGATGCATCTGGCCGAATGACCGGTGCCTCTCGTTAATACGGCCTCAGGGCATATAGGCGAGACGCGATAAATGCGGCCGCCTTGATTGATGATCCCCTGCTATAGCTGGACCAGACGCCGCAGGGCGGAACATGTACGGATCCGTCGTTTGCGGAAAAACATGGCCAGCCGGAGAGACCTTGGCGATAAGCGTCTAGCTGGAACCCCTTTATAGCGTATAAAAAAAACGAAAAAGAAACGTCACGCTACTACGCTGCAAAATTTAGTGACGAAAGAATCTGAAAAACGTAAAATTAGGCTAAGCCGTACTCTTTGTTTCATGTTTTGTCTATTACGTAGTTTTACGCCGGAAACGTAAAAGTAGTAAAGAGAAAACCGAAGTCGCGCACAGTCCCGCATTGAAAAAGCAATTTCGGACTGCCCCTACCTTCCCTCTCTCTCTCTCTCTCTCTCCCAAGCGTTAGTTTGATCTGCGCAGAAATAAATCGCGCTATTTGTGTGTTCTGGCTCATATTTTCGTGTTCGCGCTGCATTTTTTCATGAATACATGAGCGTGCGTGTGTGTGTGTGTATGTGTGTGTATCTATGTATGCATGTACGCGTGCATGCATACATAGATACATCATGCATTATTAACTAAGTTTCGTTGTCCCAAACAACAGATTTGATGTACTTGCCTGCATAAACAACGATAAAAAATATCATTTTGATTGTTACTTCGTTAGTTTCATGGTCACAACGAAACATTTCACGCCCTTTTCCTCCGTAAACAAAAGATGAAGAAACGTTCTTTACATTATTTTGTTACTGAAACATGAAAAAGGAAGAAGCTCCGCTGAATGACTCAGAGGCTTGCTACGACGCCTCCGACAAGTTCGCCGTAAAGTAATCCAAACATCTGCCCTCCCAACGGGAGCAATTATAAAGGCGGTTGCAGCTGCCTAAAGAGCATTAAACATTAACACAAATAACCCGAGTCAACGAGGAACCTGCAGGGCTAGAAAATGCGGCGACGTGTACGCTGTTCTCGCGTGCTTTCGTCGAACGAAGGGGGAAGAAATTAAGCATGCGGATGGAAATCAACGAAAGAAGCTGGAGATGAGAATGAGGATAAGAATAAGGTGTAGGAAGAGAACCAACTTGTGAAGCAGGTAAGAAAAGTAGCGAGAGCTTCTACGCTCCGAGGTGGAGTAGCGATCCGTGTTGCTCGCTTTCAGCTTCAAAGCCCCGAAGCAGAAACGAGGCGGAAAGGGGAGGAAATACCGACAGCCAGAAGCACTGGTGAAGCTACAGATTTTGCTTTAAACAGCTAAAAAAAGAAATAAACGGGGTTACAAGGAGCTGAATGAAGGGAAAGGCGACGCAGAAAACGGTGAGCTTACTCGTGGGAAATTCCAGGGAGATAGCAGCCGGTTCATTTTAAAAAGAACGGGAGGGGAGAAGACCCTCCAAGCTTCAAACATTTTTTTTTTCACAGCTGCGCCAACATTTGTAACAGGGTAAAGCGAAAACGAGCGCGCACGGTTTGTTTGTTTGTTTTTTCTTTCCTTTGCGTAGCCAGCACGATTGAACGAAGAAAGCTAGAAATTAAAATCGACTAGTGCCGAGCGCAAGCAGCAAGCGGAACGAATGACAAAGATTTGTTCAATGGGTCGGTATCACGTCCCCGACGCCGCTTACAGTCACAAAAAAGCGCCCTCATGAATATATCGACTCGTGAAGTTTATTAATACGTATACATAGTCACGGTAAAACGATCTCTCCGATATCCGCCCGTCCGTCTGTCTGTGTCTGTCTCTGCGTGTCTGTGCGTGTGTGTGTGTGTGTGTCTGTCTGTCTGTGTCTGTAAGTCCGTCCGTCCATAACACGTGGCACGAGGCGCTCTACACGCACAGCTAATACTCATCATAACAAAGTCCTTGGGCCAGGAAACAGACTTCGTTACAAGCGATATTACGTTAAAAGCTTAAATAAGCTGTTTCCTGTACACCGCCGTGGTGGCGATGATATAATTTGAGCCTAGAGAGATTTCGAATAAACGAATTTCGTAATAACTAGGACTTACTGTGTTCGCGGGCCATATGGCGCAATAAGGAGCAAGCTCTCTTTGGCCACTTCCCCGGAAATCTGTCGGTTCGTCTGCAAGGTGCCGCTGCAAGAAGCGCTGCATTTGAATCAGCGTTTTTATTGCCTTCGATTCGCCGACCCGCCTTGAAACAACTGGGTTTTGCTGACGCTTCACCGCAACGCCCAAGAGCAGCCTCGCGGCAAAGCCAACTGCCGTCGTCGTCGACCGAGAGCGCCGTTAAACTCCTCGTCGCCGTAGAGCCCGTCGACCGTACATAGGTAACACATTCGAGCCGGACAAGGAACGAGGAAATGTATGAACGACGAGCATTACTGGGAGAGGGCGATAATTTCCCAGCCCGCGCCGTGTCCCGTATTACATCGGCGCCAAAGAAGCGGGCGCTCAAAAAAGAAAAGAAAAGGAAAGAATAAGCCTCGAAGAAACAAATGGGTAGGCGCCGTGAGCGACACCACAACAACGATCATTAGAGAAAACAAGAATGCCTGTTTGTATGTCCTCGGTCGCCGGCGTGAACAATTTTCGGCCCATGTAGGATGGTTACGAGGCATGCATGAGACGGTACGAGGCATTGCCGAAGCGCATGATTTTGATAATGATGGCTAGCGTTTAGTGGCGCAAGGCCAGTTCGAGCAAAGAGCGCCAAAGACAAGGTTATTTAGTGGCAATGGTGCAAAGGCGTACTAAGACATCTCATTAAAAACAAGAAGGAAATCATTGATTGTAAGGTTTAACGCGCCGACGCAACGCTGGCGATGAGGCGCGCCGATGTGGAGGGCTCCGGACTAATTTTCACCACCTGGGGATCTTTAAAGTGCGTTGAAATCTCGTACACACGGGCGTTTTTGCTTTTCGCCTCCATCAGAAAAGCGGCCGCCGCGGCCGGGGATCGAACCCGCGTCCCCGTGCTCAGCAGCACAACGACTTCGCGAAAAAGGAAATTGAACAAAATGCAATGAAGAGATGACTGGTGCCGAAGCGCATGCAATCAACGCCTACTAGGTGAAAAGGCCGACGTAATACGCTGGCAACGGTCTAATTACTAATTAGACCGTTGCCTAATACGCCTGCCTCGCGGAATTGGCTAAAAACACGCTTTATTTCCCCGGCCTGCGAGCATACTTGTTTATTTCAACTATTATAATAAGAATTTCTTAGCAGTGATGATCCTGCAAGCAGGCTACCTTACCCAGCATAAGGCACACTCTCACATGCTCGTCCACTGCCCACGAAGCAGCGACTCTGTATTCGCTAATGCGCAAGTAATTGCTTGGGCTCTCTGAAAGATGCGACCGTGTCCAACGCTGCATACTACCGATACTGCAGACGGGCGGTCTGTCTCCGCGAGTGTGGGCGATGTAAGCGATTATCTCCGGTCTGCAGACACCGCTTAGGTGCAACGTGGTAAACATAAATCGATCGTCGGCGCAACCGAGTTGGCTATTGGCGCCCGGGGTGATGTTTTACGAGGGCATATAAAACTGGCGGGGATAGCAGCATGCCAGCATTGTACAAGTTAGCTCGTAAGGGAACCGTTTTATTAACTCTGTATGAGTCGTATTTTTCGTTGTACTTTAACATTTTGGGTCTACCAGGTTGTGGGTCTACCTTCTGGGTCTACCGTTTGTTGGGATGATGTCGGTGGTGATGATATTAGCACCAAAGTTCTTGCAGCACCTGACCGACGCAACTTACCAAATTATGAAAAACGAAATTTTGTAACACTACGCCGCCGATACTACGTGCCTAAATCTATCTGGGAAAGAAGAGAGACAGAAAAAAGAAACAATAGAGATGACAGGGCGGAGTTCTGCGGCAGAAGAGAATAGGAGATCACGGTGCAGGTAATTTCAAAGCTAAAATACCCGTAACGAATATATCTTCTCGCGCGAGGTTTGAACGCCGAAAAGGAAGGAACATTGTAAGCGAATTTCCTGTCCTCTTAATATTACTTTTTGTGAAGACGGACGTCTACACCTGATACCGGTGCGCATCGTCTTGCCATGGCCAGGAAAAAAAGAATAAAAAAAGAAAAAAAGGAAACATTCTGCGGTGAATGGCCAATCTTCCGAGTGGGTACGTGTGTGAGTAGAGAGAGAGAGAGAGAGAGAGAGAGAGAGAGAGAGAGAGAGAGAGAGAGAGAGAGAGAGAGGGGGGGCTCTAGGCCTTAGTGGGGGGAGGGGGGGTATGTAATAGGACGTTATACCGGTACTTTGGCCTTCGTAGGGCGTGGAGAGTGGCGCAGTAAGAACTTTCACGGTCTAGGTGGTTAGGAAGATCGACGGGAGCGATGTTGACAGACAAGTGCGAATCGGCATCACCATTCTTGAAGCCGGAATTGTAACTAACGGTCGTTGATTACGGCAGGAAAGAAGTCTACCCATACCGTATTCACGTTCGGAAGTGAATCGACGGTAAGCTGCTGTGAGTCACGAAGTATTGATGGCGGCTGGCACCATCATTGGCCAGGCCCCTGAGTGGGTTTTGGACAGAGACATAAACAGACAAACCTTAAGATGCAATTATTATCATGCCACTCCGCGCAGATGCAATTATTATCATGCCACTCCGCGCTGACATCACCAATTAGAACAAAAAAGAAGTAGAATTCCCTCTCCACCTCCGTCTATATTTCATTTTTAGCCAGGAATGGCAGTGTCGGCCGTGAACTGCTTCTTTGGACCACTTAACTACTTCGCCTTATGATAGGTGGGTATACTCATGGTTTGGAGGGGGAAGTTTTTGTTGTTCTTGACAGACGTCAACGGGAACAGGAAAGATGCCGGCGAAGGTGATCCGGACAAATTTTCTGTGAACACTTAAAGGTCCGGTATACCCTTAAAAATTTGCTGCGAACAATCATACCAATTCGTTAAATTCCTCGTAGTGTGTTGCACTGGTCTGAATATCTGTGGGGGCAACAGCGAACCAAAGAAACTGCTGAAGGATAGCTAAACTACAAAGCCTTAAAAAATCCCGGGCCATCTCAACTAACGTGAAACCTGTAGAGGGGCGACGCATGCAGTGGATAAGTGAATTCTTGGCGCCTTTGCGTTTTTGCCAACGGAGATGAAACCGTTGGGGGGTAGAGGTATACAGCTTTGCTGTAAAAGTACCTTGCCTTTGAAGCCCGCAGCTCTCCATAGCGCGGGGTGTAAACGAGTAGCCCGGTGATATTTTAGCACGCGTTACGAGTCGCCCCAGCGCGAGGCGTAAACGAGTGTTCCGGTGTTTTTTTTTTTTTTTTTTTTTGGGGGGGGGGAGCGGGGAGGGGGTACGCGTTACGTTCTAGCGCGAGGTGTAAACCAGTTTCTCGGTGTTTTAGTACCGTGACTACATGAGACCACGACTGCGACGACGACGACAGGAGACGCTAACAGTCCCAGCCCCGAAGCTGGGACTGTGGCCCCTGTGGCCCCAAAAATGTGGCCCCTGTGGGCCCTAATCTGTGGCCCCTAAACAAACAAACAAACAAACAAAAAACTCTGAATGCAAGGACACGATATCCTTTGGAGCCAGCTCAAGCTTTGAAATATTGAACGCCCTCGGCGTTCGGACAGCGTATACAATCACCAGTAAAGCCCGGTTCGTTTTGCGTTTTTTGTCGTAGCAGGTTTAAGAGTTTTAATACCGCAATCACGGACTCGAGCGACACGCCAAAAAAAAAAAAAAAGGCGACCGCCTCTCGAACAGCGTTCAGGCAGCAATCCGTGGCACCGCAGCAAAGATAAGAAAACCAGGCAGTCAATGTGGAATGCAAACGAAAGTTGGACGCCCACCGAACACCGCTGTAAGCATGCAGGCCCTCACCACCCAAATTTAGAATGTCACATTCAGTTCGGGAACGTAACTTCGAAGTTTAAATTCCACCCAAAAAGTATGGGTAAGTTTCAAGTGAGGTCACTCGTTTAAAAGAAAGCAAAACATTCGCTGCCGCCAATGTAAACAGCAGCGACGAAACAAATACGTTTAGGTTTCTCTTTAACAGGAGTGCTCGCTTCAAACTTATTCGACTCCCTCGACGAGAACTTTAATTAAGGTTACGTTCCGGAGCTGAATGTGACATTCGAGTGCTGAACTTTCTAATGTTGAACCACAGCGCAAGCGACAAGACACAGGACAAAGCAAGAGGACCCACGAGATTATTCGTGGGTTCTCTTGCCATCATCCTGCGTCTCTCCGCTTGCGCTGTGGTTCAACATGCATCACCAACTCTTCCAGGTTTTCCCGTTGCTGAACTTTCTAATGTTTCGTACAGCGAACGAGCTTTACATAGACGGTGTAATCATGAACTAGGACATCTCTTTCATCATACCCTCCTTCTTCCTTCTAGACATTAGCGCTTTCTTTCAGGTAACGAAGCCATCCTCTCTCACTCTTCGGTGTCCTGTGCAAGGGATTGAACACTCGTTTGAGGTCCTCATTACTGAGCGAATGATTAACCGTCGTTTCCGCTGATGAGTTAGCGATTGGAGATTTCCACCTTCCAATAAATTTGTCGCAACAGACGAGGCGACTAGGTCGCGCTTTAGACTTCGAATTATGCGGGGACGAAAGCGCTGTTTCGTTAAAAAGTAGGCTGCAAAAAGAGAAAACTTCTTGAGGACGGTACGCCTCAAAGTATGAAGTTAGACCAAACGTTAGGAAAACTTCAAGTTGTGCGTTACGATACGCCGAGCAAGGTCTCATTAATTATACGTCGAGCGCTTACCGCCAGACAACGTTACACCTTAAAGCGTTACGTTAGCCCTAACGTCAAATAAACATCACTCTGTGCCTTACGACATACCAAGCAACGTCATACACCGAGCTGCACCGGTTGACGACGTTACACATTCAAAGCGTGACGTTAGGCTGAACATTTTCTCATGAAATTGCGCCTCACGGCCAGCAACCTCACACTCATTATACGTCGAGTTGCTTGACGACGGTAGACTTCAAAGCATGACGCTAGGCCTAACGTCGGGCCGTAGCACACCCTAGTCGCACCCTCCGGCCCTCCACTGCGCATCAACCTTTGCGCAAGCGAACTATGAAGTGGAAAATACGGGAGGCTTGAGACACGGTCATGCCGGTTTCACAGACGGGCCGCTTACGCCTGCAGGTAAAACACACACAAAAAATGGCGGTTTCTCTCTGCTTTGAGGAGAATGTCGCGGTAACATTAATTTACTGCTAGGTGTCTCACTTATTATAGGTCTTACTATGACGAAAACACCTTTATTACGAACGAAATCGGCACACAAATGTATGTAGCGATAATGAAATTCGGCTTATTGCTAGAACACAGAGTGTACACAGTTCAACTTCGCAAGGAACTGTACATACAAGCTACGACGTGTGAAGAGAAGCATTAAACATTGCACGCGAGAAAAAAATTCCCAAAGCGCGGCGTTGTTGGGATCAGGCGTCGTGGGCATGGTTTTCGCGGACTAACATCGCCATCGCTTCGTACGCTGTCGACCCCCATTAGCTCGCGTCACTGGACCGCTCTCTCGCTCGCGTCACTGGACCGCTCTCTCTAGTGGTTGATTTCCGCCATAATGTCCCAACGATTGCAAGAAGAACTCTTATGTTTCGTTAAAAAGTCTTTGACGACCTTGCGCGAAAATATTTTCGCCGGAACAGACACAGTTCCGCAATTAAGTTGCACGAGAAAATAATATTAAAAGGACCCTACGATATTAGACTGCGTACATTGCGCAAGGAAACATGACTTCTTAACAATACATTTGTGTATACTGGTGAAGCCGATTTTAAAGAGGGTCCGCTTTACCACATTTCAAGAATAATGGGGTCCCCGCTATTAAAGGGACTTAAAGCTTTCAAATTTTCGTATAAAACCGCCATAATGCCACTGGAAAATGCCTCCCCACCAATGCGTCCGCGTACATTATGACGGCGATTTTATATGGCCCATGTGTATAGCAGAGCTGCTGCAAATAATGCTTATGCTTTATCCCACAGTACCCACAATTCGAGCGCCTGAAAAAAAAAAAAAAAAAAAAACAATATTCCGGTATACCTCGTGGAAGAGAACAGGGAAAATTGCATACCCATTTATGAAAATTTTACAATTTGCTAAAGGCCGCAGGAAAGCTGCAAGGAAGGAGTAATGACCATTTATTCCGAGAGATAAACCGGAAATGGTTGAGCCGTTTGCTTCCGTGGGCGGCGTCCAAACATGAAAAAAGCATTACAGCGCTTTTGCATGGCCTTCCGAATTCTGGCGCCATTAATATCGCGGTGAAAAAGTTTTGCAGAAAGAGTTACAGCCCCGCCAGCGGCTAGGAATGCGACCGAAATGGAACAGAGCAACTCGAAGAAGAACGCCGCGCCTTGAAGCGCTTGAGAAGTTGACACGCGAGAAACCAGCGCAGCCTTTTACGCCGTTACCGAAGCGCAAAGAGGAACACACAGCTTGTGTAGGAGCAGTGCCACAGTGGCGGCGCCAGCCATACGTTTTCCCAGACACAGATTAATGGTAACAGGAACTGGACGGCGGAGACGCGCGCGATACTGGCGCGGGGCTGCTGCTGCAGCAGCTTGCACGCGTTGCGACACCACCGAGCTACAGCCGCGTATCTACCCCTTCCATTCCCTCCTCTCTGCGCATGCGCTACTTACTGGCTCTGTGTGCCTCAGCTTTATTCCTTGTTGTTTCGCTGTATATTAGGGGCGAAGCGTTTTAGGGGCTCGGGCTGTTGGCGTCTCCTGTCGTCGTCGTAAGCGTCGTCTCACGCCATCACGGTACTAAAACACCGGGACACTCGTTTACGCCTCGCTTCGTGCTTGAAAGACACGAGACCTTTACAGCAAAGCTGTATACTTTTATCCCCAACGGTTTCATCTCCGTGGACAAAAACGCCAAGGCGCCAAGAACACACCTGCATACTGCTTGCTTCGCCTCTCCCCAGGTTTCACGTTAGTGTAGATGGCCCGGGATTTTTCGTACTAAGAGGAATAACAATGATGGGTTACCAACTCTCCCTATACTGGACTCTGCTTATTAAGACGAAAGCTTCGGGTGTTTTATCAAACGCGAAAAGAGGCCGTGGCCGTAGTTGTCGTCGTCGACGTCAGCACGAATGGTAACAAAATGGCCGCCGCAGGAGGCAAGTGCTCTATATCCACAAAGCTAACTCTGCGCCGCGCCAGAACCGTACAAGAAGTAGCCTCATGAGTGTTCGTGGCAAGTGTACGTGGCGGCGCGTACGTAGAACGGGTGAACGCGGAGGAGAGATCTAACTAGGGGAAGCTGCGGGAATTGAAACCTGTCTGACTGTCGCAGTAATTCGCCCCAAAAGCGAAGAAAGGGACGCAAACACGATGCAGAAGTGGAAAAAATATTTCGCTAAGCATTGGCCTTCGAATCACGGAAGCAGACTTCAGTGCCAGGGGAATTTTTGTTTACCGGCCTACTCCGCGCAAGAGAGCTACGCTCACGGCTTATTCAAAAACAGGCTCGTAAATCAGCAAGCAAGCGAACTTCACAGCAGAGAAAAACAAACATTGCATCGATGGCCACAGCCAGCAACTTTCGTAATCAGTGATATCCTGCAACTATGCGGGCTTTAAGACTCTGTACTTTACAACATGAGCAAGGAAAGGGTTCGCACGAGGAGGGAAGCTCGTATAAACGTTATTACTACCCTTTCCTTTTTCTCCCCGTATATTGTTTTTTATTAGTATTGCGAGCATAGGGAAGTTATTGCCGGACATTATGCCCGTACGCATCATCGCCATCATCATTTGGAGTGTGGAGACACCAAGGGGTGTTTTTCCCAGTTAGTCATATATCCGTGCACCCATCGCCATTATCATCTGTAAATGATCATCACCACCATCCCCTCGCTTCGACTGCGGACGAAGGCCCGGGCTCGGCGACCGAATAAAGGTCTTCTTGCGAAACGCCGTCTCTCAGTATTATTATTAAAGCAGCGAACATTTTGCACCCCACGTAGTTGCCTTCTTGGCCGAGGATGCTTCTTTCTCTCGAAGCAGCGGCCGTCCTCTGTTTGTTTACCCGCGCAGCTGTCTCGCGATATGACGAGTGCCCAGACGGTGAACGCGCGGGTAACAAAAGAAGAAAACACGTGCATTTCAACGCTGCTGCTTCTGTTATTGTTGGGGCCAGAACGCCTTACTCGTATTTGAACTTGACCAGAACGCAGTCCCAGTGCGTTTGTTTTTCATCGGAACGGCGTAGAAACGCTGCCACTTCTCAGTGCATTCATTCGTATAGTTTGCTAAAGTTAACTAGTCACATGAGACCCACGCGCCATTGCCTTTTTTGCCTTAAGCGGGGAAGTTCAACCCGTAACGAAAACACTGTCACTTGTGAACAAAGAAAAAAGAGAGACTTCCCGCTCTCCGCATTCCATCTTTTGTTACGAAGTGAACTAGCCAGTCTCCTTCGTATGTTACCATGAACATCAGCCTTCGAGGAATAAAACTCCAAGCTGTACTTCCTTCAAAACTTTTTGTCCTGATCTAAAGAAACACGGGTAAAAAAATGAAGGAAGCTCATAACGCGTAAGACCTGAAGGTGGCGAACCTGTACGCAACCTTCACTCCCATTACGAAGGTTGAAGTCCACGATTGCAGCCGATTTGCTTCTTCTTCGCTGCCGCAACGGCGTTTACTCCATCGTTGTTACTATAAATGTGACCTTCTTTCATTTTTTTCCGAAGTGATGATCATTGGAGATCACCTTGGAGGGGCATACGCTATGACATGTCTTACTCGTTCCGAGCAAGCGTTTTGAATTATCGAGTTTCAGTAAAGGTTTCGAATTATTGAGTTTCTGTGTGCATACAGCGTCATGAAAAAGTCAACACTCAAAAGCACGCTAGAAATGCTAACCCGCTCCCAATTACACCGCAGCCCGCCACTGCGGCGCACCTTACATCCAAGGCGTACAAAGCATAAACGCCCCCCCCCCCCCCCCCCCCGAAAAAAAAAAAAAAACTGCAAAGAAACTTTCCTTTGCTGTACTTGTAAAGCGGAGTTACTGTAGCCGAGTTTTATTGCAAAATACGCAGCCATCCGACAGCTTCCGTCGACGTTACAGTGTAATACGTTTTCCCTTATCTGCCGTCTTTTGGGCACTGGGGCAGCGCTCGAACAGCCCACGGTGGGAGAACAAACGAGGGAGATACTGCCGAGAAAGAAGCGGCGACTCAAAGCCGAGGCGCCAGTAATAACAAAAGACCTCCTCGCTGCCGATAAAGTGTAAAATAAAGAGGAAAGTCTAATGGGCCACTTTTCCCCGATACTAAACATTCTTCCCCCTTGGCTCCCAAGCAGGTAATGTTCCTGCTGGGAGCCGTAAAGTCCTTCGTCCTTACACAATCGGAGTTCGCTGGGAAAAAAAAAAAAAAAAAAAAGAACATGGTATAAAGGAAAGAGGAAAAACTGTTCTGTGCTCTATTACGGACCTTGGTGCGTGGTCGATGATAACCTCGGTCGGTCTCGTGTCGGGGCGAACACTGGGGCCGAGTAGGACGAAGAAAGAAGAAACTTAAAGGGACCCTGCAACACTTTTTTAAACTTTTTTCGAATTCCTAAATGCTTGCAGAACGTAGTCAACCAACACATCCAGTTTTAAAGTTAGGGGGTCATAAAAACCCCAGCCAAAAACTACTGCACTATGCCCATCAGATAACTTGGAAACCTGCTCAAAAGATTCTTTCTTTCGAAGTCTTCGCGTTCTCTGAGCGCTCGGATGACGTCATTGCAGCCACGTAGCGGCTATTGGCCCCTTCCTTTCTGTTGCAGCAATTAACGCATAGCCTAGCCACTTCAGAAAAAAAGAAAAAAAGATAGAAAAAAAAAACAAAGAAAAGCAGAAACGGAGGGCGGGTAGTTCTGCTGCGACCAGCAAATCACGCAGTGCCGCTCCGTGCTGTCGACAACTATAGCTTTGAAAATCATTCCAGACGCAAGAGAAAGAGCGAAAGCGTTTCCCCCGTTCATGTGCAATAGCTTAAGGGGTCCTCATTGAGCACAGGGGGTTTGTGGGCTAAGTCGAAGACGTTAACGCGAAGACCGAAGTCGACAACCGCTGCGCGAGGCGGCGTTTGGCCGGCCGTAACAGGGCATACCTTTAATTTAGCCGTGCATAGTTATCAAAACAGTTTTTAAGCTCCCACATGAGCCAGACTAAAGCTTTCGCGTTTCGCTACTTTTCTTAGGAGGAACGAATTCCCTTCTGAGTGTACGAATAGGTGCGGTCGGTCGTAAGCTACCACGGTTGTATATCAATATTCTGAAAGTAGACTTACTCCGAGGCCTCACTGAGCAACATACGATCTAAACTGGTACTGCCGTTGGGCTCAGGCAGGATAAATGGCACGTCTGGGCTCAAATCTCCCGCTTCCCTAGCTTCCCAGCTCCCATGGATGAATACGGCGAGTCTGCGGCTCCATGGTGGAGTTCACCTGTTTCACTGAATAACGTAGCGGAGTACACAGCCGTCCTGGCAAGACGACAATGTATATACCACATTTTCACTAGTCTAACGCGCCCCCAACTGTAACGCGCAAGTAAGTTTACTTATGAAAATGAGAAAAATAATTTGATGCCGATTCTACCGTGAAGATGTAAAACACATAATAACACCACGTACTTGGCAGAAGACATTTCATTTGAAGCACGTAAGTGTGGAAGCAAACACTCATTGTGCTTCATAAACTTGCTTATCCAGCTCCTGCTGGCATTAAAACTAAAGCGGGCAACATTGACGGTTGGTTCCGACTTTGGGCCAGATTGTAACGCGCACGCAAATTTTGAGGCCACTTTTGGCGAAAGAAGGTGCGCGTTAAAATCGTGCAAATACGGTATATCGAGTGATGCACTAACCGTAACGTCAGATAACGCCGCCTTACATCTAGCGTCCAATATCAAACATATTCTCTTCTAACCTCGTCCAAATTAATAATCATTAACGACAGTACATTGCGTACAAGACAAAGCCCGCCTCTAAAACGCGACCGTTAGCAGATCGGGCAGAAGTTGCGAAAAAGCCGTAAGGGCAGAACAAGATATCCGGCCAAGACAAGACAGGCAGAACATTCCGCAGTTCATCGCACGAGGCACTAAAAGAAAAGACGAACGCTTCTAGTTTTCGAAACGACCTCTTGATGTCGGACGACAAAATAACGTCTCGGTCTCCACCGTTACCGTAGCGCCAAAGACTACGGCTCCCCACTGAACATCACCGAAGGGTGGAACGAGACGTAATTAATACGCAAGGTCTCGCCGTTTACTACGGACAAAGCGAGCAACGATCTCCGGCGAACGTGGCGAGCTGCGGCCGATCGCAGGAGCCAAGGCACGCACGAGTGTACAATAAGCGATCTGCGGGAAGAAGTCGTTGTGGGGCAATGAGTGCGCGACGCTTATCATTTTTCTTGCCCGCTTGGCCGACTTCACCGGAGAAGACGGCCACTTCCCCGGTCGGCGTCGGCGGCAAGGCTCGTAGATTACTTTCTCTGGTTTGAGAAAGTTCACATTCTTTCTCGCACCGGCCATTTTCTCGGTCTCTGTCGGGAGATGACGCCGCGAGGGGGAAACGCGTAGGGATGAAGATGGGGGATGATGCGAGCGGGATGCGAAGCAATGCAATTTCGTAAGCGCAGGAGAAATGTTTTCCCTTTTATAGATGTGGTACTGAAGCGCTGAAAAAGCGCAGCACAAGTCGCACTACTGCAAGACCAATCACTGTACTTTCTCGTAGACTTTAATATTTAGCTGGGCTCCAGCAAATGAACGAGTGCAATTTAAAAGGGTTGTCCGTCGGCACGTGCGTCATGGTGACAGCCGTAATGACACGAAATCGCCTTGTCGTAGCGAAAAGCCAAAGATTGGAATGACCTTCCCTGCTCCATTGTTTCAACCACCTGCCCATCAAACTTCATAGCAAATGTCAGTAGTCACCTGTGTTCATAAACTAATGCATTCAAATGTGTTTTTTTTTTGTATATCCACCCCTTATGTAATACCCCCCAGTGGGATCCTTAAAGAAATAAAAATGAAATGAAATGAGAAAGCCGTCGACTTCGGCATGGATAGCATATTTGTGTGCATGTGTGTCTGTATGTGCGTGTGTGTGTGTGTGTGTGTGTGTGTGTGTGTGTGTGTGTGTGTGTGTGTGTGTGTGTGTGTGTGTGTGTGTGCGTGTGTGCGCGTGTGTGTGCTTGTGTGTGCGTGTGTGTGCGTGCGCGCGTGTTAGAATACTACAAAGCAAAAACACCGGCTGAGGCTATCATTTTGAACTCTTGATACGACTCCTAAAACTGCCTTGATAAGGCAAGAAAAAAGAGTTGATTGACAAATTGAGTCGTTTTGCAACCGGAACGTTTCCAAAAACACTAACTGTAACGGTTTTATACTACCTTTCCCATCGCTATGCAGTTTTATAGATAGCAGACAAAGTCCCAGGTATAGTGCATGCGTTGCTTACGTAGTACCCCGCACTTATGTACGGGCGTATGGACGACATCGCGGTCGTATAATGTCACTGAACTTCGGCGTTAGCCTCTGTCGCAATCAACGTTGCCAACGTTATGTAGACACTACCCAACGTGCACACGGGTATTGATATAGCTTATTAGGTCTTCGCGACCGTCAGTCGAACGTCCCAACCCCGCAATTTCTGTTTTCATCACAGACTACACTCATTCGGAGAAACTCAAATATCTGCTTCTCGGAACTTATTACGAAAACAAGCTCCAAAAAAAAACTCCACGATGCTCGGGTCTCCGTAATCAGACAAGCCGCGGTCGTTCTGGATAAGCCATGGTTGACCGTTAAATTGCTATACTGTTTATTTTGTTCGCACCGCTGGCACACTGCTTTAGGGCGCGCTTGCAAAACATCCTCCATCCATCGAAGCAGGCAATCCTGCATAAAAATGAGTTCCCACGGAACGCCTTATAGTAAACACGCTCTAGCGATGTTCTTTATTCTTGGCACGGTGGGGAAGCAAATCGTGCTCACATAAATAACCCAAACGAGGTGGAAAAAAAGACAATGCACGCCCAAAGTGAAGGTACTGGGGAAAGTAGAGGATATATGAACAGAGAAACAAAAAAAAATACGGTGCGCCAAACTGCCACGAATTCCACGCACGGCGAGGTTTATATAAGGAACCCGGGGAGCAAATCGTGGGTAAGGCCATATGCGCTGCTATATTAGAGGCTTTACGAAACACGCCAGATATGTCTACGGGTGTTGTATCTCCGTCACGCCTGCGCCCCCCACACGAACACAAAAAGAGGATGATATAAATTCCCCTGACGTACAGGAGCGCGGTAGTTTGCTTCAAACGCTAACCGGTTTGCTTGTTATATATGCCCCCCCTTCCCAGCCTCCCATTTTGTCCCGCTTTTCCTGCGCTTAGTAATTGGATCAGCGCCAGGCCCGGCAACAAATATTGGCGGGATAGGAAGAGGAGAACGAGAGCATGCGGTTCGTGCATATCTTTGGATGGGAAGTGCACGCAGCTGCGTAGTCCGCATGCAAGACTTCTTTCGGGCAGCTTACGATAAAGCCGCTGGGCGCGGGAACATCGTTTCCGCTCGGCATGCGACGACGAAGCGCGGGAGCCGGAAGTTGAATAGAAAGCGCCCTTAAACGATCTCCCTCCCTGCCTCTCCTAACATACACTGTAAGCATTCGTTATAGCTAAATCGCTTCTGAGAGAAGTTATATGGTTCTAAGTGCCGTCGGTGCGTTGAGAAATATTATTCCCGCTTTTAACGAATTATCGATTATAACGAAGTCAGTTTCCTTTCCCAAGGAGTTCGTTATAACGACGGTTTGTTGTGTTATATATGCGTACCATTACATCTTGAATACAACGGTAAGGCTTTATTACAACGACGAAACGTAGATCGCTGACGAAGTCAAAAAAGCCGTTTGATGTGTTGGTGTTCCTAAAGGTACCTTGTTCACAATCTGTTTGAACAAAAAAGCATTATTACAACGGTGAAACGTAGGTCGCTCACCAAGTCAAAAAAGCAGTTTGACGTTTCGGTACCCCTACGGGCACCTTATTCACTATCTTCTTCACACAGATTGTGAACAAGGCACCTTTAGGAGCAATAAAACGTCAAACGGCTTTTTTGACATGGTCAGCAATCTACGTTTCATCTTTGTTAATAATCATTTACCGACCAGGCGGTATTCCGTCAAACACTGGACTATGCCAACAGTAAGGCTGTTTTACCAATATGACGGAACGAGTCCTCCCTATCACGATGATCTAATGCCGCGTTCACGCTATTGAGAGAGGAGGCATATCGTCAGTTATATACGTACAAAAAAAGAAAGCGCCGTTTTGCGTGATTTCCTAGGCCCATAAATCAGACGACGTCAGTGTTTAAAACGTTGTCGGAACTGCCGCAACGTTTACAAACTTGGCATAAGCAGTACGTCGCATCGAAGCGAACGCAACAGACTTGCAATAACTCCTATTTGTCGGCAGCAAATTGCGTTTTCCCTTTTTCTCCGCCGCCGAATCTGACTAATCTCCAAAGAAATATTCGGCCTTCCTCAGAAGCCTCTTCTTGGCGCCCGTTCTGCTGCTGGTGTGGTCTATTTCCTATTTACGTTAGACATCCGTACATCTCGCGACGTATTTATTGCCAACCCGCCTTCTGAAGTAGCCGCAAGCAAACTGTTGCTGACAGCTGCTCTTATCAAGCCTCACTGCTTATAGCAGAAAACAGGCAACGAAGAGAAAGGCTAAGCACAGAATGAAGTTGGCGCATATGTAGTGTCAGGGCGTTCAAAGTTATTCGCGTAAGAATAAACAACCAGGTTTGTGAAAAGCGCCTACAAACGACTTATACGCTTGAGCATAACGTTCCTCTTACAAAAAAGGGATTTATTTATTTATTTATTTATTTATTTATTTATTGTAGGGTTTAACGCGCCGACGCAACGCAGGCGATGAGGCGCTCCGGATTAATTTTGACCACCTCGGGATCTTTAACGTGCGCCTAAATCTCGCACACATGTGCGTTTTTGCTTTCCGCCTCCATCAGAAAAGCGGCCGCCGCGGCCGGAAATCGAACCCGCGTCCTTGTGCTCAGTAGTACGACGCCATAGCCACTGAGCCACCGCGGCGGGTTAAGAGAGAGAGAGAGAGAGAGAGAGAGAGAGAGAGAGAGAGAGAGAGAGAGAGAGAGAGAGAGAGAGAGAGAGAGAGAGAGAGAGAGAGAGAGAGAGAGAGAGAGAGAGAGAGAGAGAAAGAGAGAAAGAGAGAGAGAGAAAGAGAGAGAGAGAGAGAGAGATAGAGAGAGAGAGAGAGAGAGAGAGAGAGAGAGAGAGAGAGAGAGAGAGAGAGAGAGAGAGAGAGAGAGAGAGAGAGAGAGAGAGAGAGAGAGAGATGTAACACCGAAGATACCAACAACGTACAATATACAGCTAAAATTACAGGGCTACAAATACTTCGAAAACACAAATTAAATGTTCCTAAGCATTTAGGACGCTAAGGATACGACCGTCAACTACACTGGCGGACGTTTTAAAAATCGGCACCGTATCAGCTGCTCACTGCAAGACTTCATGAGAGCTTATCCACCTATGGGCAGCCCGTATAGTGCACGGCTCTGATCAACCAGGATTGCCGCGACCACGGCGCGGGAAAACACACTAAAAATAATAACAGAGAAACGTAATTCTCTATGCTGGACGTACAGCCTGCACCGATTCATTTGCCGGATGCCATTACAACCGCTGTTACGTAAAACGAAACGGACCCTTCGCACTGAAAGACATGATGACGTCGCTCGCCTCGTCCAAAGAAGGAACTGATAGCATCCCCGCTTTTGTAACCCGCTGTCGGAATAGGACTGATGCTAAATACGCCCACACCACCCACCCATTCACTGCAGGTATGGATTTGTACCGAGGGCGTAAACTGACACGCAGACCCTTTACAGCACGTTCCTCGCGGAAATGGAGGCGGGAACCAATGTGCTGCACGTTCCTGGAATGCAGAAACCAATTCTTCCAGGGGCGAAAGTCTTGCAACAGCGTGCACCTCATTTTCTAGCGACCTATCACCCGCGTCAGTGACGAACCTGATATATCCTCTGTCGGCAGGCGCAACGTACCTCGTGCACGGCTTACGCAACGTAAGTCACAATCAGCAACAGCAAAATATACCCTAAACCTGGCACAACGGAGAACGGAGAAAAACTCGCAAGACGACATCCAATAAGATGAGGCAGGTCAGATGCAATTTTGCCTCGCGGGCATGCATCTCTCGCGCCACGAGCGGTTGGCTCCCCGTCGCTCTCTCTCTCTGTATCTAGCGTCTACGAACGTATCCCTGCGCTTTAGAATAGCGGCTAGCGTACGCTAACGCTACGGCGGCGGGTTGCCGGGACCCGATTGCGCATGCACGAGCGGGAGGGCGAGGAGGTCGCCCCCCAGGGGAACGAATGCGCGGGCTCGGCGAGGCATGGGCGACCATCCCGCGGAACGAATGCGCAACTTCCCAGTCGGGTCCGGGTACCCGCTGCCGTTAGTGTAGCGTACGCTAGCAGCTATGCAAAAAAACTATCAAGCGGAGAGATCCGTGCGTATCTCTATGCACGTAAGTATGGAGATACGTACCTCTAGAACGTATAGAGAACATATCTGTATATACTTATAGAGAAGCATCTACCTTTCCATACGCACGCACGTACATGTATGTATGTATGTATACATGTAAGCATGCATGTAAGCATGCATGCATGTATGTATGTATGTATGTAAGTATGTATGTATGTATGCATGTATGCATGTATGTACGTACGTAGAAGAGTTGGCAGTCAAGAAAACCTAGGAAAGCAAAGGGGATGATTTCGTAGGTCATTGAAACAGATAAAGAATTCCACGACCTCCAGAATACCGGTCTGGTGCGATTTCGGATCCCACCATGCGTGGGTTCGGATCCCACCGGGAGGGCATTTTTTCTCCACTTTCTTTCTTTCCAAATTCTTTATCTGTTTCAATGACCTACCAAAGCCTCCCCTTTGCTTTCCGAGGTTTTCTTGACTGCCAACTCTTATTTCTGTGTTATTTTCAATGAGCTCCTCATTTCCTATTCTGATTCGCTGTATGTATACATGCATGCATGCATGCATGCATGCATGTATGTATGTATGTATGTATGTATGTATGTATGTATGTATGTATGTATGTATGTATGTATGTATGTATGTATGTATGTATGTATGCATGTATGCATGCATGCATGTATGTATGTATGTATGCATGCATGTGTGTATGTATGTATGTATGTATGTATGTATGTATGTATGTATGTATGTATGTATGTATGTATGTATGTATGTATGTATGTATGTATGCATGTATGCATGTATGTATGTATGTACGTACGTATGTTCGTTCGTACGTATATTCGTACGTATGTGTTTCAATGCAGAGACTGGCAGAAGAACATACCACAATCGCGTTACACGCGAGAGCCAACCCGACCACACTTCCTCGAAGCGATTGCGTGCAACGTCGGTGAGAACTGGACTCCGACTCGACAGGCCCCGGCCTCCGGTAGACATGCCAGGCGGGGAAGCATCGTTCATCCGGACAGGAAAAGACGCCACCGCAAATCCGCCGCACACGAGGCACGCACTGTGACGCGCGCGTTGCATGCCGTCCTTCGTCCCTCGACGTTTCCCCGGCATGAATAATAAGACGACTTCATCCACCACCCGTCCCTCACGTGGACATGTTTCCCTTTCCATCGAAGAGAGCGCGGGAAACGGCGACGCCTCGCCGCTTGCTTGTACCCCCTCGCACGAATACAGACTACCTAGCGTGAGCTGTACACGGACAAGCGACAACCACGGGCGTGAATATAGACCACATCTATAACTGCCTCTCCACTGCTTGTGTGTCACGGACGAGTGAAGACAAGGATAAACACCGGTTAGACAAAAGAAAGCCCTACCATCGACCGTGTCGATATTAGGAGGCCCGTCGGTTGATGTAAAAACCGAGGCTTGAGGGGGAAAACACAGCGTCGGAATATGGGGATCGAAGTGAGGCCTGCCATGCCAGACGCTAGGCCGGGATAACGCGGTAGCAGTCGGTCACAAGGCCTTCTTATCGAGCTGGTGTTGTCTCGTTTTGGGGGTAACCAGAGGCACAGAGGATGGGGACGGCAGCAACCCAGATGCTTCGACCTAGGAATGGAGGGGTGGAATCGACTGAATATGTCAGTGGTTGGGATGCCAGCGGTTATCGTCGTTCGCAAAAGCGAAATCGCTCGCACGTCGATGTTTCGGCGGATGTTTGGGATTCCCGGATAATCTAAATTATTTCGCGGCACTCCACCTAAGGTGCACGTTATTGCCCAAGTGTAGCTTGGGCGCGTAAAACCCGCCAAATTTGATACTAAAAAATAAAAAATAAAGGCAAGAGTTTTCCCTTCTGTGACGTTTAAGCAAAACCTTTGAATTGTATTTAATATATACAAACTTGCACATTTTTTCGTTGCTTATCTCTCTGTTAAGCCACCGTCCATGGCGAAAATGCAAACTAATAAACGCTAGACTTGTTTATCTCAATTTTAATTAGCCAGTTTAGGGCATGGGTACCCCATAAATTCTCAGTATTCCCGCGTGAGCAGCCGCGACCCCTTCTGACTCAACTCACCACCAACAAGGCAGTCCCGTTTAGCGCGTGGATGCTGCATTTACAAGCTGATATCCATCAGTATTGTGGGGCCAATCCCAAGAGACTAAGTTCTAACAAGCGCCTCCTTTGACATCATTACGATTGACGCGAAAATCAACAAGTCAATTCACAAGAGCAGAAAAAAAAATTAAAAAAAAAAGCCACGCGACAATCGAGCTCGAAGCTGCTGACGGATGCCACTGCCACTGCTGCTGCCGCTTTTGCCCATTCAGTTGACTGCTGCAACAAAGCACCGTACATGCCAAACCGTTCTTCCTACCGTACGTTAATGCGCGTACTTGCTTTCTTTTTTTTTATTTTATTCGAGCGTTCGCGCAGCCGATGCGGCGCCGGTCCTTCCGAGCACTTGGCGCAGCTGCCGAGAGGAAACACGGCAGCTGCGCTGACCGCGCAGCCGTGCAAGCAAGCACGCAGCCACTACTGCCTCGAATCGGGGGGGAAGTGTACCCTCGATTCTCTCTCTTTTTAACCGTTAGACTTGCGTAGTCTGGCTGCAGAGTCAGGACAATTCGAGTCTGCGACCTGCTTTGGGTGCGCGTGAGCTCAGCAAGGTTACAAAACGCAGCCTCAAAGAGGAGGTTCGATCGACTTTACGCTACGATGAGTATTCGGGCTTATAAAGAATCCTTACAACGAAATCAGCGAACGTGAAATCAGGCGTCCTAACTACGCTGGGGGAGATTGTTATCTGCGCTTAAAATCTACTACGCATACTCGTATGGGCATTGAGCGGAAGACACTGCCCACCTAATAACTATTCGATTTCCTCGATTTTATTTTTATTGGGTTGTGAGGACAATCGAATTTCTAAACGTTTAAGTCAGACTAATCCCAAGTAGTACCGGATACAAAAGAGAAGCTCTTAGTAGCAATATACGCAATATGCATAAATGGTTAATCAGCTATAAAAGTGCGTGTTTGATCGTTCACTTTGAGGGACCATAGTAGGCCTGACTTTGATACGCGGATAAACAGGTAACATTTCACTATTCAAGCCGAATGGCAGACCGGAGATATTATGCTGAGCTGTAGGTGTAAATAAGTACGTGATGCACTGCTTTGGAAAGCCATGCCCGTTGCAAAGTAAAAAGAATCAGGAAGTACTAAAAATGGCCTTTCCGCAAAGCACATTTTTTAACATTCCTCTCGAGTATTATAGAAACAAAAAAAAATGGCCGCACGCGAGGAAGGTATAGATTCTGCAGTGCATTACAACAAGATACATGACTGAGTAAATTTTAGTTATAATTATCTCATTTTATCCTCATTAAAATCTTTGAACTACTCGCGGCGCCACTCACCTTATGATTGCTTAATCCTGCACTGTTTATATCAAATAATGCTTATATTTTTTTTTATTTCCTATGAATACGTTACAACTAAACTTTACTGCATAATATCTGCGTTTCCTCCCCGCAGTTTCGACATGAGCCGCATCGCGATTTTTTTTAAATCTAAAAATTCTGCTACGAGCACCAAGACATATCGACGTTTTGATGGGCGGGTTCCGGCTGGGAGTTAAAACCATCAGATTTCTCCAAAGAAATGTCCTGTTCGGAATGCAGGTCACGAAGAAAAATGTTAATAGCGGTATTTACAGAAAAGGGGGGAAAATGCGGCCAAGCGGGTGTTAAAGGAAACGGCGGGAGCCGACTCTGAGGCCGAATAAACGTAAGCCTAACCAATAATACATCACACTAGTACACTAATAACGTTTTCCTTTCTAATACTTGATCACTTGAACTGAATATGCGCATGCTCACCGCGGCAGAAAAAGATTAAACGCCGACCAAATATATAAAAAAAGTGAGCAGGAAGTGCACCAGAAACATGATTCGAGTAAGTAATGCGCACGTGTGCGGCCTAAACGTAAAAAAAAAAAAGATCATATGAGAGCGAATTTGAGCCGCTGCAATACACACCTTTTCACTCGCTATGGTTCAATTTTTCTTCTTTTTTTTTTTGTCTCTATCATTTCTGTCGATACCTTCCTTCCCGCTTTTATACACTATTAGCGCGAGAGAGCTAATTTTGATCCCCATTTTGCACTTTTCCACCTTTCCTGCCTACCTTCCTTTCTGCTTTTTTTTTTTTTTTCGCTTGTATTAGCGCGGAAGGGCTCACCACAGCTGAGCAGACAGCCTCTACGGCTTCCAAATCGCAGATGGAGCTTCGTCGGCGTTGGTACGGCATCGTGGCGCTCGGGGGGCCTCACGCGGCCTCGCCGGAGGTAGAAACCAGACGACGATGCGGGGATGGGACACGGCTGCCTGCGCCGCGGTTACGTCAAAACTCGTGCCGCCAAATTTGAAGTTCACCATTTTTACATCTTCAATCGCGCCCACCAAGCAGACAAAGCACATTGCGCGGTCGTCCCAACACCATTTTTTTTTCTTTTTTTAATTTTATTTCTATCGCTCAAAGACCAATGCTTTTATTCCAGTATAGAAAGGAATAAACGTGGTGCCTTTGATGGAAGGGTTTCCTGTTTGAGGCGTTGGCGGACAAAAGATGTTTACCGCGTGTTCCCACTCACCCAAGCGAAGCTTTTTTTTTTTTCCTTCATTTTAGGCGACATTAAGCCGCGGAGTTGGATCAAAACATGCCGATTTCGGTTTTGAATGAGACACAGAAGGGAATTTGAAAACGTGTTTTTCACGGCTGAGCTGCGTAGTTGAAACGCGGGTAATATTTCACTTCACTATTTATCGAAAGTTTAGTAGGGCTTTCACTGGTTTGTAAACGCCGGTAGCGGACAAAAAAAACCCCGCAAACTCACGCGATGACGTCACAGTGTTTTGCAGACACTTTCGTCTGGCCGATGGCTCTTCGCTTGTCCACACACAGTTTGCATGTAAAGAAAAACCTCGCTAAAACGAAATCGCTTCATTATAATTCTCTCTTAACTCGCTTAACCTGGCCATAAAAAGTGGTGAATTTATACCGTATAGACTGTGGTCCTAATTTTAAAGTTACCGTACAAAGCAGGCATAAGTAAGCTAACCTTAGTTCGTAACCGGTGGTAGTTGCTCCTTGTTCTTCACTGGATTATTAATCTTATTTTAGTCATTTCCACGTTTATATAGTTTACTTTTTGTGTGTCATTGTTAAACCCTCCGTACTACCTTTGATTGATTCATTCATTTTTTGATTGATTGATTGATTGATTGATTGATTGATTGATTGATTGATTGATTGATTGATTGATTGATTGATTGCGGTAATATTATACGAAGTGTGTCTTAACGAAATATAGGCCAGTGCATCGGCGTTGTTCATTTCGTTTAAGCGCTGATATTAACGGCAGGTTAAAATAATATTTTTTTTTCGTAACAGGTGCTGGCTGTAATACGCTACATTTTCCAATCAATTTTTTCTCCCCAAGCATTCCCCTCTACAGCCTTGACGTTTACTTCGCCGTACTGCTTTGAAACCTCAGGACTTCGCAGAGGTAGACATACATTTCCTTCACGTAAATTTCGATTGCTGCTATCACATTACAACGGAATGCGTGGTATCTATCCTGTTTTCTTCCCGCAGAGCCAATAAGCACAAGCACTTAATCCCCCCTTCCAACCCCCGCCCCACTGAGAGCCACTGGTTGGCAAGGGAAAAATTAGTTATTATATAACGGGAATTCGCACAACTGTTGCATTCCATGGCACTCGTGTGAATCCGCATTCTAGAATAACTACCTCCCCCTTTCTTGCCAAAACTACGGTAATAACTAGCCAAAGTGGCAGGCAATTCATTACGCTGACTTTGAAGTTTCAGCATAGATTACACGATTAAAAAAAAACAGTTTAAAACGAAGAAAAAGCGAAACTTGATCGGATCTCCAAAGCGTTTCTTAAAATGGCAGCCTTTAGAGACTCATTATTTGCACTTTGTGAAGCACAACTTCGAAAGCATCTCTAAGATACGGTCGAAAGCACTTATATACGTTGACAAATGTGAAAACTCCACAATTCAACGACTCTCTCGAAGTGCGCAAGCTAAGTGAGCGAACACTGAACGCGACGATAGTTCCCGAGATGCTCGGCGAAAATCTAAAATGTCCCCGCGCAATGTGCTTCACTGCTTCGATGTGGCGCGACAAAGGCAGAAAAATAGAGCACGGAGTGCTCCAAAGACAAACCTTTTCTCTTCCTTCAAGAACAGTTCCTCTGTACTCGAAAATTCGTTCCCGGGCCACCCCAACACACAAAGGATTCCTTCGAAGAGTGCCTATTTGTCAGAAAAACCGGCGCGAAGACACATACACACACCACCACTGTGCCTATACTTTGAGAGCGCTGATAAAGAAACCAATGCAGCTACTAAGTCCGCGGAGGAATCGACTGATCTGACGTCTGGCAAGACGCGCGAGTAGGAAAAAAAAGTTGTTTTTTGGCTTGAATTCAACGACGAGACTTTAGTTCTTGTCCTCTTCTTTTCACCGATAGAGAAGAGGACGACAGGAGAACACCGACGTCTGAAGGGTGAGCGGGCAAAGATCTACGAGCAAGAAACACGTCTCCGAGTTAAAGACAATGGCTTGGACCCGAGCAGTCTGCCTCGGTCGCTCTGTTACGCTTACGACTCCTGCTTCCCTTTGGCCGTGTTTCATTTTTGTTTTACGTTTGAATCACTTTTCTTTCGGTCCCGAAGCACCTGAGAGACTCCAGAGACATATGCCAAGTTCGCTCGACTCTTTCACAACCAAGTTACGTCGAACGAGAGGGCCTTCACGGTAGAACAACGTCACAAAAAAGCTGCCCGTCAAAAGGGGGTAATGCAACCAGGCGACACTTACTTGAGCTACTGCAGGATTTCAGAAACAATAAAAAAAGTCAGTTCCCCGGCTTTGCCAACGGCCCGACGAGCGCGCCAATTATCGACGAAAAAAACACCCTCCTTGGCGACGCGAGCCTCGTCGTATACGGGCTCACGCGACACACAGCCCGCCGGGCACGCGCACGCAAGAGCCTTCAAATGAGGCCACCTGCCGCGCGAACAAACTGAATAAACTGAATAAACGGGCCACCTCTGCCAAAAGGCGCACACAAAGGGAGAAAACGAAAGTCGGAGAACTTCAAGTCAGAATTGATGGATTGAAAAGAAGAACGGGGCGGTGGAAGGGAAGGCAGGGACCGTACGACGTTTGTTCCGTTACGGATCGGGACAAGGTCTTTCGACGCTCAAGTGCACAGCTGATGACTTCGGGAAAGAAGTACATGGCCCATCAACCTCATACTACCCTACAGAGTCGTATCGAAAGCACCCTACGAATAGTAAGCAATGCCAGTGATGCAGGGAGCACTCCGACTGCACTACGACTGCGCCGCCATGCCAAGACTCCGATTCGAGAACGGGAAACAACAAAACCAAGGGAGGAATTCCTTTGCACTTGGCGCGCACTGCATCGGAGGTTCCCTTTGTCTTAGCGAGACGAGAAGACGCCAGGCAGTGCTGGCGCACGGAAGCGGCAGATACGCCGACGCTGCCGGTCGACTTCTCGGCGCTCTGAACGCACAAGGAAAGAGACAGTGTGTAGGTGTTCGCGATGTGCGCGTGTGTGTCCGAACTGGCGCTGCGGCGATGTACGAGGAGTCGCGCAGCGCGTATACACTGCACCTGTGCCGCGCCGTACTGTTGGAAAGAAGCGCTGCTCCACGACGAAGTTCGCATCAGTGCACCGAAACCACCATCACGTGCGCGGACTTTTTTTTTTTTCGACTGGAAGAAGAAGCGCCGGCCGTGTCCCGACGAGCTCGAGCAGATGCAGCAGATGTAAGTCGGGGCGTGAAGAAATTCCTCGCGGCCCGAAAAATTATTTCCGGAATTTGTTATAATGCATGCGCGCCCTCAAACGTACTAGGTGTGTTTCCGCAAATGGAGTCAGTACGACTAACCAGCTGCCACAATAACAACGCAGTTTACTACTTACGTTTCGCCCGGTGGACTTGTCTACTTGATGAAGGCAAGTCTACCTGCCGAAACGTTAGCAGTAAACTGCGTTATTTTAACTCATGTGTGTCGACCTTGTTGCTGAACTATATATATATATATATATATATATATATATATATATATAAAGCAAGCGGGAAGGCAGACGAATTTCGTTATAAACGGCATTATATTAAAAGAGGATAGTCCTCACAGTGCGTTTTGAACCACGGAAAACACTAATTACACAATGATCGACATTCAGCATTGCGCTATAAGGAATGTTTACTTGGCGCGCGTGTATATATATATACATAAATAGCCACCGTTTGCCCAGCAGCATACGGTTACACATGTTGCCCAAAGCGCTGGAACCAGTTGTTCTCATACACGCCTTGCATAGACCGCCGACGGCATCGGTGAAAGGCGCACTTTTGTCGCCACTGGCTTAGGAGAAGTTTTCCCTCCGACACTTCACTTAAAAGAAACGGACAACCGATTTTTGTCGAGTACATTTTCTCTGCCCCAAATGAAAGGGCGTCACTTAAAGGAACTCAACCCGAAATAGTTTTGCTCGCAGCGTCCTAGAACTTTTGAAATCGGAATTTTTATATCTACCAACTGTACGTGTCCCGCCAAAAGTAATGCAGACTACCCTGACGATGAGCCTTGCAGCAACATACTTTTAACTGCGCGTAGAACAAAAAATACTACGTGTCGCCACATTTCAGACTTCAGAAATTTCAGTGCAAAATTACAATTACTTCCGCCTGTTTATTTAAAATTCCTCACCTCAGTATATAAAACCCTGGCTTTCATATAAGCTAGACGACACTGTTTCCACAAAAACCGGCTGTCTCTTCTTTTAACAAGCAAATAAGGTTGGGTATACTTCCATCCGCAATGTGTGTTTGCATATTTGAGTAGGATGACTATCGTTATTTAAAAAAATCGTTCTATGCGGAATTTAGGTTGTTTGGATGCCGCTGTTTGGATTTCTTCTAAACTCCGCCGGGGTCTTCGCTCCTTGGCGATTTGCTCAAACTATACGCACCTCTCCGACCCTGCCACAGCTTGGTACGTGGTTTCTTTTTTATTTATCCCGCTCCAGCGCTGTACACCGAGCAATTTTGAAGTCGGCTTCACTGCTTGACGTCGCTGCATTGCGAGAAGACATTCTTCAGGTGATATATAAGCTGCCATGTATGAAACTATGAACGCTCCACGGCCTCTCATTATTTGCGCTTTTAATGCGCCCAGCGAAAAATGTGGTACTCAAGCGTTACAGATGGACAGTCGTGTCTGTTCGTCGAGTCTGCGTAGAAATAATTTTCACGCATATAAAACACCACGGCGTTCGAAGAATCAGAGCGCAACCGCATACACACCGTTAAAAGCGACGTCGAGAAATAGGGAACGACTTAGACTTGGCGCTTTCACAGCCTGAAGTGGACACACGGAAAGTCCCCGGCAGGGTTGAGAACAGCAGCTACAACAAAGCAAAATAGAGGAAGCGCACACTAACGCGTAAGACTTGAAGGTATACACGGTCGCCGCAACCTTGGCCAATCTCTTTCACTGGTAATGCTTGGCTTGACAAACGTGCTCCGGGGACGCTGGGGGGTCCTGTGAGGCACGCATACACGAGCGCTAGCCATTTTCGTGGTTTTCTTAACTGCCAGGCGGTCGCCGCGAAGCCCGCGCTCACGTGCGCGCTCTGGGCAATTTCTTGGTATTTTTAACTGCGGACACAAAAAATCGCTGTTAAAAGTGACACGCCGACGTGTATCAAGGGCGCGGCTTTCTGAAGGAAGCGGAAGCCACGGTCGCGTTCAACGTGACACGAGATGTGGGTGGGCGTGCCGCACGTCTCAATTCTTGAATGATCGCGACAACAATCGGTCGTCACTGCGTCTTCCTGTTCAAGGGGCCATGAAAACAACACACAACCTAGTTCTTTTGAAAGAACCCGCTTTCAGTAACTCCCTCAGCTACATTCCAGCCGCAAAATACATTGTTTTTTTTTTTAAGCCGAAAAAGAAAACGCGACAAATATATTACGAGCTTTCAAATTTCGCGCCACAGTGACGTCATACGGGAAGAGTGACGTAATAAGGGCCAGTCCTAACAACACAGTTATAAGTGAGTCAACTGCACGTTAGCGTTCAAATGACACGATGAAGGGCAACTAAAGGCCCCACTACAATTGCCTAGTTATCTTTCCTCGCGGTAGCCTACGTCGGAGTTCGCAAATCGCACAAACAAATTTCGTGACGCCATGGAGAAATAGCCGGGAAGTGTCTGGGAGTCGTTGATGCTTCATGTGTGTTCTTTAATGCAGATTATTTCTTCGAAGTTCGCGATGAACTCGGTATCACTGTTATCAGGACTAAGGAATCTTTTTCTTTTAAAAGCAAATTTGTGTTTGTCTTCCCGGCCCCTCGTCTCTAATCGAGTTGGTGGTGCATCCGATGCCACCACTACCATTGCTGCTGCTGCTGCCGCTGCTGCGCTTCAAACCACAAATTAAGGCCGCAAAGGAGATTTCAGGGGGTAAGCGACCGCACGCCGTTGACGAGCCAGGGTCGTGCCAAAGCCAGCGTCTAAATGCCAGGCCGGATCATGAACTTTGCTCAATGACAACTTGACACCCACATCTGCTTTTTTTCCCGCAGCCAACAATGCCTCCACGAAATACCGAAACACTCGTGTCTTGTTTTGTTTTTTTAATACCGGAGGCTCATGTTTAACGGGGGTAGGTGCGAATGGCCGCTGAGAAAACGAGATTCTTATGCCGGCGTTATTTTAGTTCAGCAGGCATTGAGGACAATGCACACGTAAAAAAAGGCAGTGCCCTGATGACCTTGCGATCAAAGCAGCCCACTTCATTCGAAAGGCGCTCAAAGCGAAAGAAGCCGACCGATCTATGCGCCGACGCATGCATAGCGTGGATTACAGCGCACTGAATGCAACTATTTCGTTCTTTTTGGGGGGTATTGCTTAATTCATTTGTGTGCACTTGTACGCCGTTGAAGGAACGCACGTGTTTCCAATTCAAACCGATTGAAGCTTGCATGGAAGAGAAATACGCTAAAGCGCCAAATACCGCCGCATTGGTAAGACCGGGCAGTCTTTCGCTTTCAGCACGAGTCAATTAAGTGCGAAGATAACAATTTGTGACGTCACCTGTAGGCGTGACTGCTCCGATAACACAATGTATCGGAATTTTAGTATCGCTGGTGCTTTGATCGCAGGTGCGACAGCTTTCTAACAACGCCTTTATTCACACCAGAGGTGTCAGCTTCTAACGCCACCCCTCGTTTTCAGTCATATTCCTTGGCCATCTCACCACACGTTCATGCAGCAAAGCGAACTTTACATGGGCGTCAACACACTTTGAAAATGGCTACGTTGCACGGCATCGTTTTGAATGCGGCGACAAGGGGAAAAAAACACAAAGGATTGGTTTCAGGAAAAAGTTTACCTTGCTGGATAACTTATCCGGGGGGTCGCCGTTCATGACTGCTGGTAAATGACCCGGCACCGGCGACGATAAAAACGCGCACGGGATAACCCTTTCGCGTCACTTTCAGCCGGCGACGTTGGAAGTGACCACCACGGTTAAACGGTTGGTTAGCGATGTCGTAGACACGGTCAGTAAATCCGCCCGATCGACGACGAAAGCAGACAGAAAAGAGTATGTACACTTGAAGATTTTTCGACGCTCGCTGAAGAAGGCGATCGCGGGCTTGTGCAGCGGACGACACGGAAGGGAAATAAGTTCGCGTTCACCAAACTCGCTGCAAGGGCACGCGCAATCTTCGTCCCTCGTGCGGGGTTTCAGTAGACGGTCCTAGGGCGAGCGCAGGCGGCGTCACGGGGCGAAAATTGGGCAACCAAAAGTGAAAAACAACATAAAACGCAGCAGACGCCGCTCTCGTCCGAGAGCGCAGTTCGAGGCACAACACAGCGGGACAGGCAGGGAGAACGCGTTTTGCCGGCAGCGTCCCGGCCGCCGCTCCCCCTTTCCACCGGCCGCCTCCTCGCCTTCGCCGAGCTTCCCTCCGCTACCGCGCCGGAAACGAGCAGCGCTGCGGGCGCGTTCGATTGTTCCGCTGCAGACGGCGCCACTGAACCGTGACGTCACATTTACCTCCCTTCCTCTCGCCTCCGCTGTTTTCTGCTGACTCCGCGCTGCCGGCCAAGCGTTCCGGCGATATTTTTAATTGTTTTCCTTGTTATTTTCAAGACCTTTCTAATTTCTTCGGCCTGGGAGCAGCTATTTTATCAGTGAGCTTTTTTTAGCGCCTACTGATTGGGCGCACCGGACAGGACGATCTAACTTCACATGTGCAGTACAGGCCAGAAAATGCGATGTTATTAATGTTCAAAGGATGATGACCAGACTTATACTGATTCGCAGCAGCTTTGGCTCTGTTTTACACGGTCCTTTTTCTAAATATATTTTCCTTCACTGGTAGAAAAAAGCGCAATGGCATGCGATGGAAACAGCTGCGTCGCACAATTTCTCTGAGATTTCTGGAGACAGCGAATGCAAATGGCGAGGAAGCCTTGAAGGTGAAGGGCGAGACCGCGTCATGTTGAGCAAAAGAAGAATTACATGTTACGTGACAGCCTAAACAGGACAAGGCAAAATGAACAAGAAAAACAAAAAAGCAAAAACGAAGTTGAAAAAAAAAAATAAAAAGACAGAAACCGGTATCGTTAATGCGCTTATGCTCAGCGAAAGTAACCAATCCTCCGCCCTGGCGCAGCGTCCGATCCTTAATTAAAGCGGCGTTTCCTGTATAGTAGCATTCGGCCACCCTTCTAATCACTCAGTGCAGAGACTCAAATAGCGCGGTGCACTGCACCTTCCAATTGAAACTGTCGAGAATGGTGGAGAACGCGTGCCGCTCTTTAATGAGAACTCGAAACTGCGTGATTAATGATTCCGGACCCAAGGCACGAGGCGAAGTATAGATGACTACGAGTCGATCGGATCACCATGGTTTATGTAGCGTGTTGGCGAAAATCCGTCTCCAAAGGGGGTTATGCATATAATAACACGAAGGCCGCTGCCTTGGGCTCGAACTTTTACCCTCGGGGTTAGAAGCCAAGCCGCTAATACACCGAACAGAGACTCTGTCCTGCGCCTACGGTGGGACTTATCGCACGACACCCAAACTGCGTGCCTAGAAATTAATTAATGTCTCTATACCGGCTAGTTTTATCGCAAGATTTATGGAAAACGAGATATACAGGAAAGAGGCGCCAAGCTATAGCGACGAATACAGAAGTCAACAAAATGTCAAACTGACAGCGTTGATCTAAGGTCGATGTCATTTGGGATATTGCTTGGGCCATGGTTTTCCTTGTTATAATTGACAATATAGTTGACTTCAATTGGTACTCATAAATGCAGTTAAGTGTAACGTGCACTACAGCAACCTGGAGTCTCTTCATTAAAGTCTGAATACTAAACACCTACATCAGTAGATAAGATTTTTTACCATGTAGATTACGATGCGCGTGCGTGCGTGCGTCTGTCTGCATGTGTGCGCGCGCCTGTCTGTCTGTCTGTGTGTGCGCACGCGAATGTCTGTCTGTCTGTCTGTCTGTCTGTCTGTATGGTGTGCGTACGTCTGTCTGTATGTATGTGTGTGTGTTCTAGTTCCTGCAACAAATAATAAACCACCAAGGCCACTCCGTCTCCATCAAGGCAAGGCAGCGAAAGCAAGGAACACTTCAAACATCGCACCACGTAGGCGGCAAGGCCGAAGCAGCGCCAAGCGCGCAAGACCGTTTGTTTACGTTCGCCACGGAGAAGATATCGGGCATATAAAGAAAACAACGAAAAGGGCCAGAAAGACGGATCTTGGTGGCGACTCTAAAATTAAAACGGACCTGCGCTGCCGAAAAAAGTTCCAGCAATAAAGCAAAGCGGGCAGACAGAGGGGGGGCGAAAGAGAAAGGGATCCGCGCATTGACGGTCGAGGAGAGGGACCCGGATGTTGGAAAAAGCAGCGAAGTCGGCGGAGGCGATGGACGACTTGCGTGATCAGAGATGCCGCACCGGTGGCCGGCTTTAGCAGCGGGAGGCGCGGGAGGACGAACCGGGATCGCGATATAGACCGGTCGCCTATAAATAGGCGTTCCCCTCGACGAACGTACTCCGCCGCCGCGCTTTACAAAGATCCCGCGACCACGCCGGCACCGCGGCGTCGGATAATGCGATGTCGCTGTCACTTCGCACAATAGCTGTCACTGTGTGAATAAGAAGGAGGAGAAACAGTCAGTTACTCCAGGAACGACTGTTGCAGTTCTTGAAGCATCGCATCAAATGACTCCGCGAACGCGGCACGCGGGTCTCGAATAATCGAACTTTGTATAAGTTCAATCGCGGTTACGGTAAAATGTAGGATGAAAAGGGTACGTTGCTCTCAAAATAAAGTTTTTACCCATCCCGAAGCCGAAATTAACAAGAACACCTTGGTAAATCTCGTTTGCACTCTGACGAAAGAGTACTAATAGTGCTATCAAAAAAATTACAAACTACTGCGTTTCCGAAAATAAAAATATTTCCAACATGCTGGAATATTTCTTGCAGCGTACTATTAGCGAAACGTGGCTTCTCACTTCTCTCGAACATATATGTTCGAGAGAAGAATATATAGAATATATTCTATATATTCTATATATATATATAGAAGAATATATATTACACCGATTTAAGGCGGTTATTATGCCCTGGTCGGCAAGAAGCTTCAGCGTATATATATAATTGTGCCCTGGTAAGGACGCGGAGTAACGTCTCTCGCAGCAAAACATGGCCGTACAGTAGGCTAGATCAGATGGATGAGACATGCGGTGAATAGAATAAACCGGAACTACATAAGAAATAAACCTCCAGGCCCTCGATGGGACGCACACGCAACAAAATTACCGACAAACTCCAGAATAATGTCTCTAGCATTACGGAACTACAAAAGCAGGGTCAACGCAAAGCCCCCTTTTCCTTCTCCCCTAATGACCGAAAGATGTCACGACGTTTAAGGCGAAGCCGCTACAATCAGCTTCCCCGAACGAAGAGACGGATTTTACGCTATCTCCTCCACGTCGGAGCCAGCGAAAACAAAATCAAGCGAGCTGGGCCCAGGGCTCACAGAAAATGGACTCCACGTCGCCGACAAGATCTCGTCGTTTCGGCAGAGTGCACCGGTAAACAGGCCCCCCTGGCCTGTCCACTCTGACCTCTGCTGGTTAAGCCCGCCGGGAGGGAAAGAGGAGGAAGGGGGAAAAGTCCCGGAAGCTGGCTCTCGGAAGCGCTTTAACGATAGCTTACTTCCGACTTGGCGACCCCTCCCCTCCTCGCTCTCTCGTCATCACCTACTTCCCACCGCACGCTCCGCTCGGCCGCTAAGCTTTTAGCGAAAAGAGCTGCGACGAAGGGGGAGGCAACAGGGAGATAACGGCAGTTTAGCTCCCCGAAATCGGGTCGGAGGCTGAACACACACGCGCCGCGGGGCAACGAGAAACAACGAGAGGAAAGTCAATCTGTTCCAAGAGGCAAGCGGTTGCATTTACGTGGTGCCTTTCCAGCGCGGGACGCCTCCGGCATTTAGAGAGGGACACTCCCGCTACGCACGGCACACTGCCGGGAGCAACGCCATTTCGCGAGCTTCGTCGTTTCGTGATGCGATTAATGCGCCGAGAAGGGTAGGCCTGTGCAGACACTGCTGGGAGAATTTGCGATGAAAGACAGACCTGGCAGAGCGAGAAAGGATAGGGAATTGAGCTAGCAGCCCTGCTTTCAAAGGACGTACGTATTACCGCTGTCGTCCCATCTATCCTGGGGCAGTTACAGCGCCGACGCATTAACAGGGGAGCTACTTAGGGGCTCGCAATGTCCGTTGATGCCCGTCACGCTGAGCGAAATGTGTACAAAACTTACTTTGCCGATACAGAAGGAAATATCTTCGCTGGTGTTTTTGCCGAGCGTCCGAAAAAGAGAGAGAGAAAGAGAGAGAGAGAGAGAGAGAGAGAGAGAGAGAGAGAGAGAGAGAGAGAGAGAGAGAGAGTGTGTGTGTGTGTGTGTGTGTGTGTGTGCGTGTGCGTGCGTGCGTGCGTGTGTGTGTGTGGCTAAAAAGAAAGACACGTCGAAAAAAGAAAAGTACCACTACTACTACTACCTACTACTACTAGCAGTAGTAGTAGTAGTAGTAGTAGTAGTAGTAGTAGTAGTAGTATAGAGGTATTAACAGAAAGGAGCGAACACTGGTCACGATGACAAAAAATGGGATGGGACAAACATGACATTTAACGCTTCGTCCCCACCGAGGCATGGTACCTTTATGACGGCATAACGGGTTCACTTCGATCACAAAATCGAAAAACAGATTCAAGGGAGAAAATAACTATAGTTCATCTCACAAGCTAGCTGCAGCACTGTGGAGGCTACATTGTTATCAATAGTGCGCCCACTGAGGGCGCCTAATCCGCCGTGAAGGGGGTCCTGAAAGGACACTCCCTTCTCCCCTCTCGGCAAGTGGCACCGCACGGCCCCGGCGCCTTTTGTCGCTTCCTTCGCGGTGAGTTAGGCGCCCTGAGGGGGACAACAATGTAGCCTCCACAGTGCTGCAGCTAGCTTGTGAGATGAACTATAGGAAATAGCCAAAAAGACAAAGAAGTTGGACGCGCGAAACGAAGAGAAATTGTGCTCCGGGACAACCGGCGGCGTCACGCGACTCACGCATTCGCGGACTAATTTTGTCGACACTGCGGAAATTCACATTTTTATCCTGTCCGCTTGCTATTCCTGGACCGACGCTGCGCTGGCCGTAGTAGTACGTAGCTCGTTCTTCGGGGCAAACCAGCAGTTGACAGGTTGTCAGTGACCCGATCGATTTTGCCCATTTCCAGGTGGGTAATTATCCCCGCGTAACTGGCAGGCGTGCGTACGGCAATAACAGCGCGTGGGAAACGGTATCACGGCTGTTAATGGCAGTGATCGTGATGATTTACGACGGCAATGATGAGTGACGTTCGAGGTCGAGATTGTGATTATGATCATGATGATGATGACGAAGACGCTTATTATTATTATTTCAATAAAACAGCGAGCAAAGGGATATCACGGCTGCTGCGGGGCGTGGTCACGATGATGATTGACGACGACGATGATGATGACGATGTCCTTATGCTTAATCTGTCAGGAGAAGACACTAACAAGCCACTAGTTTCGCCTCTTTGGAGCAATAAACGATCAAACAATAGCTGCTTCTTATACGGATTACATGCGCCAAACAGCCACGCCATCCGGATATGCTCCTGGGACAAAACGACAACGCGTGTGGAACGATGTTTACGACGGAATACGATAGCGACCGGGCGGAACGGGAGTGCTGAATTTTCGAGCAAAACGGAAAACGGTATACGCCCGAGGGGAGCGATAGAGAAAATACGGTGGATAACGACCGTCACATTTTCATGCGAGCCGCCGACCGAAACGACGTCGTCGTCTTCTTCGCCGCGCTCTCCAAGCAGCGTAGGGGCACGCGCATCGCTGGGTAGCTTCCATGCGATCGTGACTCCACACCCCAAAACAACCTCAGATAGAAGCGAATGCGGGGGAGAAGGTGAAACACCAGGAAGCCGCGAAATGGCTGAAGCACATAAGCCTGCAGCCTGTAACGAGAGAAACTCTCGTAGCATCATATTCCGGGAGAAAACTGCCGCCACGGTTTACCGTTCCTCTGATGCAAACCGAAAGGGGCTTACAAAAGTCACGTTCTCCTTTGAGCGAATCGTTCGGGCTGTTTACGGAAGAGGCGAGCTGGGTAACGACATTGTTCCCTATAGAATGCAGCGTTTGAATTGAAGCCAAGCCACAAACCTTAGGCCTTAATATCAAGTGGGGATTGGCTTGGCTTAAGCGCTATTACCAGACAACAGCGCACGAACAGAAGGTGTGTGTGTGAGTATATATATATATATATATATCAACGTCAGTAAACTTATATTATTTTAAATATTTTCTCGTGTGGCTCTGTTCTTACTTGCGCGCGCGCGCGCACACAACCACACACACCCGCCCCATCTGGGTGTCGTTGTATAAAGGATGCAACTATCTTTCATCGTAAACAGAAAACAATAAAAAGAAAACTTTGCATCTACTGTGACCGTGTCCCACCAAGCCCGAATTCAGTGCGTTCCGATTTCAGAATCGGGGTGCGTAAATCACAACGGAATAGTGTCGTCAATGTGCGACTTCGTCCCTGCGAATCCAGCTATACGTTACTGAACGCGTAAGTAAAAGAAAAAGAAGAAGAAAAAAAAGAAGCGGCTCGATGTTGTTGCGGAAGCTTTTCTGACAGTGGACTTTGGAAGTATCAGTAAGTTTTGACAATGGGAACGCGACCACGAGGTGGCGCTGTGAAAAAAAGAAAACAGGACACAAGTTTGACGCAGAAATTTCCTTAAAAAGCAAGTACGAAAGAGAGGGCCGCATAAACTGTAAATTCCTCTTCGGGGAGAACTATACAGCGGTCGTATTGTATATGACTTTCCGCTTAGCCAGTTTTATCGGTCAGAGCGCGTTTCTTGCGTTGAACCATTTTGCCACTGCGTTGTAAAAAAGAACGATTTAGGAACGCCTTTCCTCTAGCCACCTTTTCTTTTTCAGCCGGAAAAAAAAAAAGGAATTCGAAAAGGTACAAAAAAAAAAACATTGTTCCGAAATGGTTACCGGGAAGCGCGAACGACCCTACTCCGCCCCCACCCCAACCCTTGCCCGTTCCCAACTCCTCCCACCGCCCCCCGCTTTTTTGCGTCAGGCTTCCCCTATTACACAGCTGCCAAAGGTGAAGTGTCTTTTACAGGGCGGCATGGTCAGTGGTAACATATCGTTACTGAACGGGAAGCCCGGAGCCAGAACAATACAGGAGATGAAACGCCGCTTCCTACGGCAGCCAGATAACGTAACAAGTGTTTGCCCCAGGTCAGGCTAGCGGCATGTCTCGCGGGAGAAGAAGCTTCGCGACCACCACGATCCGCATTTCACTGCGTAGCCCCGGAATGAATTGTGGTCGCTATCAATTCGTCCATCAGGTGTCGCTATCCTCTCCTTCGCCGTCGCATCTGCGAAGCTTTGTGGTCCGCGTTACTTTTCACTGTGACATTATCTGGTCGCTTCCCCGCGCCAGCCGCAATGGGCTGTTTTCTTGCTCCGTGACGGGTAGCAAGGAATTTTAAAAAGGCGATAAAAAAGCTCCGAGGAAGAAATCATGAATGTGAAAGCTTTGGTGTCCAACTGAACGCCGCTGCGTACTCCTAGTTTTGCTCTGCGAGTACTCGCAGCTGTTGCGCCGCTGTGTGGGGTCAGCGGAGCCCCTGCTTGATATATAGGTATACTTGCCAGTAATACCGCACTCACAGTCACAGCTGCACTGCCTGCTTTCCACTTGGCTCTGCGGTTGCCCAGACGACGTTGCCTGCGAGCATTATCCTGTACTTGTGTTATTTTATATCGCGAAGCTCGTGCTATAGACCTTTATCATTTTCTTAGTCCTGGGTCATATCTTCCTGGCGCAGTCGACAGGAAGATGTGACCGCGCATGCGCAACACAGCCCAGAACATGCTCCGATCTTATTAAAGATTAACGGATGAAAAGGTTCGTAGAACGCTTTGCAGTTGCGTGGGCGCCGTTTCTCGGCTTCCGATGGCAACGCCAACGCCGGCTGTGTCGCTCAAAGGACGATTTATAACTTTAGCATTATTAAGCCGAAGTTTAATCAAACGCCAGACATCATACCACTAAAACGCGATGCGTAAGATTATGTGGGCCTCAGAGTATTGACGGCGTCATTGACTCATTCATGAAGGTATTCGGAGAGTCCCTAAATGTCGGGGCCGCACTGGAACATCAAGGCACCCGAATTGTTTTACGATCGAAGCGGTGAACAAGGCCGAAACATTGCCGCTGATGCTGGCAGACCACGAGCCGCTCAAAACTTTAAAGCGAATCGACGATGTCGGCCCCCAAATGGAGGCTGAGTTCGCATAACACTTACGCATTATTTATTACCTGCGCTTCGTGTTCGACGTCACAAGTGCGTCGAATGTCATCAGCACTTACAACCGAAGCAAGACATTAGAATTGAACGTCGCTATATTTAAATCCAAGATGAGTTGTTCGCGATCTTTCTACCACTTTGTAGATTGCGTTGTGAACGATAGCGCCTCGGTCGTCCATTAAACTTGAATACAACAATGAGAATCGATAACCGCGACCATCTATTTCGTGCCATCCACAGCACGACAACAACCTCTCAGACTTCGATTAAAAAAACATGGAGTCAAGCCAAGGATCGTGAATAAAAACAAATGGGCCGTTAAATATGCAACATCGTAGCCGCATTCAGCCGTCTATGAAAAGGACCCGAACGCAAAGCAGTAAACATGTCGGGAGTGATTATTATGAACTCGGCACTGCCACTTGACAACACGGGAAGTTACTTACCGAAGTTCAAACACATTTACGCTGTGAACATACCTTTTGAAACGATTGATATGTTCAAAATTGTGGTTGCAACGAAAGAGGTCCGTATCATAGAACTGTGTGAAACAGTCGTTCTCTACATTCGAAATAAAGCACCTTCGACCGAAAAAATAAAAATCATCCAAGTGTCCTAAAAAAACATCTTATGGTGGGAGATAAAAGTTGACCAGTAAATCCCAGTAAAGTTGACCAATAAATCACAGTGAAAAGCTATTATTCCCCAGCTCCGGTGGTGTTTTAATGCCGGGAGCTGAAAAACGACGAACAGGGTCTTATCTAAGATTAATAGGAACACCTTTGCAATAAGATTGCAAAGGCCTATCGCTGGTATAAGATCTGCACTAAGGCTTACGAAGTGGCCGCACCGTCTCGCTAGCATCACGAACTGATTCTAGTTGCCCATATTCATACTATTGACGACACTGAAAGGCATTCTAGGACGCATTTACCATTCTCATTCATTCATCCCACCCGCAAGTAGCCGTTGAGTTAGCAAACTTTAAGCCAGGTAGAAAGAAATATTATTGAAATAGTTTCTTTTGTTGGTCTTTTGTTTTAAACAGGTCATCCTGTTCAGAAACACGACCATATCGATGCAGGTAGCCAGACACATTCGGAAACAAACCTGGAAGGAAAAGAGCTAATCTACGGAGCATAAGCATGTTCATGCGCGCGCATGCGCAGACGATTCTTTTAATTGAATGTGCTCGACGGGCAAATTAACGAGACGAGCACTCGTGAGCTTGGGCTACTAAGAGTAACCCCATTTCGTGATTAGGCACGGGAAAGATGACAACGAGTGACTTTTATCCGACCCGACTAGACAGCCGAAACGAGCCAATGTCAAAGCCATTTCTCTTGTCGGCTTGCGATGTTGTACGCGACTACGCAGCGTGCAGCTACCATCCACTACGCATGGCCGCACGTGCTGGCACTGCCGCGAGCGTGACGACGTTACGCCGGACGTGACTTACCCAAACAGAGGTCAAGGGGGACGGCGGTGCGTTCGATCCGTCGAGCGCCGGCGGAGGTCCGACCGGCGGCCACGTGAGCGTGGAAAATTAAGCGTGGTCACAGTGAGATTCTGGAAACCGCACGCTGCGGAATCTAAAAAAAGGTACGGCAACCGCACGCAGACACAGCGGTAATTGGATAACGGAAACACCTTTGAACGACACCACCTGCAAGCACTTGCCCTGTTCCGCCGCTTTTCATCGTCTTATTACCGTCTTATTATCGTCTTATTATCCTCTTGACCAAGATCACTTTTGTGAGTTTGCGGAAGTAGAAATGAATATTTTCCCCCCATTTGGCTATTTTTTTTAATGCTACAGACGTGAGAGCCGAGATGTTCTGAAGAATAACAGTGACGAGAACACACGTTGGGGTAGTCTAGCCGCAAATTTTCGTCTGAATTCTCAACTCCGAAACAGGCAGCGCTAGGCTAGAGATAAACTGAGTTTGGCTGCGTAGCTCGCGTAAATTAGTACACCGAACGCTTGAGTTTGCAAAACGTTACGTTGACTGCTGCTGAACATTGCGAACACACAGAGCAATCCCCAAAGCGACCAATAAGGACGCTGCGGAGAGAAAAAAAAATGAAGGGAGAAAAAGAGAGAGAGGGGGCAGAAAACTTTAACTTCGTTTCCAGGGCGACCTTTTCAACATGTCAAAGCACCGAACGGCGACAGTTTTCTAAGGAGCTGTCACCACCAGGTGCCTTCGAAGACGCACTGAAAGTTTTGGACACAAAGTTGCGCTTTGACGCGGGCGTGGGCGGGACTTTCCGAATATCGAGCACTCACACTTAAAAAAAAAAAAAAAAAAACTAAACGCACCAACTTTATCTAGTTCACCTCCAAAACAGCCAGAGAAAAGCGAAATAAAGTATACCTTTTTTAACATCTTTATTTCGAAAGCAGACGGAAATAAAATGGAGACAGAAACATAGAATCACTCCTTGAGTTCAAGAGACAACCACTCGAAGCGACATCTATACCCTGCGCGTTCAAAATCAAGACACCCGCGTCAGAGCCACGATCTTTGATGCGGCTGACACCCGCCATACGCTGACATCTTCTCTCGGTGAAAGAAAACTACTTCACAAGAAGACACAGAAGACAGGCAGTCTATACTAGACTAGATGAGTCGCCGCGTCTCCCGTACATTTCATGGCGCGCCTGTTAGCTTGCCAAACGCTCAAGGGTTATGACAGCTGCTTTAGAAAACGCTGGGTTCTTGGGCCTCTAGTTCTGTTTGTTGCAAACGGTCGCTCCTTTGAATACATATCTGGACTAAACACGACTCCATATGCTCTTTTTTCTTTTTCTTTCCCATAACCCTTGGCGCGTTCCCAGCGTTTTAGAAACACTTCGTTGAGAGTATGCAGGAGTTCAACCCCATAGCCGGTAACCATTAGCGATTCAAGAAACGCTTTCGAGTGTTCTTCGAAGAGTTGTTTAAAATGAGGTCGCGGTAACGCAGAATACCCCTTATGAAATGTTTCAGTTACAATATCTGAAAAGGAAAATGAAAGCGTTTGGGTGCGTAGATCTACCGGCGGTTGCTTGGCTGGTGAGCAGCGCGCCATCTCTCGGTTCGTAGGGAGCCGGTCACGGAGATGATCTCGATGACGATACCTGAAGAGGTGCATTCTGGTAAATGAATGCACCGACATTTTTCTTCTCTCTTGGAGCCAGGAATACAACGTATGATCTAGGGTTATTCATTTTCGGGTTTTATACTTTTTTTCAAAATCGAGGGGTAAAAATCGGGTGCTATTTTACAAGCTGGTAATCGGGGAGAAATCCGTTTTTTCTGCGAAACCATTCCGAAATCGTTTTTTTTTTCCGGGTTAAATCGATAGATGTGCTGAAGTTATTTTAACAACTCAGTTTATTTTAGATGGCGTCACGATCGTTTTAACTCTAACGCGTTAAAGTTGGTGTTTATCTCAAGCTGGTAATCGGGGAGACTTCAGGGTTGTCTTCAAAATTCTCTCCGAAATCTGGAATTTGTTTGGAAATGAATAAATACTGACAGTAAATAGCACTGATAACTTCAAGCAAATGAAACATTATATTCGCGAAAAGCTGGTCATCTATTGTTCCCTCATCCTTGTTTACATACATTAGGGTAATCTTCTTGCGCAACTTGTCGGTCTTCATTTTGAGGCCTGTCTGATCGCTGAACGTATCTCAACTGGGAGAAGGTTCTCGCGACAACACAGCCTCCATTAGCTAGGCACAACAATCGCCGGGTAGTATTTGCCAACCTGAGGTTACGGGTGGTAGAGTCATTCCAATACTCAATGAGCTCTGAAGATGTATTTGTGGGGCTTGCTTCCAGCAGGTACTGGTGAGAACAGCGGAACGCCAGACCACAATTGTGCAGATCGCTCCTTTGAAAAGGTCCATTAGGGGAGAAATCAGGTATATAACCCGAAACTTCTAAAACATGTTCGGGGTGTAGGAATCTGATTTTACCCGAAAACGAACAACCTTAAACATATCATGTAATAACCCCTAGTATCGTCCCTCAATACATTTTGAGGCACGAGTTGCGGTCCACCAATTTATTCTTCGCTCATATATAAGCTGGAACTGAGGGGGGAAATGACCTGTTATTTGGACACGAATTCGCGGACGTTGAGAGTGGTTCTGACTTTAAAAGGGCAGAACATCCGGCCGCGTGTCTTTTAAACGACAATCTTCTCGCCTTCATTTTAACAGTTTCTGTTATGTGCAGCACGGTCCACGAACTCTTCTGTTTACGTTAAGAGTGCACGACCCCGTATACATTTAGCGCAGCGGATCTGGAGACGGAAGGGAATTAGGTCGTTTAAAAAAACAGTAAATTAATAAAGCAATTCGTGTCGGCTGCATTTCTCTACTGCTATATCGTACGTTGGTTTAAAAAAAAAAAAAACAACTCGACGAGAACTAAACAGAGAAGCAAACAGAACCGCATCCGAGTTGAGCTCGCTCATGAGTGCGCCGTTTGTTCGTAGCTCAATACCGTTGACGGGATATGGATGTGAGTTTACTGACAATGAAATAAATAAATAAATAGCAGCGAATAAATCCCGGAAGTGAGACCGTCATGGCATTAGCGGCGGTGAAAAATACAGGTAATACAAGGGTCAATTCAGTTCTATAAATTCTGTGTAACTAGCATGCCCATGTACCAACAAAAAGAAAAGGAAAAGCTGCGCGGTTGACGGGGTGGACTAGGCAACGTCTCCAACTTTAGATTTCTCTGGGCGGGCTTTGAAGAGCCGCTGCGGCGCGATAGTGAAAAGCTGGCGAATAAAAACGCCATAAACAATAAGGAAACATACATAAAGATCAGAAGAAGGGAAAACAAATTCAGCAGCCCCGTAACTCCACAAGAAAAAAAAAAAAAACATTAATGCGGACTACGGGGGGAAACATTCATCAAAACGCCGACACCATTTCTCCCCGAACCGTCTTTCTTATTCCAACCTGGTGTGCGTTAAGCTCAATAAAAAAGGAGGCCTGGCGTGGAAGAGTTCCTTTCGCCTCGGGCTACCGGAGTTACGCACTGTCTTCTCTTTGGTTCGCCACATAAAAGAAAGCCCGTAAGTGAAGCGAAAAAAAAAACGAAAAAAAAAATGTCAGAACAAAAAGTGGGTCTAATGCCTCTTTATTTCATTTCTCGTAGAGCGCCTTATATATTAAAAAGCGGTGCGGTGTTCATGAGAATCCCTAGCCCCGGGTACAAATGAAATGTCATTTTCGATGCGTTCACGCCTTACGCCTTAACGGGAGTGCTGTGTTGCCTGGGGACAACGGGAAATTGGCGGGCGTGAAATCGGAAATTCAGTCTACTGAAGTCATACGGGCACGAAGGAAGAGAATGCGCTACGAAGTTAGAGAACCGGCTAGCAGCGACGTTAGAGACGAAAGTCGCAACATGGTGGGTTAGAAATAGGTGTGACTTCTCTCGTTTTTTCTTTCCTGCCAGAGGCGCCAATTTCCGTGCCGGCAATCAGGTTTATTTCTACTTTTAACGTCGGGTGTGCGACTCTTCTTACATTCCTTGCCGATTACTTGCGCCTGACCGCCTAGACGGGCTCGTGGTAATGCTTGATTGAAAGATCACCTTTTTTTTTTGTTTGTTTTTTAAGTTATACATAGCCCGGTGAACACAATGCTCTAAACAAATGCGTGAATAGCTGCGAAGTCTCGCCGATTATCACAGTGATTGTCAAGCATCCGTTTCCCAAACTTCTCAGATTTTTAACATCTTTATCCAGAAAAGCACGAAAAGAGAAACGGAATGTACAGAGTAATTTTTAATATAAGCGGGATTTATTTCTAGATTTAGAAATAGAATAGATTTAGGGATACGAGAGGAGCGGCGAAGGCTATCATCCCATACATTAGCGTGGCCTGAATGTCGGGTTGCACGCAGTTTAACGTAGGAACATGATTCATAAGTTTATTGCTTGCTTATTTTCTGCGCGTGGTCTGATTGACTGACTGATTGATTGATTGATTGATTGATTGATTGATTGATTGATTGATTGATTGATTGATTGATTGATTGATTGATTGATTGATTGATCTACACACTGATCGATGAGTGAGTGAGTGAGTGAGTATAAAAGCAAGCTACTGAGAAAATCTTTTTGTTTTACTTTCAACCAATATTTAACCAACCCACAACAACGCAAGTTCGGCATTGTGCACACCTACCGTTCTGTTCTTCACCGCTCAAGGAAGCCTCGCTAAGAAAGAAGGCTCTACGGCACCTATCCCGAGAATTACAAAAAAAGAAGAAAAAAAAAAAAACATCGCTAGACGGCCGTACGTTAACTTCCGTCGCCACCAGTCCAGCAAATGGGCGCTGAAAAGCTAGCCTTCGGGTTGAGCCAGTTTTGCAACTCGCCATACACAACATGCACTCAACGCCGTGTCGCGCGTTAACCAACGTTTGCGTGCTCGAACTCACGTTCCACGTGCGCTACACTCCTTCAAGCCTGCTTCCGATCTTTAGCAGCCCGAAGTGCGGCTACCGGCCAAGTTTTATTCTCGGTTGGGGTCTCGGGAAGCCGTCAGGCAGCCAGTCGATTCTGTTTGCGACACCGCCAGTCCGTCGGCTCAGGCAATTTCGTTGTTGCGCGAATAAGCCGTTTTTACGAGCCTCTTGTCTTCTTTTGTGTTCGTGTCGACGAACTTACGTCACTAAGCGCATTAACAAGGATCGTCTCCTTTTTTTCTCTTAATCCGATCAAATGTAAGCCCCGCTACGCACACGCCCGCAACCGAAGCACAACTAGCACGTGTTCAGAGTACGATGCCCGGTTCGGCAAGCCATATAATGCAGGGCAACGTCAGAGAAAAGTACGTCAGCGAACCTTTTATTCGCTTAAAGCGACCCTGCAAAACTTTTTCCAACTTTTTTTAAAATCTTAAATGCTTGCAGAACGTAGTCACCAAACAAACACACCCAGTACTTAGATTACGGAGTCTAACCAGGGCTACGACACTAATCTGAACTTTACCGTGCGATTGCTTGCTTCGTTAAATTTAAGGCAGCCAGCTAAATTTAACCAATAGCGCACCAATATTACACTTCAACTAACCGTTTTTTTTGTTTTTTTTTTCAATTTTGCGTGTTCTGATTCATATCTTAGCGTTCGCGTTTCTATTGCCGCGTATTGTACTTCAGCTCCACATCCAAAGGGGGCCAGTAGCACAAATTGGAAAGTAAAATGATCCGGAATAAAAAGAATTATTGACCAGAAAACAACGGTTTTTAGCGCTGTTTTCTGGTTACAAGCTCCCAAAAAAGCTGACCGCACCACAGATTGACCTAAGGGCGTGTAGCTAGCCACGTTGGAGAAATCAACCGCCCGGTCACCTCCTGACGCTTCTTTTGAGTTACGTTCCGCAAGAAAGTGAAACTTCGGCGCCTAAAAATGAACCAAGACCGGCGCTCTCCCCCGGCGTGGCTTGTGAAAACTCCCAGAGGGCCTGCCAAACAAGCAACGCGGTAGGCGCGTGACTTTGCAATGCATCAAGCTGTTCCACTCCACTTCGCTCGTTCACAAGCTTCCATATATAATCCACTGGGGTTAACGAGCGTATCTTTCAGAGCCCCGGCGCAGAGTCGTCAGAGCCTATTCATGCTCTCGTTAAAATGCGGTAGCACTAGTGAAGGCCCCACTCTACAAAGAGCATACATCAGCAACCCAATAGGGCAAACAGACACAGGGACGAGAAAGGGAAACGACACCAGGATGTTCACCAAATAGCTCGTCTCTCCATTTTTCTTCAGCAACCCAATAGCCACATTTGTTATCTAATGTGGAAGTTTGGGCCTGTGGTTCCATTATCGCTTAAAACACCAGGCAAAAAAAATTGGAGCAGCTCGCACTAATGGCGCAAAGCCGGAGAAACAGCGGAGCTGGGGTCGACCTAGCTTATTCCGGCTTTTCTAAGTTTTGCTAGGTTAGGCTTTACGTTTCGTTGTGTTTCCCGATGTACTTGCTAGGCTAGGCTAAAATTTGAAGGGTGAGGACTAGTTTAGCCAGATTTTACAAGGGTCCCCCACACTGACAGCGGCACCCAGAAGGGGAGAAGCTAGGTCGACCCCCGCTCCGCTGTTTGTCCAGCCTTGCACAACTAGTCCAAGCTGCGCCAATTATTACTTTTTGCGTTTGCGTAGCCCAAGAAAAACTATCACCTCCAAAATGGTGTGGCAAAGGGTGCGAAAGCCGGCTTCAATGCTATAATACCTATCTGCGGTGGTGCACCTTTTACAGGCGGCGAGGTTTTTTGGTATTTTTTTGCTAACACCACCGGACCAAGCTCAAGCAACAACAGCTCCGCAGCTAAAGACGGTACACAACGAAGAGGAACAAGGTATAAGAACAGTCACCAGTGACTTTCCTTGTGCCTTGTTCCTCATCGTTGTGCAGCTAGCGTCTTCTTTCTGTTTTTTAAGCAACATTTATATTCACCAGCAAAGAGCAGTGGGATATCATACTGCTTAGCGAGGAACCTGACATCAAACAGTGGGCCAACCAGAGGGCCGAAGACGCCGCTAAGAGCCAAGAAATCCTGGCCGTCATCTGAAGCACACCGGCCCTAACCAGGCCTTTCCCCTGGACACAATAAATTTACTCCCCATGATGGCCGCCATCGCTAAGCCCTCATTTTCTCCTCTAAAAAACCGTCGCAACCCGCCGCGGTTGCTTAGTGGGTAAGCCGCTGTGCTGCTGAGCCCAAGGACGTGTGCTGGATTGCCGACCGCGGCGGCCGCTTTTCAGATAGAAGCGAAAAGCAAGCACGCCTTTGTGTCGAGTATTCGGCGTACGCCGTAGGTTCCCAGGTTGTCAAAATTAATCCGCGCAGCCCTCCACTACGGCGCGCCTCATGGTCCAGGTGTAACGTCGGCGCGTAATGACAGAGAAAAAAAAAACTTTTTTTTTTTAAATCCCGCTTCCCACAGCCTCCGTTGCAACTCCTCGCCTCATATCAGAGAGCGTGCTACACCGGCATACGAGAAACTCTGGTATGCCTCCAATTTGCAGATGTATATATATAAGCACTATGGTAAGCTCATCGAGACCACTTTCATTTCCCGCTTCACTTCAAAGAAAAAGAAATTACCGTGGTTGAACGTGCTTAAACCAAATTTTTCCAGCGATAGGTCCGTTTTCGCGACCAGACCACGCCGTAAACGCCCAGACAATTACACCACAAAGCCCCCTTTCCGCATCCCTTCCCTTGGAACGAACGAGCGATTAGACACTTTCAATGCGCAAGCGCAAGAGGTACTGGCCTGCCCTTGGATGAGCACGAAGGTCAGATTGCCGATACCAGCCGTTCTCTCGCGTTAGAGATTTCGCTTTAAAACCAGAAAAGAAGACACCCAGCTGATCTTTCCGGAAGAGAGCAGTTAACTACACAAAATTCGCCGATGCGCAGTCCACCTGACTGAGCGCGCGGAATCGAGTCTCTTCAATTACCAATTACCCGCTGCACTTTGTGAGCTGTCGTATACGTGTCCAAGAGGTCTAATTACGTCGATCCCGGAACCGGCCTGAGATCACGTTTCGTAGTCTCGAAAACATCCCCGAGACGAGTCCTGGCAGATCACCACCGCGCGGCTCCCGTACACTCGCCAAGCACTTCCTGCTTCTTTACGCCGAATAAAAGTGAACATTACCTTTTATTACTTGGATCAAGCAGCGCCTTCAGTGACATACAATCTCCTGTGACCAGTAAAATTTAGGTTATTTCTCGCCTTTTTTTTTCCTTTGGGATTCTGGTAGTATTGAGTTAGTCAGGCGCACAAGCTGCACCAAAGACAGCACCTTAACTGGGTCACTTTTTATACCAAGAGACCACAGCCGTGACACAAAGCTAGCTGCACCCCCTTCCCCCTCCATGAAAAATACTGACACCGACGCCCTTAAAACAAAAGCTCGCCTACTTCAACCGCACACGTACCCACATAGAAACACACACAAAAAAAACATTGAAACATGAATTCAATAAAACCATGCCAAAGGTCTTAAAAGAAGCAAAATATTAAAAAGAAGCGCCAGACACGAAAACTGCGAGGTGCGCCTGCCTCTCTCTCTCTCTCTCTCTCTCTCTCTCTCTCTCTCTCTCTCTCTCTCTCTCTCTCTCTCTCTCTCTCTCTCTCTCTCTCTCTCTCTCTCTCCGTTCTGCAAGCATTTAAGATTTAGAAAAACATTAAGACTTGTAACGACGACTGCGACGACAAAGCATCGCGCATCGCCGCTTCAGCCGACACTAAAGCCCTGCCGCAGTTACTTTTTTTTTTCTTCCTCCGTTCGTTTCCGGTGTGAGCCCATATCCCCATTTGAAAAATATATCTTCCATTCAGACAGTAGAAGTTTTCGCCTAAAACGCAGCGGAATTCGAAAAGTTCAACTTACTACAAGTGTAAACCACGCGACACAGATGTGGCATCAACGCCGCTGTAACGGAAGCAAAGCCTATTCAGTTGATTACCCCCGGTGCAATCAAGTCTAAAACAATAGCCTCCCTCGATGCGTTGGCGAAACAAAGTAACGCACCAACAGGCTGCAAACGGAAGCTGTCCGCATCGAACCGGGGCCGCTGACAGCGACAGGCAAGCAACGTGTCACTTCCGGCCTCCCACTTCCGGCGACGGTCGCGCCCACCCGGATGTTTGCAACGCTGCCGTGATCCTCTCTCTCGTCTTTTTTTCCCTTTTCTTGTCATTCCTGCTACCTCGTGGGCACGGCTTATTACCTAAACAACTTTTCTGCCCTTCTACTACAGCGGGCTCGAATCCGACCTCATTCTTTACAATCGGTTCCCATTGTTGCCAGTAGCGCGGCCGAAGGCACGGCATACAAGTTTGTGTTTTGCTGCCAGGGATGCCACATCAGTGCTCTCTCTTATAACCGCCCATTAAGAAAAAACGAAACAAAACGCCTTATCAAATAGGACCAGCCTGAACTGTTTTCCGCCCTTTGGTCTACAGTTTAACCCCGCTGTAACGAGCACTGATATAGCGAATTATCGGCTATAGCGAACTAAATACAAAATTTGGTTGGTCACGCTTTATTTCAATGACAATTATTCTTTTATGACGAAACTGAAACCGGAGCCGTGCGACATCGCATATAACGAAGAAATATTTGACCAGGAGGATGAGAAGCTAACTAGAAAAACGCCCCGTAGCCCTAAACTGCAGAAGTATAAAGACCCTTTCGTTAGTGTATATTGGAAAACTCAATCCTGCTCCGTGCTGTGAGACTACAGCCTTCATCAAATAAATAAGGACGCAGTCCTGTCTCGTCAAGTGAACTCTGTTCTGTTGTAATTTCACGTACTCATGTTCCGGTTATTTTTGGCTCGAAATGCAACAAGGAGAAAGGTAAGGGTCACCTTGTGTATAGTGCGTTCGAAGCCTCAAACAATGCATTTTTGTCACACTTTGTTAAAAAATGCATTTTTGTATAGAGTATTTTTGCGGGAGCCAGATTGTCGATTTGTTATAGCCGATTTTTATCTCTACTCTTGTAACGAATATCGGTTATAACGAACAAATTTGCTGTCCCCATACTACTTCGTTATAACGAGGTTCTACTGTATTCACAAATGAACAAATGATGCGGAGGAGATGCTTGGAAGATGAGAAATAAAGTGCTTTGCCACTTTATTCTCCTCTCCATCCTCCAGGCAGGAATCATTGCCAGCACAGCCTCCTCTTCCAAGGCCTCCTCTTCCGAAACAGTTGCGACTACCAAGACACGCCAGCTCATCGCTTTCGATCTATTTCGAGACCGCAAGAGACAGCCGCTGTTCAAGATTAAGGTACATCTGACCATCTCAGCGGTGTCGTCTAAAACCACTGGTGGTTGACAATATTCTTGGTCCTTACTGAACGCGATTCACAGCAAAACTATCCCGGTCGGTCAAAGCGCCAAAAACAACCTGCTCACACCACTGCACAGAACTAAGCAGGTACGCCGAACTTCGAAGCGAGCCCGGTTGGAGGCCAGAACCCCCCCTTTGTCGGCTACACAGCTGCGACGTCACTGCGCGGAACTGGACGATGCGGAAACGCCGCAGCATGCAGCAGGATTCGAGCGGCCAGCGAGACCTCTACGCTGAGCTATTGTGCACGTCGCCGGCACCGAAGTCATTAGGGAGACGCAGCGGACTACGGCAACCTTGTCGCGGCGGGACCATGCCGGCCGGACTCTCCATTCCAATAAGGGTGCTGGCACAGCGGGCCGATGTCGATCCCCGAAAAACCCGTACACGCAGTGATTTCTTATATATTTATTGGTCACTGCACCAATATATATATATATATATATATATATATATATGTGTGTGTGTGTGTGTGTGTGTGTGTAGCCTGTACTCTTTGACGTCAGTGCATACAAAACATAGTTCGCTTATAAGAGCCCAACGGGGACTACAGTGGCATACCAATTAGAGGGAACGATAATAATATAACCTTAATTAGCAGGTAACAGCAGGCAACAGTTCCCATGCCCGGTTTCTGATGTAATTTATAAAACGCGAGCAATTTCAGCGAGCGAACTTTTGGCTACGCCTTTGTTTTCATCATCATCATAATTACCCTAAGGGCTCCTTACGCGGTATTACATAAGGAGAGGGGGGGGGGGGGGTCGAACACGCCCACACAAAGCACACACGAAAGCACATTCGTTTTATTCAAATCTTACAAAAATAATTTTCTTTAGCTGTTAGCTGGCTGAATTAGCGCAGAAACGTCTGCTTTACCACTAACGTTCACAGGCAAACATTACCTTCGTTCATTTACCAAGCTCTGCAGTATTCTTGGTAAATATATATATATAACCAGTTGAACCAGTTGAAATCCGCGTTACAAGAAAAAATTCCCTATCTGTGAAAGTGCTTATGAGGATGAAATGAGCTGTTTGTGATAAAACAAAGCTTAATCTTCTGACTTCTAACGAACTACGCACGCGCGCATTACGGCGCACTTCCCAAAGGTGTTTTCTACCGTGCACCCTCATCGATCAGTTCAAAGCAACCATCACACTTCAGCGGTCCTCAGGTAACCAATAGCGCGAAAGGAAGCAATGACGCAACGCAAGGATCCTTCTTACTGACTCAATGTTGATTAAAGTGGCAATAGCCGAAGGCTCCCCCTCTTGCCTTTCCGCCAAACGACAAGCGGCTGGCCATGACATGCCGCACTGTCCTTCACGGCGACGATCGAAGAAGCCCCGTTATACATAAGACAGCGACGGCGCGAAGGAGGCGGGCGGGGGCCGAGGTACCATACGGAAGAGCTGAGCAAGATGGTCCGTGGCCACGCCATTCATCTTGCTCTGACATGGCCCGGGGCGTCGCAAATGGCTTCCCCATCCACTATCCCTTTTCTCCCCGCCCCTCCCTTCCCCAATCTCTCTTTGTCCCTTTTTGTCCCTGTTTTTCCCCATCGGATTCCTCATTTGCATCCAGTGTTTCGCACACGCCGCTGCCGAGCTCCTTTGAGGCTTCCCTGAACGCCCTGTCTTCCGGAAAAGAAGCCACAGAAGGTGCGTCATCGCGAAAGGAATGCTCGCAGTGACCGGGATTTCTGATTGGCCCGGAATCTATGACGTCACCGGCAGGAGCTGCGACGCAGCCAATAAGTGAGCAAATAAAAGGCAGAGCGGGAGGCGGACGAGCTCCGCTCTGTAGGAAGTGCCCTCGCAAGCAATAACGAGGAATGTGCTGCTCCGCTGACCGCGTCCCAAAAACTGCGGAGGAGACTGCGGCATCCCGTTTGTTTCACTGCAGGTCTTAAAAGGCGCACAAGGTGGGAATAAGACCCACTGCAGTGCGCTTAAGGATTATAATTTATTAAAGCACGTTTTTTTTTTTTTTTTTTTTTCCAATTGCAGCGAGCATGCGTAAAGAATTTTTATCGGGCGGAGAGGGCGTCTCGAGTCTGACCGGGCGCGGAGCAATGTCCTGTTTTGCGATCCACAGGCCAAAAGACAAGGTTTCGCACGCCAAATCATTGCGCAGACTGAGCTCGCCTAAGGGAACGGTTTCGGATTAATCCGAGTCAAAGCCATCATTGCGCAATACGCACAGGAAATTTCAGTATGGATGGGCCGCTTGCTCAAGTCTCTGCGCCCGCTAAAACTATCGCCAGAGTACTACAAGCACCCATTCTTTCCCAAGACTCGAACTCGCAAAAACTTTTTCGGAAGGCCTCACCTGCTCCCCCTACGCCGCGAGCACTGCTCGCCAATAAACACGGCCGCGCTGTCCGAGGAAAATTAATGACGCCGGCCCGGGCTGTTTGCTCGCCTGCGTTTCGGGGCAGCGCAGCGCACGCGCGTGCTTATTTCCTCAAGCTGTACAAACTTCGGAGACAGTTTCAGCAAGCCCTGCGGCCAGCGGCACCAACCGCGTTTAAAAACAAAGGAAGCCCTGAACACACGTGCGCCCATATACTCGCAGACAGCCAGGTCGTGGCAACGGAGTCGGAAGCACGGATGAAGAGGAAGATGAAAATACAAGGAGGCGATGCTATGGAACTATACGGAACAATAAAGAATAAAAAAAGGGGGGGGGGGGGGGTTGGTCAATCCTCTAAATGGGTGATAAGATTAAGAAAAGGATGAGAAGGGGGCGATGCTTTAGACCTATTGAAAACTAAAGAGAACACCAAAGCAGCAGAGGGAGATTGTCCAATCCCCCTAGCTTGGTGAATGGACAAAAAGAGGAACAGAAGGCGCTGTTGTGGAACTATAGTGAACTAAGGAGGACAAGAAAAAGGAAGAGGTCTGCCAATTCACCCAAGCTTGGCAAAAAAAAAAAGAAAGAGAAGGCGACGTCGTGGAAACATAGCGATTCAAAGAGGAAGAAATGAATATGAGGCTGGCCAATCCACTCGCGTGGCGAAAGGAGGCGATTCTGTAGAGGTATAGTGTGCTAAGGGGAACAAGAAGTAGGAGGAGGACGGCCAATCCCCCTAGCTTGGCGAAATGAGGAAAACAGGAGAAGGAGGCGATGCTTCGAAAACTACCGCGAACTAAGGAAAAGGGTGAGGTTGGCCGATCCCCCTAGCATGGCGAAGGAGAAAAAGGAAAGATGCAGATGCCGGGGAACAAAGTGGAAAGCAGATGATAGATCCCAGTCTAAATTCAATCGCTCGCAACCGCTATCAACGAAATAGTGACGGTAGGCCTGGCGCGCGGGGGGGGGGAGAGAGAGAGAGAGAGAGAGAGAGAGAGAGAGAGAGAGAGAGAGAGAGAGAGAGAGAGAGAGAGAGAGAGAGAGAGAGAGAGACTTCATTGTATGAGGGGACATGAAGGGAAGGAGAGGGACACGGATAGAGGGAATTCTCGAAACAATAGCGCGGTAAAGGGTTACGCGGTTTGTGGAAGCTTTGTGAGGTCACAAATCACTCGAATTCATATAATAGTTCGTAGGTTTCGCGAATAGGCAGGGACACGAGAGTGGTTATTACAGGAGTCCGAAGGAAGAAAACGAATAACACTCATTTCCCTCTCACTGTTGTACCTCCGAGGGCGAGGCCATGGATTCGAATCCCGGTCGCGGATGCCGGCATTCATGGAGCATGAAGAAATCCTCGGGAGCACAGAATGTATACCGCAGACAGTCTCGATAAATAAGTATCCTTCCACTACGGCACGCCTCACGGTCCAAGTGTACAAAACTTCGACGCGCTACGCTATAATTCGATTGATTGATTGTGGGGTTTAACGCGCCGACGCAACGCAGGCGATGAGGCGCGCCGTAGTGGAGGGCTCCGGATTAATTTTGACCACCTGGGGATCTTTATCGTGCGCCGAAATCTCGTACACACGGGCGTTTTTGCTTTTCGCCTCCATCAGAAAAGCGGCCGCCGCGGCCGGGAATCAAACCCGCGACCTCGTGCTCAGCAGCGCAACGCCTTAGCCACTGAGCCACCGCGGCGGGTTATAATTCGAACCATTGTTCATCGTACACCCCTACTCCTATACAGAGACCGACACAAGCCCCACGTGAATTTCCCCGCACCACGCACGTACACATTTTCGTTTACGTTTACTTTACCCTGGCGCTTTGTTTCTCGGCGCCTAACAAAAAAAAAAAAAAAAAGGCGGGTTCACCCCAATTTTTCTTTTTCTCTTTTCTGCCAAAGTTATCTCGCTTCTTCCTCCTCTCCCGGCGTTTTGCTCTCCGTTTTCAACCAATGTTTACGGCATCGAGCAAGACAGCGCTCCTTTGTCTAGCTTATAGCTCGCCCTACAAGCTACGCTATATAACAGCGGACAGCGTTCTCTAGCGGACCAATCCTTCTCTGCCGACCGCCCTTGCAGACGCCTAAACGCACGCAGAAAAATAATAATAAAAAAGAACGTTCTAGACTCGGTAGAGGACACATCCTTCCGGTGAAACATCACTCACTGGGATTGGTTCCTTGTCTGCTTGCCGACAGTGCGGTGTGTTATATTCCACCCAGTCGGGTATGGTTTCTCAGCCATGTCGTCGTCAGCCTTCCTAGATATACGTGAGATATACGGGCTGTGGTTACAGGAAAAGACTAGGGTTGCAAAATATTTACTTCGTAAATAGTGGTTCGTGATTGGCTGTTCGGACTGGCGCTAGCCAAGCAAGCCAATCACGGCTCACAAACCTTCCGCTAAGCAAGGCCCCTACAAAAAAATAACGAACAAATTAACCCTACAAGAGAATAGTTTCTTTGATTATGGTACAGGCATTACTTCGAGCCCTGACCACCGTTATGTTGCAACCATGAGGGGAGGGGGGGGGGGGGTGTAGTTGAGATAAGATGGTGGGAGAAGGGGATGAAACAAAAGGGAAGTAGGAGGAAAGAGTCGGTGAAACGAAGCGCAAGAATGTAAGATTGATTTCAGCATATAATCGTTCCAGCTTCCCCACGGGGTTCTCTACGAACCTGAAGTTATTGTAGGACTACATATAAAAAAATTACTCCCACCTCCCCTCGCGGGAACCCCTGTGTAGATGCGACGCATAGGGGGTTCCGTTGTTGTTTCCGTTAGGTTGATTCTCCCATCGCGTGAAACGTGCCGTAAACCCCCTGCCGCGGCTATGACGCAACGTGGCGCGGCTATGACGAAACACAATCCAACACAATCCACTTTAATCCAATCCAATCCAAATCCAATCCAAGCCAAGCCAAGCCAAGCCAAGCCAAGCCAATCCAATCCAATCCAATCCAATGTCCCTCGCGAGAGAGTGTTCGCTATCGGAGAGGAGAGGGGGTGAGCGGCGGAGAGCGTAGCTCGCGCGGCGAGGGGAATGGGGGAGGGGTGCGGACGGACAACAACGCCGTATGGAGGGACAAGGCGAGTGAATGAGATACAGTCGCATCTAAAAGAACACTTCCTACGATTTTTCAGGGGGAAAGCCTGCGTGCACCCAGAGTGGAAGACGAAGTGTTTATTGTAAGTGCCAATTCAGCCCCACACGGCCCGTGAACGCGGTATGAACGCGTTGGTTTTCCTGGAAGCCTCGCGGCTATCTTGAAGAAAAGTATAAAAAGCGTGGTGTATAGAAAGGGCTAAGTACAAAAGACTTCGCATGCTGCCAACAATTCCATCGCGTATTAAAAACAGAGGTCGATAATTTTTTTATCGGCACTTCAGCATTTATTTAGGTATCGAAGCATTTGGTTAACTAGAATTAACGAAATAGCTAGCTCAGCAAAATTAAGACGACACCTACACTTCGTCTGAAGATCTAAAACGATTTGGCCTCTCTTTGACCTCGTGGCACATGTTGCATAAACTATCCTTCTGTGCACATTCGCTGTCCCACTCCTATCCTAACATCCTCCGTCATCCTCCATCGCTTTACTCGTTTCGTTTTACGCATTCCCCCTCCCTGCGGACTAACCACACACCCAAGCGGACGAATTCATTCTTATTCCTTCCTGCTAATAACAAAAAAATAATTCGTTCCAACCTTCCGCTGCCTCAATTGAGGCAACTTTGGGGGCTGTGTATCCAACGTTATAACACTCTCGAAAACCATCTCGCTGACACAAGCCATTCAACCGGTTAAACACGAACTACTCAACGCGATCCAGAAACAACCGTTCGCCAGTCGGTCGTCCGTGTCAGGCGCATCCAGCCAGGGCCGCTACAGAAAGTTAAACAAAACAAAAAAGACAAGACCGGAACTCCTGTAGCAGTGCGTATACCCGGCGCCTAATGCATAGCTGTAAGCCTACCAGAAAGAGCTTGCACAGAGCAAGCCAACCGTGTTAGAATCAAAAACATATCAAAGCCATATTGCAACAACACCAAGAGAGCCCTGCAAGCCTAGGCACTACGCCAGTTAGAGTAGAGGAGTGATCACCGCAATCTGTTCTTCTGTAATCCGTTGGATTAGGAAACGCTGGAAAAGGAAAAGCCATTGCGTCATTAACGGTGGCTGAATTAGCAGCTGATACAGACGGCGAGGCAAAGGCCAGAAGGCCTTCCTATCAAGGCGATGGTTCAGTAGTGTTCCATGCAGACGCGTGCATTATGGAAATAAGCGGCATCAGCGCGCGTCGAGCTTCGCGCCCGCAACTGCTAAGCGCCCGCTGCGACCTCGGTGGCCGCGCCAGCGGCAGCGCGCCGCACCAACGCCCCCCAGACATTCAAAAAGCCCGCCGAGCATAACGTCCTCAACCTCGCCATTGTTTTTTCCCCATCCTATAATGATCGGCAAGTTGAATACCACTCCACAACAGCGATTCTAAACATCGTCCACATGGATAAACGAAAAAGCTCGTCATCATTCACCCTGCTGTAGTGAGGCCACACTGATGCCTTTCCCTCACCTAGTAGGTGTTTGCGGAGGCTCGCGGCCGCTGATTATAAAGTAGGGTAGCAGCGACTCCGAGTCAAGCTCGCTACGCTTCAATTCTGGTAGAGAAACACGCCTTCTGAGCCGGCTCATTACAAAAGGCGCACCACCCAACATACTGACTGCAGCGCAAGTCCAACATTTGAATTTCGCGCTCCCCCTCCGAGTGCGCGCACGCTTCACTTCCATTCCTTGGCGCAACCAGGGAGCGGCGAGCGCGATGCAGACTCCACTACAAACACACTGCGCGATAATCGCGTTGGCGACGGCAACGAGGCTTGGCTGCAGACTCCGAAAGGCAGATCGCGCTCGAGGAAACTCGCAGCTGTCGCCAGACGCGATCCGCGCAGCACACGCCTTGCGCCCAGGCGCTCTCTTAGAAACAGTTGAATCCTCCGAGCGCACACATGAGTGCCAGTCAAGTCTATTTCGCCTCAAGAGCGCGCGTGCGTAGATGTGAGCCCGCTCGAAAGCGCGCGAGATCAACGAGCGAACGCTTGTTTGGAGAGCGGCGCGTTAACCGACGAAGCGGAATTTTCTGAGCCAACACTGCGCGCCCAAACCCTTCTGGGTTACCAAAGCAAGCTTTTTACGGAAAGTTTCTGCGACGTTAGTCCGGAAAGACGGAGCGGGAGACAGCGAGTGGTGTTGCGAAGCGATGAAAGTTTGGCTTGCTTTTCATAACGACCGAAGATTTCAGGCCGTAACCTTGGCGAGCTACGCGGACTTTCGTTTCAATCTTCCATCCCTCACTCATACCTTTCTCATTTTTTAGGGGCGAAGCCCCTTGGTAGCTGGGGCTGTTGGCATCTCTTGTCGTAGTCGTCGTCATCGTCGTTCGTCTCATGTGGTCACGGTACTAGAACACCGGGAAACTCGTTTACGCCTCGCGCTAGAACGTACCGCGTACTTAAAAAAAAAAAAAAAAAAAAACACCGGGACACTTGTTTACGCCTGACGCTAGAGAGATTCGTGCTTCAAAGACAAGAGGCGTTTGCAGCAAAGCTGTATACCTCTACCCCCCAACGGTTTTATCTGCGTTAGCAAAACCACCAAGGCGCCAAGAATACACTCATACACTGCATGCTTCGCCCCTCGCCAGGTTTCACGTTAATGGAGATGGCCCGGGATTTTTTTAAGCTGCACGACACACACGGCTGAACCTTCGACTGTCATCGAAACGGATAAGAGATTGGTTTCGCAGTGGCTTCTGCGTTGAATGGAAAAAAAAAAAAAAAGAAGAAGAGGGAAGGGTAGGGATAACACGGCGTCAGTTGCTATCGGCCGGTCATCCTACTTCGCATACACCGTATAGGCTCGACTCCGGAAGGTCGTCAAAACGCGGAAAGGCAAACACAACGACGATAGGGGCCCGTATCGACGTCACTGTGGCGTCAGCGATGCGAAAACGACAACCGGCCCACACAGGCGCAAACGAGGGGAACGACGGAAGAAAAGAGACAGGGTGCAGCCCTTAGCATTCATATTTACGCCGTTACTTCATTCCTTTGTGATACTTTTTTTTCTTGAACGGTAAGAATCCCGTGCGTATCAGTTGCTCTCCTTCAAATATCCTCTCCCGACGGCTTTGTTCGCGCCCGAGCTCCGTTTTCCTTGACCCCCTTCGATTTTGGGCGTTGTACGGGTATACGGAGGCCAGAGCCCATCCGCGCAGCCCTCGCCGGTTCCCTTGTTGAGCCCGGGATCGGACGGCGCCAGAAGCCCCGGGATAGCTCGTCCCTGGGACCCGAAACCGTGCAACGCCCGCCGGGAGGGAAAGCGGGAAACGGAACGCGCAGGGGCTGGCTGGCACGCTAGAGAGAGAGAGAGAGAGAGAGAGAGAGAGAGAGAGAGAGAGAGAGAGAGAGAGAGAGAGAGAGAGAGAGAGAGAGAGAGAGAGACGCAGAACAGACGACGGAAGCCCCCGGCGTGAGTGCTGTAGAGATTCGGCGCTCGCTTGGAATCGAATACCTCTGGCGCTCCCGGCGTGCTATAGGCGTGCATTCTTTGAGCCTGGTTTCTTCTTTCTCCGGGCCCCGGCGGACGGGGATCCGTACTCCCGAAAACCGGGTGTACGGAAGAGAAGCCGGCTTCGGTTAGAAGTGCGGTTTTTTACGGAATGCGGTCCGTTAGGGCCCGTTTTGTTGCTCGGAGACGGAAGAATGCCGGCTTTGGAGGGAAAATCGAACCGACTTACGTTGAGGGTTCAAGGCACGCTCTTGCGTTTCTGCCCAGGGCCAAGGTAGAATTTATGAGTGAAGCGGGTGGTAGTTTGGCATTGGAGGCAAGGCCACTGTCGACAGGTAGTAGTGCGACGTATGCAGCACAAGCAGTGTACTGCTTGTGCGACCCCCTCCACCCCCCTCCCCGCGGCTTAGCCATTGCCAGAATAAATGAATGAATGTATGAGTGAGTGAGTGAGTGAGAGAAAAAGTGAGTGAGTTAGTGAGTGAGAGAAAAAGTGAGCGAGTGAGTGAATGAAAGAAAGAGTGAGTCAGTTAGTGAGTGAGAGAAAAAGTCAGAGAAAAAGTAACTGAGAGAAAAAGTGAGTGAGTGCGCGTGTGAGTGAGTAAGTGAGTGAGGGAGCCAGCCAACGAGCGGGCAACCAGCAAGATAGCCACCCAACCATACATAATAACTGCCAACACCTCAAACGCCACACAGCAAACACTGCACTGCGGTGAAGCTGCCAAAGACAAAACAGAAGTGCCAGCTCATCAAAACTCGCACGCACCAGAAATGCGCAAAAAAAAAAAAAAAAAAAAAAAAAAGACGACGCCGACTTCCAAAGCGTCCATCGGCCGCGCTGCACGCGAAAACAGAACACTGCCTCGCGAAAGCAGAGGGCGCTGAGGCGGCAACTAATTTAATTGCAGACAAACGACCTCGCATACCCTAATTTTTTTTTTTTCCAACGACGCCCCTACATCGGCGTGCACGGTCGCGGCCAAAGACGGAATAAGAAACAACGACAACGGGGAACAGAGGGGATACAAGCGGGCCTGGACGAATTCCTCGCCCTTAACTTCGCACTACTTGCCACTGAAAAATCACACGTCGCGTTCACGCTGCCTCGAAGGACTCGAAATTGGAGACGCCGGCGAAAGAAGAAATTACGTCGGAGGCGAGAAGAAAAAGGAAAAAGGCGGAACGAGAAAAGAAAAAATACGAAGTGAAACGAAGTAAGAAATTGATCAATGCGATGCAAAACGGCAGAGACGTCAGCTCAGAGGGACAAGAAATATGGCGGCCGAGGAAACCGTATGCTTTAGGGGTCCGCAACGAAGACGAACAAAGAAGAGAAGACAGAAAATAAAAGAGGAGGAATTTAAAAAAAAGGAAAACAAGCCAGAAGCGCAGTAAAGTAGATGAGTTGTGATAACAGAGTGGCGAGACCGGTGAGGCATGCTACGGGGGCCGCGTCGGGGGGCACCGAATAAATATGGACGCGAAAACTGGGAAGACAAACTGAGTACATATTTTTGTTGCGGTTACTTTAAATTCTACGCCCTGATAATCCTTCAAAAAAAAGTCTAGAACGAGTGCAAGGACATTCGTACTAAAAAAAATGCTGCACTGGTCTATCTCGCTTTGCCGCAGTTAAACTAAACTACATAACGTTAGATTTTACTCTTTGTCCAATGGAGCAAGTTTCACGAATAATTGGACAGAGAGACTGACTCCAAGAACTGATGAACGCTGACGTCACGACGACGCGTGCTACTTTTTTGGAACCAAATTGTACGCTACCACTCGCCATTCGCCTACCCTGATCTTTTCATAGGCTGGATTTGAGACATTTCGGTGAAGCCGACCGCACTGCAAACAAGACCAACGTAGTCTGCAAAGAGATAAAGGACAATTTGTTGATGTATACCCCTCGTCATATTGAACATAAGTGGTAGTATGTGCATTCCTTCCAAGCGACTTTTGTTACTTTCACAGAAGCCGCTACCAACGCCAGTGCCAACAACTTTTTGTGCTGGTCACACACTGTGAAGTAACTCCCCGAAATAAATGAAAAGCGCTATTGTGTTCCCTTTGTTTTGCAGCACCTTATGCTATTCCATTGCAGCACCTTAGCGTCGGTACGTATGTTTTCCACGTGTTTTTGTTGCTTTAACAAAAATCGCCCCCGACACCAGCGCCACCACCATTTTCGTGGCGTCACACCATGAACAAGTCTGTAGGGCACGAAGTTTAGGCTAGTTTTCCGCCGGTTCGCAGGATGGTCGCTGCAACCATCAACGCAGAACGCGGGTGGTTCAGCGACAACCACGTTCGTTCTCTATCCATGGGAGCTCGGAGAATATCACGGCAAAGCAAAAACGAAACTAAAATTGGGCCAAGAGGGGAGATAGGAAGGGTTAGGCGGTACAAAGACGGCGCCACGAAGACAGCCAGAGTGGAAGGCGCGAGATTCGACGCGGCCATACAGCTCGCCCACCGCGCTCTATGGCGGAAGACTGCGAAAGGGGGGGGAAATGGTATGAAAGGGGGCGCGAAAGAAGGAACTAATGGAAGGCCGAACAAAAGAGATGCGCTCCGCCTCGTGCCGGCAGCCGATCGCGTTATATAGCTCCCAGCCCAAATGACCTCTCTCCACGTCCCCCATCGCTCCTCGGCTTCTAGAATGGGACTCCACGCGCTGCTGCTGATGTCAGGGCAACCGTACGGCAGCCCCTTCGTTCCCGGCTGCCTCCGCGCTGAACCAGTAATCCCGTTCCAGACGCATCGAAGCTTGCATCGACGTCATCAAGCGAAGAAACGTCGCAAGCTGGCGCCACTGGGAGCAACCTGCACCAGATTAACGTCCCGACAAGGCGTGTTAGGTAGCCAATATGTTTGGAGATGAAATCACGCGTGAGAGTGGATACTCCGAGGTCTGCGTTCGTCTCGGTGGTGATGACTCAGACGCCACTTCCGGGAGGAGTACAGTCTTTGAGAACATAACGCCAACCGAAGGCGGAGCGTCAAGTAAAGCTGCTCCAGGGCGTCTCGAACCCGACACATCACATCGTAATGTTATAGATAAACAAACGAAGATCGTTGGAAAAGACACGGAGAAAGCGGAGCGAAGGCCTGTTTTTCTTCGCAAAGTGAGGGCTGAGTGCTTCGGCTCGCCAAGAGGGAGTCGAAGGAGGTAAGCGGGAAAGGATGAGCGTAGGATGGGGACCGCGCGTGACCCGTCGCCGAAGACAATGACGGCGTGGGAGGCGACGGAAGATGGCGCATAATCGGATGGGAAGGCGCGAGAAATGGCGCGTGCATGGAGGGGACAATTGGCGACGGGGGACGGTGGGAGGGGGGCGAAAGAAGCTGGGAGGGGGGAGAAAGGGGGATCCGGGGAATGCAAGAAGCAGCGAAGCAAAGAAGGATTGTCTGAGAAAGCAAGGGAGGGAGGGAGGGAGACGGACGGACGGACGGACGGACGGACGGACGGACGGACGGACGGACGGACGGACGGACGGACGAACAGACAGACAGACAGACAGACAGACAGACAGACAGACAGACAGATCTTGATGACGCAGCAACGTTCTGCCTGAGGGGGAAAAAGAAACTTTACTGCTCATTTCAAGTTCTATACAAGGAGGTTCCACACTATAGCTTGAGACATGCGATATGTTCTTTTTTGTTTGTTTTTCCTGGGCGTCTCTGCAAGGAATGCACTTCGATGAAAACAAGTCGCCATCATTTCTGTGCGGGACTGGACCTTGCGCAACCACGCCTGTTAATTCTTTTTTTTTTTAACGAAGAGGACAATATGCGGTGGAAGTAAAGAGACGGTTGTCAAAAGTGAACGCTGAGGATCCCAAAGGATCGCGCAGAACAAAAAAAAAAAAAAAAGGAAATCTCGCAAGAAAAGAAAAGAGCCGACGTAATGACAGGAAAGCCGGATAAGGCCGGGGCCACACGGAGCGCGCCACCGCCGTAGTCGTCCATCATAGTTTGCGCCACCGGCGTAAACGCCGAGCCAACGACCAAGCACCAGCGAGGGGTCTGCGACGGTGTGATAGCCGGCCAACGGCCTGGGCACTAAACAACGCGACCGTGTGTTTCTCAACAAAATGGTCCCCCTTACCCTCGCCCCCGGGTCGCCCTGTTTCTGCTGTTCCATTTCTTCCTTTTTTTTTTTTTTTTTTCATCTGCGTTTCTTTTCTTGGGGGACGAGAGCGTGCGGGGAAGTGCGCAGTGCATAACATACAGTAAACGCCCGCTACAACCAAATCTTTCTGCTTTCTGCGAAGTTTTTCCCGGTCCCAAAAGCAGTTCAAGGAGAGAAACAATCCCCGCTTTTACAGAAAAAAACGCTTATAGCGAAGTCAGTTGCCCGTCAAGAAGACCTCGTTATAACAAGCGTTTACTGCATTTGACGACAGCGGTAGCCTATAGACCTCTACAGCTTCTTCGCCCTCTGAGTAGCCATTGTATCACTGAGATCTGCTAGCGCCGTCTTAACTGGCGCAGTCGACAGAATGATCTCACTGCGCATGCGCGGAACAGTCCACAACATGCCAAGGTGTTATCAAGGCTTGGAGAAGGTCTGTACGCAACACAAGAAAAAAATCACACGGCGTTGTCAAGAGCATACGCGTTAGAAATCTCGTTGTCTCGCTATCCTCCACTCTACTCTCATCACGTACAAGGTTCCGCTTAAGACGAATTTGATGGTTCAGACGAACAACCCTTTTGCTCTCTTGCAGCGTTCACAATTCAGAAAACCTCCGCTTAAGACAAATTTCTGATAATACGAACAAAGTTTCACAGTCCGTTTGAGCCTTTGGGTTTGTCTTAACGGGACGCTACTGTAAATTTCACGCAACTTGCGTAACGGTCCGCCACGAAACCAGTTGCAAGTGCTCTAACGGGTCGCGATGCACGGCCTTGAAAATATACCCCACAGCTTGTACCTGTTTTGCTCACACACTTCAGCAATGACACAACTGTAGAGAGGAAATTATATCAACTTGCACAATATGAACACGTCTGTATAAAAAAAAATACATCTCTATCCCAGCTTTTCCCAGTTTATACAAAGCGCCGGAGGCGACCCAGTAGGCCGTCCGACGGCGAATAAACGTATACTGGCGCTTTCCGGTGGGCGAGCAAGCGTAGCGCAGAGTCGGTTCCCCCAATACGCTGCAGCTGCGGAGCGGTGCGGGAACGACGCCATCAGTCGAAATGAACCAGCCGAATACTTCAGGGTTGCGGGACCTCTGAAGTCGTACTTCATCGCCTTCCGACTACTGTAAAAAACATTGAAGGACGCCCACAACGCGGAGAATCGCAGTATCGCCAGAAGTTTTTATTTATTGGAATTACGCGCTACTGAAGTTAACTATACGCTGATTACTGATTGGCTGGATTCACTGATGTGAGGCGAAACTGGCTTTAATAACCGCAAAAATTGATTAGGGTTCCAGTTTTTCTTTTTGAAACACAAACTACACGCCTGCACAAAGGGGCCTTTCTTGTCAATCCTATTGTTGTTATTGCAGCGGTATATGCTCTCAACGTTTGTATTCTGCGCCGGCGAGCGACGTTCACTATTTTAAGTTTTGTTCGTCCGCGCGAGTACGTTTTTCGTCGCTTCTAACTGATTCATTGACTGATTGGAATATTTACTCGACTGAACGTTTCATGGTGCACCGGCCTACCACTTCCGTAGGTGTCGTGCTACTTTGGGCACACATGCACACCGGAAGAAGGCGCAACGAGATAAAAAAAATACATCAACTTGGTGTACGCGCGTGCTACACACCACCAGCAGCGCATCAGACCCGCCCTTATGTCTGCCGCAATTAAACGTAAAGGAAACTTAAAAAAAAAACGTAAATAACAAAAACAACATCAACAAACAAACAGAGGCGGATGGCGCGAGGGGGCTACATCGACGTTTACAAGAAAATCACATCGAAAGCAGGATCGAAAACGATATTAGACACGGAACAGCACGTGTCGTTGACGATGACTCGCGTAACGGTTTTTTACCTTCAGTAAAACGCTCACAACCTGACACATGCACATGCCGGCAGCCGACGGCCTATGGGAACGAGGGGGAAGCTCCTTAGCGGAAACACGAAGAAGCGCCCACCTCAGCGTTTCTCGTCCTCTCTCTTCGCTTGACGTGCCCTGAATTCAACGACGTATTCACCGTGCAACGCGGAGCGACAAGAAAGAACGGACGGGGAGGGGGTGCGAAGCACGGAGAACGAAACAAGATTGCAACCTTGCAAATTGCTGAGCCAGCCGTTTGCCAAAGCTCTTTAGAATGGCTAACCGCGTTTCGATTTCACGCTCGGCGCCTCAAATTGTGAGCATGCGGCCGAACGCGCGGCAAGTCGAAGGGGGAAAAAAATGCGAGAAAAAGAACGGTGGGCTACGCCTAACTGCCGACATATAACGATAACGATAAACGACTGAAAAAAAAAATACAACCACAAGGCAGGACGTTATGCATAAAAGACGAGTCACGCCCCCCACCCCGTTCTACAGAAACGAGAACAAAACACGCGTGTATATATATATATATATATATATATATATATATATATATATATATATATATATATATATATATATATATATATATATATATATATATATATATATATATATATATATATATATATATATATATATATATATATATATATATATATATATAGTCGAACCCGTTTATAGCGAACTGCAATATGCACCGCGATTTGTTCGATATATCCAATAGTTCGATATAGCCGAACCCATATTGTTATGAATTCGCATTGCGCGGTAGCCCCCCCCCCTCCTCAACTCCACCATCCCCGCATAGAGAAACGAACACAGTGAAGTAGCCATTAACCTTACCCAAAATAATTCATTTATTGCAATTAATAAAGCTTCTTTCCGCCCTAACTGCATATTTGCAAAAAAAAAAAAGCGGTGATTTTTGTTTTCACTTTGGTTTTGGCGGCTACAACTAGCAAAGCATTCTCTACACGAAACATTATTTGCAGCAGTACGAGTCTGCGTTCTCCAAAATCAAAGAAGCATTAGCGCAGCACATCGACTACCGAAAGCGCTTTGCTCTAAGCATCGGACGGCTTTCACTCGCCACAGCATCGGCAACGTTGGCGAACTCTTCCCACAGTTCACCGATGCTGCTGTCTTAGTCTGGACTCGCTGACTGTGCGGGTTCCGTCGTAAGTCCCACGCGTCGGAAATAGTTAAGGAAAGTGTCGGCCGTCACGTCGGTCCGGGCAAGGCGCAATGTCCCAGTCCCGGCTCTTGCTCTGTGGTCGCGGCCAATCCACATCTCAATCGCCGCTCTGAGACCGTGCATTTCTGCGTACATTCTAGGCACGCAGAGTTCGATAAATTGGATGTGAACTTCGTTATAAGGAATATGTTTCCCATGTATTTCGTAAACTGAAATATTTTTGTTCGATATACAGCATAATTCGCTCTATCCGGGTTCGTTATAGCCGGGTTTGACTGTATATATAGTCTGCAAAGATAAAAACTCACACAAAGCGCGAAAAAATAAGGTTAGTAGAGACAGACAAAGAGAAAGACGTAGAAAATAGATTTTCTACGTCTTTCTCGTTTGTCTCTGTCTCTACTATCCTTGTATATATATATATATATATATATATATATATATATATGAGGACCATACGATGCTAGCCCCAATGCGAAGGGTGGCGGAGGTTATTGCTTGTGTTTACTTATCTAGCGTCCAGGGCTTAGAGCGCTGCGAATGCTTAAACCAGCAGCGGAACGTGATACAAAGTAATTTCTTCGATTTATTAAACAAAATAAACGAAAACGCGGAGGGGGCCTGTACACGGGAAAGGGTCTTTTTTAGCTTAGTTCGAGCAGCTGTTTGCATACATATTAGAGCTGAGCCTTTCCTCCGTTTTGTGCACGAGTTCCCGTAGCGATAACATTGAGGTAATTGATATCCCCAGCCGCAAGGGAATAGGACGCTTACTCGGAGAGGTCGTTAGGGTTCGTTTAAAATGGAAGGAAATCCCCGTATCAGCACAGTTTAATGTATTCTGTCTAAAAATAACATACAGCCACTTGCATTAGTTATAGGACGTCTTTTCTCCAGCGCCTTTCACCGAACGCACGCGGCTCATTTAATTTATATCCGTCTTTACTACCGCGCCAAAAGTAGTTTCGGCATTTGTACATGTATTTGAGTGGTTTTCCCTATATAGCTTAAAAACTGGACAACGGTGCGCGTTTTTTGGGGTAATCTCCAGATTAGTGCGACACCGAGGTGCATGCGGTCAGTGATTATTGGTAATCCTTAGTTTACCAATTGGTTATAGGTACGTCAAATATGGTTATGCATATACGAATTAGCACGAAGATTCATACCGCGCATAATTCCACCACGGCTACACTATTTAAAGATGACAAACGACGCGTAAGAAAATTATGCTATAATTCACTACTTACAGAAAAATTAATTAGAAACGACGCTAACTTTTCGCATTTAAGCTGGGTTTGACACGGCGCTTCATTACACGATCAACTGATGGCCCTGCCTTATCTGTGCCTGACCAGACACCTTTACACGTAGCGAGCAGGGCGCAGCACCTGGAACGTTTCTGCCAGCAAAAAAGACACGCTGTCCTCTTTCTTGCTGGCTCGGCATTCGTTCGTTCTTGGTAACTTCACATATATACAGGACGGGTGTTCCGCAAGTGGCGCTAAGAATCGTAAACTCTATGACAAATTTCTGGATGTATTTATGTCCTGTACAATAAGAACTTTGATTGATTGATTGATTGATTGATTGATTGATTGATTGATTGATTGATTGATTGATTGATTGATTGATTGATTGATTGATTGATTGATTGATTGATTGATTGAACGAACGATCATGCAAGCATTCTGTTTGCATCCGTCCCACTTACGCAGACTCCTCTCGGGTTTCTTACGTGGCCTATTTTCTGTCGCGAGCCTTTTGTTCATATCTTTAGTTTTTGTTCAGACTTTTTCTCGCCTCCCTTCGGGGCTGTTTCGCATAAGTTGGCTTCATTGCAGTACGCGAAAGCAACAAGGAAAGCCAACTTTACAAAGACCAAGTTCACCAAGTTTACAAAGACCAAGCCAACTTTACAAAGACCAAGCTACACATTCAACCAATTTAAATTCTGCACACTGTTGCAGGCAAATATATTGCTGTGGTGACATTTTTGCAGGGGCAAGGTCTGCGGTCTTGTAAAGATGTTGAGCTACTATGGACCTTTCACTATAGTTCATCTCACAAGCTACCTGCAGCACTGTGGAGGCTACATTGTTATCAATAGTGCGCCCACTGAGGGCGCCTAAACCGCCGTGAAGGGGGTCCTGAAAGGACACTCCCTTCTCCCCTCTCGGCAAGTGGCACCGCACGGCCCCAGCGCCTTTTGTCGCTTCCTTCGCGGTGAGTTAGGCGCCCTGAGGGGGACAACAATGTAGCCTCCACAGTGCTGCAGGTAGCTTGTGAGATGAACTATAGATATCTCCTTAAAAACCCATGTGTTCCTAAAAAGTCACTTCACTTTACTGCACATAAATTCACTGCGGGAGGGACATTTTGTAGGGACATCGCATGAAGGCATAAATCGAGAAATGAAGGCTTTGTGGCCTTTTATTAAACTTTTCTACAGACCTTACTCGTCTCTAACCAGAGCTTCGCGTCGCGTTACAGACGCAAGATTTCATGCGGAAGTTGTACCACCAAAATGCCTGCGGATCAAAAAACAGGAATCTGCAGGTTTGGTATGCGGAAGCAGGGATCGAGAAATTCTACCCAACAGCGGCTCAAGCCCCACTTACGCACGACGTGGATGGACAAAGTATAACAAAAAAAAAAACAAGGAGCTGGACGTTACTAACACAAACAAAAACGAAAATAAGAAAAAGATGTTTAACCATACAACGTTCCCCCGCAGATCGACAGGACCAAACGCGCTCTTCCATCACCTCGTCACTGGTGATCTACTTGACTGAGAACCGTAGCTGCGCTTTCAATTTTTGAAACTAGATCTGATCCTCTTTTATTTTTGCATTGTGTGTTATCTTCGTATGCGTGCCTGCACACTGTTACTCGTATAGGCAGCAGCCACGAAGCAACAACACGCGTTCCTCCGGGCAAATCTTTTTAGCCCAGCTTTCACCGTCTGAATGGTTAAAAATTTCCGTTCCGGTTTTTTATCTTGAATTCCATAGGAAGAACCGGACAAAACCAAATATTGGTTTAATCAACTGTAAAAGCGCCCGCATTAGTACAGCCCTCCTTATTGAACTCCGAACCAGCCAGGCAGGCTTTTATAGAAGAACAAGAACCGGCGCGGTATATCCCGGTATGCGGGTTCACCCTTTGACGAACTATCGTAACTCGCGTGGAGTTGCTTTGCCCTTACAGCAATCCTCTGCAAAAAGAAAAAAAAAACTGTGGTTAAATCCTCTGTCGTACGATTCGGTAAAACACGAAAGTGAAATGTCCCGCGAAATCTGCGGCTGAGCATGATTTGCGGGTCGACGGCTGTCTTGTGGATGTGCTTGGTGAGCGGCGTCCTGCTGGCGGGTCGCTTCGGGAAAGGTGTACTATAGCGTCATTTCCGTGACGGATATGACGTCAGTGAAATCTTTGTGTACCCCGGCATAAGACACTTTCGTGTTGAAATATAAAACCAGAAAACAAAAACAACGCTTAGTACAACGTACCCTTTAGTACTAGAGGTTGCTTCCCCGAGAGAACACCCTGTGTGCAGGGGTACACCCTTTACAGGCAGCTTGCTTCGTTGAACTGGCGTCGTTTCCGAGACGGATATGACGTAATTGAAATCTTTGTGTATCCCGAAATAAAACGCTTTCGTGTTTAAAAAAAAGGGCGCGAGAAAGACAAATCCTGCCCTACCCCGTCACGTTGCTTTCCCCCTCTTGTTTTTCTTAAATTTTGTAGCTATTTTATTTCCTTTCCGCATTTTGTTTCTATGATTAGACAATTTTTTTTAAATGTTTTTCAATTCTGAAGGGGGTACGCTCGTTAAAACGGTGCAGCCGGGCGCCAAACCTAATCCCAGCCCTTTAAGGTGCCGCGAATGATTGAGCAATCCGAAAACAAAACAATAAGTAAAAAACGGGAAAGATTAATTGTAAGGAGCAGAAGAAAAAGACAAGCAATCGACAAGAAATGCCTATAAAATACCTGCCCGGGATCATAACTGGGTCGACCTAAAATTTGGGAGGCAGCGATAAAAACAATATCTATAAAATACCTACTGGGATAATAACTTGGTCAAAGAAACACCCGGACTCTTTAAAATGCGGCGCGATCCGTTAGGAGCAGAAAAGGTTAATACGCGCTTAACCCCGGTAAGCAGAAAAATATGGGCTTAGTCGGGCCCGCGTATTTCGATTGTCCAAGGCGGCGCCACGTCTCATTGTTTAACTTTGCTGGAAAAGTCATATGTTGGAAGGCAGCTTCGCGAAGGCAGGCTGGCAATCCCAAATTAAATTTACCCGCACGAGCAGCCACGTCGTGCGACAGGAATAAAAACGATCGCCGTAAACGCGCTGATTTGGTTATAAAAGAAGCGGGGTTACGGGAAGGATTGTTTGGTGTAGCGAAAAAGGGATGAAGATGGTGATGCGTTATGGGACGACTGTCCGACAGAGTTTCGAAAGAGAGAAAAAAAAAAGAGAAGCAAAGCTTGCGAAGTGAACGGTGTAACACTGTGTACCAGATGACCACTGGAGAGAGTTATAAAACAGTCTCTGTTTATTTTATAAGCTTCAAGTCGAGGATGAGTACTTTCTGTTCTGAGTTTGTTCAACGGATTTTAACGAACCTTACGGCGCGAGCAAAATGGAACGCCGGAGTTGACAATATTTCTAAGGCGAAGCGTTCAAGACGCCGAAATCAGTCGACTCTTTCGGTTGTGGGAACGTTACTAGCGTCCTAGCGCTCCCAACTCTTTAAACCGACCTTTTAGTGCGGAGCACTTTGGCGCGCGGTACCGTGGTTTCGCGGCGCGGCGGCGATGTCCACGTAACCGAGCGAGCGAACGAGACACCGAAGGCAGAAAGAAAACGGAGGAGGAGCGTCTGGCGAAAGCGTGAGGGGGAGGGCGACACGCGCTGCTATGGCGTCATCACTCTCACTGCCTCCCTCTCACACTTTCACGAAGCTCCTCCCCCGTTCGTAACTCATCCGAACCACTCTGACATTAACGCGGGAGGTTTAAACACGATTCGCTACAACATGCTCGGCGGCGGTGACACGCTGCGAGATAACGGCTGAGTAGAGTGCGCCGCCCTGCGTTCGCTGATAACGCGATCACTTCTTCAGACGCAGCAGATATGCGCCTAGACAAAGAAGAGTGCAGTTCGCGCTGCGCACAAATCTCGTATTATGGAGTATAGTAATAATCAGTTCTTTTTTTCTTTAATTTAAAAGCAGACACGCGCCAAAATAAATACGGCACGAATTTTGTCCGTATTCACTTTTCGGCCTAAACCGAGAACTCTCAGCTCTATATAAACACGGAGAAAAAATAGAAGGGACCAAAACGAAACAGAACAAAAACAAACGTGGCGCCGTTCACTCACACTCGTCGTCGCTGGCGACCAGGACATCCTGTAGCACGGCGTACCGCCCGTCGTCGCTCCTCAGCCACTGCGGCCAATCCCCCACACAACACACGTGGGCTACACACTCCGTCACCGGAAAACCGCTCGCCGCAATAGCAGCAGGTGGCGTCGACGTCGACGACGCAACAAGAGCTAGCAGGACAGCGTGTTTCTAGGACGCGAAATAAAAATTAATGACAAAGCGTAGCCAGGGAGGGTGACGTTTATTCTACTTACAGTAAACTGACTTCGTTATAACCGGTGTTTCATTAAAAGCAAGCACGATCTCCTCTATATGCGCTCCACAAAAGACCGCGAAAAACATTTCCGTAAAGCGAGAGTTAGAATAAATAGATTTCGTTACGACCCGGATTTACTGACGTTTCGGTTAGGGAACCAGCCTTTCTGGACGATCTTCGAGACGGGCCTGTTCCCCGGCCGAAACTTCAGAGTAAATCTTGTTCCTCCCTTCAGACCATTCAACCGTACGGTTAACCAAATAGCAAGGAAACTTTTTTTTTTCTGAAATATACAAATACTGTGGTAGACGGGCTGCCCCGCATAATCAACGCGGCTATCCAGGTGGGGTGGACTCCTGTATTGTGTTGCTGTGTCCACGAGCTGAAATTATCATTCGCCATTTCATACGCACGTGTCCCCTCACTGCCGTCACAATAAGAGTCCTAACTAATCCTCACGGGCGCGCGGTGACGTGAAAGATATCTGCAGAAAGTGTTTGCAAACAACTCAGCGCTGTCTTTTTTTGTATACGATACACGATAACCGCGTCCGGGTGCATACCTGCCAAGTCCGCCCGGACACCGCGCAATCACCGAGACCGCGGGGTCCCTAAAAATAGGGCGCGGGGCAGAAATACGGAGAAGGGTGGAGCTGGAGGAGACAAATTTATTTTAGCATCAGAGGCCCGCGTGATAAATCCGCCACTCCCCCCTCCCCGCCGTTACAATGACTGGTCTCGTGACACTCTGAACGGAGAAACGGGTGGCGATACGGTCTCGTGGACTGGAGAGAAGGGGGGGGGGGGGGTTGAACGAATGGCCCTCATTAATCTTGTGCTGCGGCAGGAGTCGCTTAACACCTGAAGCTGGGATAGCGTGCTTAAGCGGTGAGTCCAGGACCACTATCTGTGATTCGGGGAAACTGCGGACTGTACCACATGATTCCATAAGCTGTAGAGAAAAAGGTAGAAGCAGGAACAATTGACAGGTATGCGCGAACCGTTCGTATATACAGTCAACTTTGATTAACGAGTGTTTGATTAACCTCGTCTCAGTGCAGACGTATTTCTCGGCACTGCAGCTGGCGTCTGGCACAAAGCGGTCTGTACGCCGACAGTCAAATGCTTGACAGGACGAATCACAATGCACGGAAACACAGTGACCTGACATATACATCACGTAAGGAATGACGTCCACGCATCAAAACTCTCTCTCTCTCTCTCTCTCTCTCTCTCTCTCTCTCTCTCTCTCTCTCTCTCTCTCTCTCTCTCTCTCTCTCTCTCTCTCTCTCTCTCTATCTGCGTCACGCGCGCGCCACTCAGTCAGTCAGTCAGTCAGTCAGTCAATTAGTCATTCCTTCCCTCACTCCCTCCTCGACTCACTCACTCACTCACTCCAACCTTCACCCGCTCACTCACTCCGCCACTCACTCACCCACGCATTGACTTGCTGTCATCACTCACTCACTCACTCACTCACTTGCTGCCTCGTTCACTCACTCACCCTCTCACTCCATGTAAGCCTGTTGGAGCACTAACACATTTACTCTACTAAGTCAAACGCGAAATACAGAGAGAATAGAAACTAAATATCCACCAAACACTTTTAACAAGACCTCGACGACACAGTTTCGGCTATTCCACACAACAAGCATCCCGTAATCTTTCCAATTCCTATACGCAACCGTAGGACAAATCCCATCTCGGGCGACAGCAATGCCAAGACGCCGGCTTTCCCGATCCACGCAACACGGCCTAAACTGCCTTCACAAAATAAAGCAAAAAAAAATGCACTAATACAAACACCAAAAGCTCCTACAAAATACAGTGACCTTCCCTCTTCATAGTGAAAGTTAACAGCATAAACATAGAATAGCCTCGCCCCAGGACTCTAAGCTCTTCGTTAGCAATTCTCGGAAAATAGTGGTGGCCCGGTATAAAGGCAAGCAGATACGACGTGCCCGTGCTAAGACGCTATAACGCATGCGCGGCTACACCAGTCTAGCGGCATTTCCATTACACTGTAGCAAGCGTCGTTAAATATTTGCAGCCTGACATGCAAGCCCCCTTCCCCGCAAGCAACAGCCTATCAATGAGTGCGGATAAACCGTTGCAAGTCCATTATCGGCCGTCCGGTAGTCCATTAAAATATAAAGCGAGTGATCCGAATTGAATAGCTGTTGCCATACCCAACACGGACATTTTTTTTTTCTTGCACTTTACAGTCCCAAGTCGCTACTGCACGAATATAAAATTCTCAGTTAGAAAGAAAGCATTAGAAAGAAAGGACGAGGAAGGTAACAGACACAGCGCGGCACTCACAACTGAATTTTTCTATCACCATGAACCAATACCAACGCGCCCAGCTTTCTATCTTGGTGCAATTAGGTATCGGTCACTGCGTTATCGAGATGAAGACCGATGAGCTGGACGGACTGCCGCGTTATAACGAAATTGCTTTGTTCGAAATATCGCTTAATTCGAAGTGTTACATGGTATCCACTGCAACGCACAGCGAGGAAATGATGCCCGTTTTTAACGGATTATCGCTTATAACGAAGCCCATTTTCTGACCACACAACTTCGTTGTAACGAAAGTTTGCTGTACCATACGTACAGTAAGGCACAGTTAGTACGCGTAAAACGTTTTTCGTGGGATTCCACAACGAATAAATTAAAATCTCGCGTCGGCCAGGCAATAACCAAGTACAGCATAGAACACTCTGCGACACCCCACCCCGCCTCAATAAAGAAAGCCTTCCGGCTGAGAAGAAAGGGGGGGATTGGTGGCGGGAGATTCAAAGCAGAACGAAAGAGACATGGACACCCGCTGCTTCGCGTCACAGCCAGATGGAACGAAAATCAAGCGCGGCAGGGAGGTCTGCTCCAATTATCCGTGAGCTGCTCGCTGCCACTCCCTCTCCGCCCGGCTAATCGATGCCCACGGTCATATTTATGGCGAACGTTCCAGTGACAGCTACAGACCCCCCTCGCTCCCTCTTTATCTCTCTCTTTCCCCACAACAGCAGCCGCTGCTTCGATTTCCAGATAGATCGCGACGAGAAGAACAATATGGGGTCCAAGGAAGCTCGGAAGTACGGACAAAAAGAAAACAGGTATACAGAGCTCGGGGTGGAGATGGAGCACAATGGGACGGAACTCGAGGCGAAGGGCAGATAATGTACGCGTCGTGCGCCGTGATTCGAAGACGTCCACGTGAGCCGCCCGTATACGCACGCCTCGTCTCGTTCGGACGCGCGTCGATAAAGCACAAAAGCTCGCGACATCTCCGAAGAGCGAGAAAAATGAGATGCGTGCGCGACTGAATGCCGGCTCATTAGGTACCCGCATACAGCGCGGACGTCGCCAATCTCAATCTTCAAAAAACTAGAGAGCGAATGAGTGGCGACTGTTTACCAAGATGGTGGACGCTCGATAAAATCCGAGAAAGTTCCGAGAGTCTGGAACAGGAATCCCATTCGATCCTTCTTCATGTTCTTTTTTTTTTTACTTTGAGGGCTGTGCTTATTAGCAAATTCTCCTTTTTGGTTCGTGTTAGTTTGTTAGGCGTAGTTATACGCTTGTTTGTTTGTTTGTTTGCTGAAAGTTCGATCCACCATGATTTTAATCGCGTTTACATTTCGTGTTGCCGTTCATCTCTCCGTCCACTTGTACACAAAAACAGAAAGGGGGGGGGGGGGGACTGTTTTCTACTCTTTCTTTCCTGCTTTTGTAAAAAGACCAGTATGAACATATTAATGTAGTTTTTATTAGAATCATGCTCTGTCTTCCGTTGAAATTTGCTGCCTACCCGAGTCGGAGCGCGCGACTCCTCTGCCAAAAGATAGCCATTGCGTCGAGGTCCAGCTGCGGCCATCACGTGCACAATGATGAAGAAATAAACCCAGCTATCATACAAGTACCTGGAGCTATAAATGCTTATCTTTCAAGTTTGACTGCATATTTCCGTGTGCAGAGAGAGATGTAAATGGAGCACGTAACCTTTGCAAGCGCTCGTTCGGTGCCGGGGCCAAGTGCTCCACCGTAGGGGATATATGAACAGCGCTATCGGTAGCGCGATACGCTATCGCTTCTATTTGCTGGCAGGCTATCGTTTCTTTGCACCCGTATGCACCCGCCAAAGAGGCAGGCGGAAGTTAGTCCACGAAATTAACGACTTTATCTCAAAACGACGAGTTCGATTTACTATTATTGTATAAAGGTACAGCGTTTGCAAAAATATTCGCACTTTTTTTTTTTCCAAACGCAGCGTCTAGACTGCCGTCCGACGACATTTGAATATTCAAAACTAGGCTATCGTCGGCTAAAGCGTCTGTCATCGTAGTGTAGAAAATCCGTCTTAGATCCTAAATCCCAAGGACGGTGGTTCGAAACCGGCTCTTCCTTCGATTATTTTTGTTCCTTTTAAATTGAACTACAATTTTGACGGCCTAGGTGAGCTTTGTTGTTTTAAATGATTTCTCTGTGTGCGTTAGGTCATGTTATGTTACGTGTTGGTTAGATTGCCTAACTATACGTTATATCTAGAGCGATGTAGTGCCAAGCGCAGAATTTTTTTTTTACAAAACGCCGGTGGACGTCGATATAGTGGAGTGCTTATAATACCGTCGCACGGCACTCCACACACGGCCTTTTCCAAACTTAAACCTGTGCCAACTTGCCGGGTTATCTCTTACTGCTTAAATACCACAGCGAAGCGAATGTCGCAAGATTTTTCAGCGTAAGGCTTACACGTGTGCCAGAAATATAGACGGCGATGACTTTGAGGGCGGATCACAGTCACCCCCCGGTGGATGCCCCAGCAGCCCTCACGGCATTCGCGCATGCGCAAATCCCAACCACCCGTTAGCGATAATGGTCGCAAAAGCACGCTGCGAAAATCGATCAGACCGGTGCGCTAACCCGGAAGCGAATTGATCGAGTACGGGCTACGTACCTACCCCGTGTTTATAAACAAAATGGATAAACAGCAGGCGTCACCCCCGGAATGCTTACATTCGCGGAGGTGCCGCAGTTGAAAGCTGCTGCCTGTCACTGCAGCGAGCACACGACCGTTCTTGTTGTTAAATGTAACATCTCTTTTAATATTGTATACCACCTCTCTTAATATTGTGACATCTTAAAATGTAACACCTCCTTTATTATTTTGAGCGTGCTGAGACAGTTTTGTTAAATTTCTTTGTGTTTGTCTTTGCAATTTCCACAGAGGTTGTTACAGACGCCAGCGTCAGCACATTTTGATGACGCCACGCTGTGATGTAAGTATACAGCTTTACAACACGGCATCCTGTATACAACACAAGTATACAACACGGCATCCCGGGGTATTATGTGCGGTATTTTTCAATACTTTAGTAATTATACTTCTCACGCGAACACCAGTTGTGGGCTGCTACCGTGGGAAAAAAATAACCTAAAATTGCCATTTTCGTGGTCCGCAAACTTTTGCTCAAGGCTGCACACATTTGCGTTCTTAACAACGGGGGAAACTAGCCTGCGAAGTAAGTCTGCCAAGTTGGGCGGGCCAAGCGCAGAATGCGCGCGCCAGTCGGCGGACGCAAGGGGGAAATGTGTCATCGATCGGAAAAGGGGCCCGCCACGTCCCAAGGGCATAATGGGAGCGTAGGAAAGGGGAGGAGATGCGAATGTCAGGGCGGTTGACCTTGCTTTAGTGCCTGTATTGGTGCTCTGATTCTCTCACTCACTCACTCACTCACACTGTCTCTCTCTCTCTCTCTCTCTCTCTCTCTCTCTCTCTCTCTCTCTCTCTCTCTCTATATATATATATATATATATATATATATATATAGAAATAAGGGATGGCAGTCGAGAAAACCTCGGAAAGCAAAGGGGAGGATGTGGTAGATCATTGAAACAGATTAAGAATTTTTTCTTCACTTTCTTTCTTTCTTTCCAAATTCTTAATCTGTTTCAATGATCTACCACATCCTCCCCTTTGCTTTCCGAGGTTTTCTCGACTGCCATCCCTTATTTCTGTGTTATTTTCAACGAGCCCCTCATTTCCTATTCTGATTCGCTACATATATATATATATATATATATAGATTGATTGCGAGAAGGGCTGTCTTAGGTTGCCGCAACAACTAGTAAAAAATGGGTATAGCTTCTAACAAAATTGGTAATTGGTCGACGTTTCGGTCGGATGCCGACCTTTATTAAGACAACATTCTGTATTTGTTATCAATATGCAATGTTGTCTTGATAAAGGTCGGCATCCGACCGAAACGTCGACCAATTACCAATTTTGTTAGAAGCTATACCCATTTTTTACTATATATATATATATATATATATATTTTTTTTTTTTTTTTGCTTGACACCTTCCGAAACAATCCGTGCGGTTATGATGCCCATCGATCTTTTTGGCACGGGTATGCGCGCCAAGATCTGCTGTGGTGTGAGTATCCTTTTTATTTTCTGACTCCAGCTTAGCGAGGAGCTGAATACATTCGGCTCTTTTCAGGAAACATTACAAAGGAACACACGAGACGCCTCCAAAACCTTTTTCTAATTGGAGCTGCACGCGGCCGTAAGCGCGGCGCTGTTTATACAAAAAGCAACCGCGGTCTATTGATTCCGACCGCGAGGAAAAGATCTTCGCGTTCAAAGCGAAAGCGAAACAAGAAAAAATATAAAGATGGCGCTGTGTGAAAGGAAGTAGACGTCGAATAGGGGCGTCGTTTGCTGGAAAGCAAACGGTGATGGAAGCAAAACAGCTCCATTGCCAGCACGTGGTATATGCGGGGACGTCATCGATTCGAAACCTCGCGTCTGAACAAAAAATCCGAGAGAAAATTGCCCAACAAGCAATAAGTTTTGTTGCGAATTCGTTCGGCATATTTCCCTCCCATTATCATGACATTTGCTCGCTTATTGTAATGCAAAGAAAAGAGGCTTTAGGAGCCAGCACGAACAATAAAACGAAGCGATAGTGTATGGGTAAGCGGAATCTTTCACACAACAATATAACGACGCATAAAGGAGCAGCCGTGCTACTATTAGGACAGACAACTTTAGAGATAATGTTAATCGAAGGCATGGCGCTGTGCCGTGGGACTCGATACCGATTTGATTCACGAAGCGGTATTGAGACATAAGAGGTACGCTGTAAAAAAAGTGTAGCGCCGTTGAGGAGGTCTTTCTATAAAACGGGGGTTGAGCAAGAACCTGCACGGTTAATTACTTCAGCGAAAACAGTAACCAGACACACCGGCATGCTCCCGTTAAACGGTAACACTTGCACGAAGACCTCCAAGTAAATCCTATAATTTAATGCTGCGTCAAAACGCTGACATTTTACACTTCCAGCTCTTTACAACACGCTTTTCTGACTCATTCGCTCCAGTGTTCCGCAAAGTTGCCTGACGCAATCAGCACTGAACTTAAGAAACATACTTCGCGCTCATTACTGAAGTGAGGAGAGCGATGGTTCCACCAGGTTCTATCACTACAGAGACAAGCCATCAGGTGCAACTCGGCCGGCAACAGCATACGACAGCTAAGCACACAAAAGACACTGAGATGTCTGCAAAGCTTTCCCCTTCAGTTAGTATTCAAGGCTTGGCGTGTGCAAGCTATCGACATTATAAAACCGTTCCGAAAATGACTGAGTACGGCCTGACATCCACAACGTTCACTGCACCCGCGCAAATCGAAGTGCTTTGCGTCATTCATCGATTCCATTCAACCACGGTTCGTGTACACCCTTTGCAGGAAATGCCATCTGGTGTACTCCAAAATGCCCTCTTGTAACGGCGATAACAAGTTTATTCGAAGGAGGAACAAAACATTTACATAGCTAACGAGGATGTAAATAATGCTTCTCCGTCCCCCGCTCCTTGCCCTCTCCCTGAAAACTTAACTGTACCGCGAAGCTTCGATAGATAGGCGCTGGTTGGCGGGCCGTTCGAAAAATGCAGCAGTGCGTGCATGCGTGCGCGAATGTGTGCGTGTTATCCCCTCACGCTTCATTGAGATACGTCGACGTATAAATTTTCCCGTCAGCTTGAGCGAGGAATTGAAGTATTTACAAGACAAGCTCACACCGAGTTAACTAGCCCTGTTACAGGGCCTAGAGTTTCATACTGATATATAATAGAGGGAAATCTGGCGCCACTGTTTAGGCGAGCCGCGCTTCAGCGAGCGTTCCGTCATGTACCGAACAAGGACGCTCCACTTGTCGTTGGCCTCATGAACAGGCTGAAAAGTTGCCTCTGGCTGTAAAGAAGTAACGATATTACTCCACAAGATTAATCAAATCTGTTCTGTTATTATAAATTTGAAGCTTCAAAAAGGTTTATTTGTCAGGGATTATTTAGATTCTTCATGCAAGATGAACAAAACAACGATGTTACCCTTTTTTGTTGGTTTTAGCTTCGAGACAAAAAAAAAAGAAAAAAAAAAAAGAAGCGTTGTGGCCAGCCAAGCCAAGTAGGCGAGGAACGTCGCTAGATGCAATGGTGCTAGATGCTAGAATGGAGCTAGATGCTAGATGCCCACGGCGGCCCGCTATTGCAGCGCCAGACTTCCCTCTAGTATATATTAGTAGGAAACTCTGTGTTACAGGGCAGTCTCAACGGCGGTTGAGCCAATGACAGCTCGGACTTCCGCTCAACCGGGCGACAGTTGAATTTTGTATACACGGTTGCTCACAAGCAAGTCGATTCCATCAGCCTAGTGAACCACGTGATCACACCTAGCCTATTAAGTACTGCTGACCAATACCAAAAAGAAAAAAAAAATAACAGCCGCGGCAGCAGTACTAAGATCGGCGCACCGTGTGCGCGAACAAAACTGGCTTAGCCCTAAACCGATTTAGCTCTGCGCATGCGCGCGCGCTTTTTTTTTTCTACGCCTTTTATTTCTGAAGCGCGCGCCGTGGAACGCGCCACAGGCAATGGGGATTCTGGAGAGAGCTACACACGCCGTCGCCGGGTTTTTAAAGCGAAAGCTTTCTTAGTTAGACCAATGGCGCCCTGTAAAAAAACTAACTCGTTTCCAATTGACCGGTAGGTCGACCGAAAAGCTATGATAAGATCCGTGGACACACGGCACGTGCGTGAAACCGGGATTCCATTGCCTCGAAACGGTTACTTGAAAATTGCGGGAAGAGAACGGTTCTATATAAGGCAATACACGCACCGATCATGAAGGAGTACAATAGTATGCAGTTCCCTCATAAACCACGTATCAGTACACATTTAGATCGTTCGCATATGAGTGTACTTACTGCGCGAAAATGTACGCATGGGTTCATTCTTTCGTTTGGGTCTTAGAAGGTTTGACGATCAATTAGACGCACTTTCATCGAAGGTTGGGCGTTCTTTTAGCGCCCAAGGTATTGACGCACTTTTGGCGCAATTTTGATGTGATAAAGCTTTCGCGCTTCTTCCAACTTCCTTCAGCATGGGATGGTAAAGTTTGTAAACTCAATGAGCCATGCATTGCTTTGATATAAAAGATCGCCCGGAGGAAGTGTCACATGACTAACTCCAATGCACGTCTTACGACAGCCCCACAGGGTAAAAAACAACAACCCACAGAAAGGGGCACGCATCTCCCCTCCCCTTCGTCATCATGACGGACCAAAAATTGGAGAAAAATGGATGTCGGGAACGCGAAAACTAGATTCGCACGACGCCCCCTCTTCCAACCATCGACGTTGGCTGCGCCAGCAGGCAGCAGCTAAACTTCGACCTGCGTGCGTTCGATTGATCGCGCCTGATGAGTTTTCGATATGTCGGCGGGGTTCGGCGGAGCCAAAGTGAGCGCTACGAGGTAAAAATGACGAGAAATGACAGAGAGAGAAACCCGCGCGCTTTTCGATTGAAAAACAAACAATACTACCTTAAAGGTGTGAACTCTCCCCGTATAGCGTCTCTAGAACCGAGATCTATATAGGGCGAACCGGCGCCCCTTACTGCCGCGCCGTATCCAGCGGCAAAACGGAAAGCGGAATAATAAGAAAAACAAAAGTCAATCTTCATAAGGACCAACCAGAAAGGACAAGACGGAAATTCCCATTTCTCTACAGATCGATATCTGCTCATCAGCAGCCTCCCACGGGGCAAAGAAGACAGCCCGTTCCCGAATGATGACGAAAATGAAGCGACAGCCCACAAAAAAGACATCAAAGAATCCTCGCGTTTAAAAACTGTACATTTCCACAATAGTGCGTACCCTCCTTTTTTTTTTTTTTTTTTTCATTTGGGGCTCAGTGGATGGAGGCGGTGAGCTCGCAAAGGCTCGTGTGCGAGACTTTTAAAGTAGTACTGAGACAAAATTTTAAAGCTGATATAACTAAGTAAAAGGCTCCCTTTGTGTATGGACGTATACCTCCCAGCAAGTTTCAATAATAACCGTTGCGTAGAATATAATTTAAATCCACTTTAACTTTGCGAGCACCAGAAAGCTCAGGACGGATACCCTATTGCAGTCGGCATCAGCATGACGTCATCTGCTCCTCCTGGCCCCAAACTGCCGACGTCAGCGCTCCCATGACGTAGAAAAACGCGCTGGCTGTGCTGGCTGCGGTTGGCGCGCGCTGCTTCGCCATGTGCACCCGGGCGTGTGCAGATAGTAGAGACCACTGCCGGTCTGGCAGTGGTGGATCTTGTCGTGACGTCACCGTTCTTGTCTAACCACTGCCGCACCGGCAGTGGTGCGACAAGAACGGTGACGTCACGAGCGCCCTCCTGTCATGGCAGCCGCCTCGGTGTTCATTTAGTGGAAACCGAAACTGACACAAACAAACGAGGCTGTAAATAATTATTTACGCAGCGACCGACCGTATAATGTGCCATTTTATGATTAGTGGGCTGGTAGCTAGGCACCCATAACAGCGGAAAAAAAAACACATAACACGGATATTTCATGTCATTAAAGAAGTAGTACTTATACTGTGCTGGCAAGTTATTGGGCCAAGAGTGCGAGGCAGGCGATCCAGGCATTCGCCGTGCTCTCGGAGACACGCGATCAATGTTCCAGCGCGCTGACAATAGCACTAAGAAAAGTCGCAATGCCGACGAAAAAAACGAATGGTTCGTGGTGACTCGCGGAAGTCGATTTCTCGTTTATCCCTTGCCGCGCGATTATTGTACTCCGCACTACTATATCGCTTGTCTGTATATGGGGATAACACTTTAATTAAACAAGTTGCGAGACTGCATACAAACGTATGGTTTGTTTCTTCACTAAGAGTAGCGCTTACTCGTCCGAGCATGCAGCGCGCGCGCAAAACTGCAATGGTTTGGTCGACTTGTACGCAAGTTTTTGCACGTTACTGCTAACCACTCAAGGTCTAAGTAGTTCCTAGATTCTAATAGCTGTTATTGCGATGTCGACTGAGTTTCGCCGACAGCATTACGATTGAATTCGCTCATTCTATTTCTGCTTTTTTATCTTCAGTTGCTCTTTCTATGCCCCGGCACCATTCAACTCTCTCTCTCTCTCTCTCTCTCTCTCTCTCTCTCTCTCTCTCTCTCTCTCTCTCTCTCTCTCTCTCTCTCTCTCTCTCTCTCTCTCTCTCTCTCTCTCTCTCTCTCTCTCTCTCTGCCATTTGCTTTCCCAAGTGGCTCGATATTCATTACCACCCGGACAGAAAGGAAAGAGTGATCTAGTCGGCGTCATCCAACCATAGGATAAACAGAACCCGCCTGCAAACGCCAAATCAGGTTGTAACACACAAAGGGGGACCATTAGTCGACCTGCACTCGCTTCCAACCATAATCCCATTCTCGCTCCGCAGTAATTACGTTCCAGCACTAAAGCCCGGTCGGGCAGAAACAAATCAATTAGTGATTAGTCCGAAAGATATAAAGATAACAAAGCGAGCATACAAAAAAAAAACGTGGAAGCGACAAGTTCATTACCGAACGGGTTGGGCCCCTGACACGCTGCCACAAAGACGAATCAGTGCTCCAATAAATCACATTCGACGCGTTACCCTGAAGAACTCGCCTCATAAGGCGCTGTTAATGCGCGAAAACATCGGCTGCCTGCCGTGACCACTTCGGTCGTTCGCTACACCCGCTCGGTTCTGGGTATTGATTAGAACGAAATAAATAGCCGTAATATTCATTTTCCTTCTTCCCTTTCGATTGGGGCGAGCGTAAGATGACCGCCAGAATGTGGTTTGTTTTAAGGGAAATGAAGAAAAAACTAAACAAATTGTGAATCTTGCCTAACGTTTTATGCTCGTAGCCGCAATATTCCGTTGTCTTTTGTTTTGTTTTTGAAATTGGGAAACTGATTCGAATAAACTTATCAGAACAGACTACCTTTTTCACTTCCCCCATGGTTTTTTTTTTTCTTTTTCCAGCAGAGTTGTCTTTTAAATGGAGCGGAAAACGGTTTTTTCGTTTTGCAGTGTGACTTATAAAACATAATACGCAGACAAAACACTCGTCAAGTTTGATTCGATCTTCGTTTTTTGACGTTTCAATACACAGCGTTGTGTATTGATTTCACTGTGCGAAGTTTGCCCGAAACGAGCTTTTCCTCTGTACCTGTGAGGTGTGTGAAAACTGAACTTAAACTTTGCGCCGGGCGCTGCTTCAATGCGCTGATTCACGTTATTTGTATTGAAGCTCTGAATGATACTTGTGCGTGATACCTGCTGAAATAATACTCCCCGCGGTTGTGTGGATCTTTGTACCCGCAGTCCACCGTAATTCTATTTTGAGATAATTCCGATAAAACCCTACTTACATCCGTTTCCCGTAATCGCACTCCTTCCGCAAAAGCTAGCCCATGCAATGACAGCAGACGAAAATTCAGAATCGTTTACAACTGTACGAAGTACTACTGTGACAAGTGAATGGCACTCGGAGTGATGATAGCGTCATCTCAGCACTAAATCGCACAATCATTTGTTCCAACACGTTTACCTATATTAGATTAACATTCATCTTAGATAAAACATTATCTTATTAGACCGAGAGATACTGAATTCATGGAAGGGAACAAGAAAATGATTAGTGATGTCATGTGTGCTGCGGCTATAAATACAGTTTTTTTTTTACAATGAACTTCACTTGGAAGTGGCGCTTTATCTGTCGTATTTGTTGCTTCTTTTATTCGTGTTTTTTTTTTTTTGCGCGTTTGTCTTGTTTCAAGTATGCATTAGATCTGGAGCTGCAGAGCATCCACCAGACAGTTGGCTTTACCGCAAAGCGCACTCTGCCGACGACGTGCCCCGACCCAAAAACAAAATACTTAAGAGTAATCCGTAAAAACGCCGAGCTGGCTACGACACACCGCACACAGAAATAAGGGCTAGAGATATGAGCGGTTGAAAAAAAAAAAAACAGCTTCTCCGGAAAAATTTGTTTTGATGCGACCAATATGCAGTGTGGGACACGCTTTCTCAAAACAATGCCTTGACTTGACATTGCGTGGAGATTCTGAGAGCGGAAGATCTGCTGGGACTTTTGTGATGCGGCATGTAACAATTATATTATTTTCAGTGTTAACGACAAAAAATTATTCGACACTTTAATCTCTTAAGTGATTTGAAGGCGAAAGCCAGCGATTATTGAAGACATCTTCACTGCTGCATCGTGTTCGCGGTGCCATCACGTTCCATGCGGCACGCATACGGATAATTCTTAAGCATTCAATCCCGGCACGGTACAGCGTTAGGGCTGGAGATACCACATTTGGTTTCGGCTCTTGACGACCCGGATTCATATCCAATTCCATGTATATACTTCCATGTATATATTTCTTTACTGATTTTGTTTTACAGCGGCCGTGATTCGGTTTCATTCCTGTTGTTGCCAGCAACTACGGTCACTTTTCGCGTTTAATGAGACATTTAAGGATTTCGCCTTAAGAAGTATGTCAAATATTGATAGATCGGTGCAGAGTTTTTCCTTTTTTTCAATTTTTCATTTTTTTCAGAAATAACATGAAAAAAAAATACTTTTTGTTTTCACGCCCCCTCAAGATTCTACGCATACTTACATCTCTAATAAAGGCACCACAAGGCCACTTATTTCGTGGCGCCTACAAACTCAAACGCCAGAGTAATGAAGGGCGATTGTGCAACTCGCCAAGGTTTTCCCCCAGCCAAAAAGACCGCACATCCAACGCCGAATCGCGGAGCCCTGCACGCCTATATATATATCAACATAGTTTGCTCTCCGATGGGTACTTTTCCTACTTGCTCGCCAGATCAGCCGATCCAGGAGGATAACCTATCACTGCGCAATGCAGCTCGGCGACCACCTGCTTTGCTATGGCCGATTACGCAACGGTACTTCTGCGACAGCGTAATAATAACAACAGCAGTAAAAAAGACTGCTTTCCGTTGATATCAAGCACGACTACACCATTGGCGACAGAAATGCGCGTAGTCGCTGAGTGCCTTCGGTTAAAAAAAAAAATCTCTCTGTACAGCGCGTTGTGAAGCTAGTTGGTATTGCATTTACAGAGTAGAAAAAAATTGCGCGTCAAAGACAAGACCACTGCAAAGGGGACAGGACTGCGCCCGTCCAGTCCCCTTTGCAGTGGTCTTGTTTTTTCTACTCTGGAAATGTCTCTCTCGTTATCTTTTTTATAGAACAAAAATGGCAGAAATGCACATTCTGGTCTTCAACGAAACCTGTTTTGCAACACCTTGCAAAGGTGAACGAAAATAAGACAGCTTTTCTCTCTAAAACCGATCATTCGTGATGGTTTTTTTTATCGTACCCGGGCATAACCAATAATTTAATGATGAAAAGTGGGGAGGGACAGGGATGTGTAACGCGGAGGGCGATTAACGTATAATCTTAGACGCCTCAGTAACAGAACAGAAACTGAGTAACGAAGCGAGAAGTGGGAACAGACGTGAGGAACGCACGGTTGAGGATAAGACAGTAAAATTGGAAGTGTGCGTTTCACTGGGCGCGGGGTGTATGGTGTACAGTCATAAATATGAACCACAACCCGCAAGATAAAAAAAAAGTGTGTGTGGAGGTCAAATAATGGCGCACTATTGGTACGCTCTGAAAGCCGCATTTCCGAGCTTTGCTACTGTAATTAAGCCACGGGCCAGTTTGACTTGCAAGGAAAGAAAACGCGCTATTTGTGTGTTATGGCTCATATTTTTGTGATCGCGTTTCATGTCCATGACTACATGTTACTTCGCCAAGGAGGCACATCTCATGGGATTAACTTACACATGGAAGTGTGAACGGTCCTCCTCTCCCTTCATGTACCCCTTCTATGTTAGGCCATAGCGCCCTGCTTAAAAATTCATTCATTCATTCATTCATTCATTCATTCATTCATTCATTCATTCATTCATTCATTCATTCATTCATTCATTTCTTTTACTAAATCTGTCGTTTAGTGCGAGAGCGCTTCGGACTTGCGCGAATTTTCGCTCAACGTAATCCGGGTCTGACCATCCAACGAGCAGAACACCTTACACTGGACGCGCTAATAAGCAAAGTGAGTGAGATGTGCTCGCTGCGAATGCTTTTCATGAACGCTACACCGCACTTTTTCGCGGACATTTACTACGTAAGCAGTACGGCCGCGAATCGTCGTACAAGTAAATATGACGCCACACCGACACGCGCGTCTCCAGTTTCTCCGGGATGCGTAACACAAAAACGGCGGACACAACAAACACACAAGTGCACGTAAACACCGTATAGCAGACACACAATACAAGCAGTCGGGAAAGCCGTGTATTGCCGAGAAAGAGATCTGCAGCTACCCGGGAAGCGAGGGGCACACGCTTCAGTGGAAAATAGAAGCGAATGCTCCGAACGGTAGCTTTCTACAACCGTCATCCTGCTATAGTTCGTTTCTCTTTCTACAGGAAATCCCCACAAAGAACCAGTATATCAGTAAATCATTTTAGTAATTAGTCACCTTTGTAAAATAGCTAGTAAATCATCCTCGCCTTGAACGAAGTAGCGCTTATAACGAAGTCAGTTTCTTACTCCGATAGCTTCGTTACAATGATGGTTTACTGTATCTCTCACCAAACGCCGAGGGCGGGAAATACGAAAAGCTGAGGTATAGGTAAGCGTGTTGACAATAATCTCCTCGATAGCGCGCAGTCTTGGCGTAAACAGGACTTCTCCAAGCGAATGCTGCGGACACACTTTGTAAAACTTGAAATCCTACAATAACGCACTTTCACTAAACTATAGCAGATTCCCGTTAAGAGGAACCCAGTTAAGACGAACACTATGGTTAAGACGACCAACATTTTTGCTCTCTTGTAGCGCCCACAATGCAAAAAACAATCCGATTAAGACGAATTTCTGATAATACGAACAAACTTTTACGGCCTCTCGAGTTCCGTCTTAACAGGAGTCTACTAATATTCTCTAATCAAGCAGTTACGTACCCATGGCTTGTTACTGCCACTTAAATTGCAAATCAAGTTGCGAATCAGGGCGTTGAGTGCTAAGATTGTTGCTGATCATGTTCAGCGTTCCGTGCTTACTTCAACCACTGTTCATGGCGAAATAAACGCTGAACACAACGATCACTGGCACACTCCGCATCAGGCCGAAAGAAACAATGCAAAACACGGAATGCCATAAACCTGCGTAACCTGATACACCGTAGAGTGAGCAATGCTACTGAGCACGAGTTACAAGCTTTTTCACACGCTTGAACAGGTCCCTGGCATGCAAATTGGCAATGAATAACAACTGCTCGGAGTTCATACGTTGCACTCTGAGTTACAACAAGGAAATGCGGGGCTCAGCGTTCACTGACCCGCTTATGCTCGGTGAGAGCGCTTATCTGTTCCTCACTGTTACGAACTCAAGTGTTGGTCTCTGGCAAACACGCACAAAGCGGTGCCATTCGTCGTCCCCACAAAGACACCCTAAAGTGTACGTCAGTTTGATTTGAGATCTTTCCGATTTCCCCATTCTGAACTGCCCAAAAATGTGCCGGAGTAGCTCCGAATTTCGTTTATATAAAATTTCCATTGCCAAAGCAGCCCTGGAACTGTTCCGAACAGGCGAATAAAATATACCTTCGGTATCCTCTATCCTTCTGGTCAATTCCGTCACAAGGATTGGCCTAGAAATTAATTGTTTTTTTCTGCGTACAGCTTTGCATCAATTCTAGTGCAAGTTCGTTTGTTCGGAGACTAAATTTTCCCCTCATTATCACCGTTACAAAGTCTAATGCGAACGAAGCGTACTATGAAATCGGAAGTCCAGCGTAAATTGCGTTTTCAACAATTTCGTAATTTAAACTGCGCGAATTTTGTGTTCAAACACCGAAACCCCATTAGAGCCCGCTAACCTGTTTAGCATCGTACAGCAGCAAAAGATAATGCTCGTCAGCCACGAAAGATAAGCGAACTAAAAATGTGAATTTGAAAGCACGGGTTTCGGTATTACAGCTCGGAGGTAGTATGACCGATGTCTACTAAGTAGCCTCAGGTCCACTTTGTCACACACGTATTTTCATTACTTGCTGACTGTACACAATGATATCCTTAATCTTTTACATGTCTAACAGACACAACAAGGCGTTGACAGTATCGAACTCAAGGGTCTGACGAATGGCACCGACTTTCCTAAAACCGGCTGAAATGTTCAGACAAGGCGAAGACAGAGAGACCAGATGACACGACGCCTTATCCGAGTATTTAAGCGCGGCTTGCTAAGCACTGTCATCAATCAACTAGCCCCGCTGAGACTCACAAAGACAACGTTCCTCCAGCACAGAAGCCAACGGCAGTCGAAGAAAATGCTACGTACGTCATCAAAGGTGACAGCCTTCTTCTTCGAAGCCATGCTTGCGACAACCGCAGCGGGCTGCTGTTCTTCGCGAGTCCCGGAGTCTCGAGTCATTGGCCCGTGCTTTTCAACTCAAAAACTACGAACGGTGACGATGTGGCGATCAACCACGCAGTGAGATCCTTCTTTCTCCGTGGTCGAGTACAGACGTTGTGCGAGTTAAGTACGTGGACAGGTTAGCGCCTGGTCGGACATGGGGTGTCAATTGTAGAACAAGCGTGGCAGTCGGCAGAGACGAAAGCCTAGCCGGCAAGTTCAGATCATATAAACGTATCACGCACAGCAGTAACTCTCACACACTCACAAGGCTCGTACAGTCACGGCGATTCGAACGCTTCTCCGATTACAGATCTTCCGTAGGGGCTGTTGAAGACGACACTGCCCCAGTTTGAAGGGCCGTCAGCAGTGCCGACGCCGAGTCCTCTAAGACGAACTTCGAGTAAGCCCGATCGGTCGGGGACGTGTGCAGCACCGCGACCGCGTACACACAAGCACAACCGCTGTCGCCGCAGCGATATCGGCGACTGCGACAACTCAGTGATGTCTCGAGAGCATCAAGGGCTCTCCCCAAGTCGCAGGCGCAAAACAGCTCGCCGCAGACATCGCGCTGTATGCGCCCCGCGTAGATAATGCCCTGAGACGCGCGCCCAGAGATACGAAACATGGACAAGAGGCAAAGTTCGAACTCTCCACCCAGAACAAGCAGTGCGGTAGGGAAAGAAAGTAGGGTGATAAGAAAGGGAGCGACAACCCTATCTAGAATGAGAGGGCGATGTGAGCACGCTACGGGCGTACTGACCGAAATGTGTTCCTCAAGAACATAACCCGTCACGCATACAAGTATCGGATAGCCAGTGAGCTTCGAAGGTGGACTGCGCGAGTGAGCGGTTTTCCAAAGGCCGCATTATTATCGGACAAGACACCGCCTTCCCGACAGGCTCAGCGGTTCGGCTTGGATAAGGCAACGGCCGGGAAAGCGGATGGTTTAGATAGCGACGGCGATGTTCCATTCTGTTCGGCCATCGACATCCGTCAACAACGAACGAACAAAAACAAAAGAGACGAGGTAAGGGCCATACTCGCGGGACATTTAGTCTGCGGAGCTGTAGTATATATGCCGCAAAACACCGCCCTTCCGCAAACGCGTGTTGTGCCGTGCTGGTGTAGAGAGAAAGGTCGAGAGACGGGGGAAATGTTGTTTTCACACTAGACAGGCCGAGGTGGTTTGCGCGGAATGGCCCTAGGAATGTGAACGATAAAACACCGGCGGTAGGCCGAAGAATGTCGGCATTGAAAACAAGCGGCCGCGGTGTCAACACTCGACGGTGATTCCTTGGTTGAAGGGGGCGACGTTAACAACTACGGCGTTTGAATAAACAATGCGCTCGCTCGAAACAAGGCGGTTTTTATCACCGGATTAGAGCGGATGACCTGGAATCGGTATAAATTCAGATTACGTCAAGAGTTCGCGCAAGCCTCGGGTCTTATGAAACGGCGCCGATTACTCGGTGTATGATTAAACGTGGCGCGAATGACCTGATGTTGTTATAAATTCAGATTACGCTGAAAGTTTGCGCAAACGTCCGGTCTTGTGACACATGGCGCTGATCCATCCGTATGCGATTAAACTTGGTGTGCGAAATATAAATGCTCCAAGCGCCAAACCCTACAAACTGGACAATCGGACCTTGCACTTTTGAGCTAAACGCGTCGCCGTCAGCCACTTATGTAATGCGAATTCCCTTTACATTATCATCAGCAGAAACCGGCGTTATTTTATTCAGCGCACGCATTCATAAATCTGACAAATAACCTACCTTCGTATCCCTGTCAACTTCTATTTTACCGCTCAGTTCAAACCGACGTTTACCCTTCCGCCCAAGGCCGCTTTGACGAAGAGTCGAGTAGACAACGGGACACTTTTCATGTTTTGGCGCTTCGTGAAGAGGTGATGACGAACTGGAATCATGACAGATGATTACGGAAAACGCAGCCAGTTTTTTTTTTTCTGTCTTCTTTTTT
>NW_027526204.1:133209059-133568943 GCF_048455015.1 Haemaphysalis longicornis | reverse complement strand
AGCAGCGCGAGCATCGAGGAACGGTCCATTAATGGGAAACACGGGGGAAAGCAGCGCTTTAATGAAGTCACCGTAAGTGCAAGGCTCCTCCCAAATCACAAATGAAAAATTGACGCTCGTGGTCGCTGCGTGACCTCCTCAAGCTACTTTTTCTTCCCCTGTACTTTACTCCATCAAGTAGACGCTGCAATTTGAGTCCACAAAGCCGCCGGCACAACGGAGTGTCCATAAAGCTTACCGCGGAGCAAGGCTTTTATTTCACGCTCCGAGACACGAGAAGCTCGCCTTTCAGCTTAATGGACGGCCCCTCCATTTTCCTCTACTTTTAACTCCTTCTCTCGCTCGGCATCTAGTGCTTTCCAAGAAAGCGACCTATAATGACGACGCCGTGCACCCTTAGCCATCCACGTGGACAAGCTGATCGCGCGTCGTAATCGCACACTATACACATGAAGCGCAGGTGTTGGGAAATGTAGCCTGAAATGGCTTTGAACTTGGCGTATAAGCCCAGCGCAATGCGATTTCTGCCGAGACAAGCTCATTGCAGCTTTATCACCCGATCTAGAAGTTCCGACAGACGCCTCTTGTCGTTACCGAGAGAGGGTGCTACTGCTATGCTACGAAGCAGTGTGACGGCTTCCACAACACTTTGCACACAAGCAAACAAGCAAGCAAGCAAGAAAGCGAGAGAGAGGAGAGAGAGAGAGAGAGAGAGAGAGAGAGAGAGAGAGAGAGAGAGAGAGAGAGAGAGAGAGAGAGAGAGAGAGAGGGGACCCGCCTTTATCGCGTTCGTCCAAATAACGATAAATATCGCCAGTTGGGCGCCAACAGATACTTATGACGTAAGCGTCGCCACACATTACCACGAAAACGTCCACTTCCCGAATCGTGGCAGGAAATATTCCAGCCATTGATTCGTGGATGGACGCACGTCGAAGCCCTAAAAAAGGATTGTCACAAGAGTTCGCGGCGCTGGAACGAATCGAGCCACGAAGAAAGGCGGTCCCTGAAACAGTGCTCAATATGGGGAAGAGCACATCTGGCCGTTCCGGAAACTCGAGTGCCCGGCTCCCCGTCCGCCCCTGTAAATAAATGACCTTCCACCGTAACAATTGGCATCTTTTATTTGTCTGTCCACTGCCGTTCTGAGATGTCCAAAATGACAAAAAGAGATCTAACAGTCATCTGTTACTCGGTAAGACGCCTGGCGTGAACACTTAATAGATGCATCGTTTATTTCAAACCGGAAATATTTATAAAGGGCATATAGCGGTTGAAATTACATATTTCTTATGCTCTTACACGCGCTCGAGAGAAACTCCAGCTTATATCCCAGAATATTTTTCGGCCAGGAAATTTAGCCGACGCAATGCCGACGCCTTGCCCGTCCTTGACCCCATCGCTCTTACCGAGGTTTAGAACCTGGCCTGAAACTTTACGAGATGTTGCATGCACTCTGACTACCTAGACTAGTTCGCCGCAACTCAGCGCGCCGCTGCAAGCCAGGTGTCCGGGTCGACAGCGCGGTGATGTATTTTCCGCGCTCGACAGACTTTACCCGCTCGGCTAGCGTGGAGGATGCGCTACGCCACAAGAGTTATTACACCACAAGCGCAGCTGCGCCGACGTTACGCTCATTTCCGGCGCCGGCGAGATCTGTGTCACGTGTACTGCGGCCTGCGGCGCTGATCCGACTGCCGTAGGCTGCATTGGGTTAGGGTACTCTCGCTACGGCTATTCTTTTTCTTTTTTCACTCTGACCTCGTGCGTAACAGCAAAAATTTAAACTCGATGTAGATCAATGCAGACTTTATTTCGTTCCATTTTTTTTTGTCGGTGTTCCTTCCCCCCCCCCCCCCTTCCCCTCGACGTATCATCCGCACTTGGTGCAGCGAACACCGAACACAAATTATGAAACGATACACTCGAGAGTGGCTTACCTCACCTAAAAGGGAAGACGAGCACCGCCACCTGATTGACGTCATTCAGAAAGCCGTCGGCAGAAGCCTGGACCACGGCCTCTGAATCTCGCCACACTCCCTACAACTCAACTCCTTTCCTCCTTCTATCATTCAAAAAAGTCTCTCTCTCTCTCTCTCTCTCTGATTTCTTTTTGTTATTTTTCGACTGTTATTCACGCCGATATTAAAGCGAATACGGTGTCCTGTAGCTGACCTGAATCCGTGTTAACACCACACAACCATGAATCACTATCAAGCAAGAACTACGAGCAGAGTGTAGTATTGGGCGAGTTCGTGATTCATCTTAACAATAAGACACAGGACGAGCGCTGGTCCTGTGTGCCTCAGCTTAAGTCTTTGTTTCTGTTGCGCTGTATTGCTAAGAAGAACTACGAAACTACGTCTAGACCCGCGCTCGCCCGCATTCACACCCATCAAAAGCATGCAGGGTAAGTTCCAACCCTCTTTCTCGGAAGTCACGACACCGCTTCCCCAGGGGCTGAGGAGAAATAGGGACGCGGCGCATGTGACGGGGAAAAATCACCTGCCAGCTAGATCTTCAACCAGCCGCACCGCTTTAGACGTCCACGTCCCGAGAGAGCGAGCACGCGGAGCCGTCAGAAAAAGCGCGTGCAAACTTTTCGAAGCACACACGCTGGCGAGCTCGTTCATCACGCATTTTTTAAAATTCATAATCGCGCGCAGAGGTGCTGTTCTGACAACGAAAAGACACGCATAACAACTAGGCGATCCCTTGCTACTGCGTACGTTATATTTGCTTTTTCACACGCTTCCCTGTGAGATGCATGCGTTCATACCGGCTTGAGAAGGAAAAGCCGGCAGAACTGTTTCCTTTGCGAGGGTGAGAGCTCGTGCGCGTGTGCATGCAACGCTGAAGCGGCGGGGGTGAGAGAGAGAGAGAGAGAGAGAGAGAGAGAGAGAGAGAGAGAGAGAGAGAGAGAGAGAGAGAGAGAGAGAGAGAGAGAGAGAGAGAGAGAGAGAGAGAGAGAGAGAGAGAGAGAGAGAGAGATAAGGGCGGGGGTGACATTAGCGGTGTATCGCATCCAAAGTAAGTTGCGAGCAACGACAACGGTCTTACCAACCTCCACCGATTTGAAGCCACAAATCGGTGCGCGATGGAGGAATATATAACAGCAGCGGATCCGGGCATCGGCAGGGATAAGAAACCTGACCATCGGTCTGCAATGATCTTTGTCCACGGCTGCTTCGCCTCGCCACCACGGAGGCTACGCGGAGCTGAATAAAGTCGTGTAGAAGCACCTCCTCTCTTTAAATCGCGCTTTCGAGGGAATCCGCAAACAGCAAAAATATGGCTAACCCTTCCCCAATCCGTTCCTCGCTAACGTAAGCAGCCGCACCCGCTTACCCTTTTCAATATCATCATCGTCAACAGCAGCTTGTTATGATCCTTCGTTATTAGATCAATCGTGATTGCACTATTTGAGGAAGACTGTGGCGCGAAACTCTGCTCCAATCACTGACTATTCATCCCGTTTTCCGTCTTGTGGAGAGCGGAACGACACTTTACTCTTTCCGCAATAAGTGACGTTATTAAGTGATTTAGATGGCGTAAGTGATGCAAGTGACGTCACGGATCCGAAGAGATAGGAGGTGCGTCTTCTCTTTGCAGCTTGAGCAGCTAGGGCAAAATTTACTTTTTCACGTGGGTTATCAAGTCTTCTTAATTTTAATGCGTGCGTGCGTGCGTGTGTGCGTGTGCGTGTGCGTGTGCGTGTGTGTGTGTGTGTGTGTGTGTGTGTGTGTGTGTGTGTGTGTGTGTGTGTGTGTGTGTGTGTGTGTGTGTGTGTGTGTGTGTGTGCGTGCGTGCGTGCGTGCGTGCGTGCGTGCGTGCGCGCGCGTGGTACTACATAGGAATTCTGACCGAATTAGGTTGCCAGCGGTCTCAATTAAGCGACCCGTCTATCCCGCCGTTCTATTCAAAAGACGCCAGCAGATGAAGAAGGGCGCGTGTGGGAAACCAGGGCGCAAAGGAAATGAAATTTCCGCTGCAAAGCGGCATCTTCCTTTGAGGAACCTAACAACATAAACTACTCCTTGGTGGGTGAGGAGACAAAAACGCCCTCGCGGTGGGAAGAGCTTCCACGGAGGAGAGGTGGCGGTCTGCGCATCTTGTACTTTGCCCACAGGGCGCCTGTGCTGAAAATACGCGTAATGCAATCGCTCTGTTGGAATAGGTCGTTGCGACGTGTTCACGAAGGGGTAATGAGAAGAAAAAAAAACTGCGGCAGCGCCCTTAATTAAACAAGATTTTCGGTTCCGTTCACTCTGTTCCTTTTTTACAGCAAGCCCAGAGCAACTCGCGAAGACATTCGCGCTCGCTCACGCAGTAATTCAAGCCCCCCGGCGACAGCCCTTTGAGTCGGAACAGGGCGGAGCAAGAAACCGGAGAAACAATGGCTGCGCCACGCCTGGAGGCGGTTTCTCCCTCAGTGCACTCCTTTCGTGCATCCCTGTTCAGTGTCTGTCCTCTATGTCACATCACCTGGTCGTGTCAAACCTGTTTTATTCTGTCTCCGCGTAGCAAATACGAACACTAACGGACGGCGCCCCGTTCTTTCAATAACCGGTTATGCGGAAAAGAGTCGAGGAGGGACTTTTCCGAAGGCCCGTTTTTGAGCACGGAACACGGAGCAGACAAGCGACTTTCAGAAGCTTTGTCTCGCACTTTGCTAAGGTATTCCTTCCTTGTGGCCCAGTGGCTAAGGCGTTGTGCTACTGAGCACGAAAACGCGGGCTCGATTCTCGGTCGCGGCGGCCGCTTTTCCGATGGAGGCGAAAAGCGAGAACGCCCGTATGTTCGAGATTTCGGCGCACGTTAAAGATCCCCACGCGGTCAAAATTAATCCGGAGCCCCCCACTACGGCGATGTCGCCGCAACTGTAGCGCCATTTCCGCCACCAAATTAGCGAAGCACCATTTCCCAGGCTACTAGAGCTTACAATATGACTTCCATGAGCAGCCTAAAACAAGGCCTCACGCAACCGCACGGTTTCCCCGACACAGCACATTGAAAAATAAAAAGCCCCACCGGCCATGCCAGCCCCTCTTAAAGCCTCAGGCCGCGGCTGCAGCGTTTATTCCTGCAAGCGAAAGACCTACACCCCTCAGGCAAGCACAAAAGGTCCCCCTGGTGTCGTGCTCAAAGTACTACTGACAGAAGACATCGTGATATTTTAGGCGACCGGCGTAAAGGAAAAAAAAAAAAAACGGCGCCAGAAAGCGCGCCAGGCTAGCCCCCAACCCCACGTCAGAAAGGGAGGCGGCAAAGCTGCTCACAGGCCTCCTCATCTCACGGACGTTGCTCGGGGCCCAAAAGCAGTACCAAGCTTTGCTGGCGTCGGCACATGCATCCTCCCACGTGGGGAGCGCAGGCCGAAGACAGCGGCTGCCAGATCCGTCTTGCCGTCAGCCACGCGGGCGCCAGTCATCTCTGACAGTGACGCCGACGCGCAAGAAGTTGACGATGAGGAGTACGGAAAGGACGCCCGACCTCTTCTGCCTTTGTTTTATTTCTTCCCTGCTCCCAGTTCTTGTAAGGGGGTGGGAACACAGCGAGCAGGTAAAATTGTCCGCTTTCGCGACGTTGGCTATGCCGCCGTACGGTGCAATCACGTACAACCTTACTTTTATCGTAGCTTTATCACAGGATGTGATAAAATTGTAATGAATGTAATGTTGTACGTGACGCAGTTCGCAATAAAGTTAATCAACCAATCAATCCATCGCACGTACCCGCTGCAGTGTCTCAGTGGCTAAGGCGTTGTGCTGCTGAGCACGAGGACGCGGGTTCGATTCCCGGCCGCGGCGGCCGCTTTTCTGATGGAAGCGAAAAACAAGAACGCCCGTGTGTTCGAGATTTCGGCGCACGTTAACGATACCCAGGTGGTCAAAATTAATCCGGAGCCCCCCACTACGGCGCGCCTCGTCGCCTGTGAAGCGTCAGCGCAATCAATCAATCAATCAATCAATCAATCAATCAATCAATCAATCAATTTATCAATAAATAAATAAATAAATAAATAAATAAATAAATAAATAAATAAATAAATAAATAAATAAATAAATAAATAAATCGATCGATCGATCAATCAATCGCAAAATGTGACGTGCGCCTGACTCCGAGCAACCATTCATTCATTACCATCGCCACCGACATCACCATCATCACCACACCTACGAACCCGGAAAAATCCCTCGCGTAAAATTTCACCGTTTGAGGTCAATTTTCCAGGGTCACCCACCACACCTAAATTTCGTTTTGTACTCTGATGTTCAAATTTTGATCTGGATCAAAAGCGTACCTGCCGTGCGAACGATTGTACAGTGTTTCTCAAAATTTTCTAGGCCATGCTAAAAATGCGTAGGCCGCAATAGAACTCAATGCACAAGCGAGGCTGAAATGTTTCATGCCGGAAAGCGCGAAAAAAAAAAATCTGTCTTACTGTCATAAAATAATTTGGTCTCAGTTAAAGGCTATAGCTTACTCGTTGAATTCTTGGTTGTCCAGAATCCTTCGGCTTGGCCTAGAACATTCTGACAAAGACTGTGCGTTTGTGTGCGTCTTTGTGCGCCGAAAGTATTCGGCCCGAAAGTGGAAAACTCGCGAAGCGAGACCGCATTCCTGTCTTCCTTAGTCCTTGAAGAGGCATATACAACGCCTCGTTCTCCGGTTCCGTGAATCTGTTTACGCTAGGAGATTTACTGTCTGAATTCCTCCTTATCGTTTCACGGCAGGGTCGGTTTCAGCGAAGGGGGGACGTTTGGGAACTTTCAAATGTGCGACTGTAACCTCCAATGTAGCGACATCGATCAGGGCGTCGCGTCGTACCAAAGGCTAATAATTGTTCAACGTATTTTTTTTTTTTTTTTTCATACCGAAGATTACAACGTCAGCTCTGGGGAGGCGAAACAGTTCCCACGGGGTAACGGCGATGAGGCTGCACATATACTGCCACGAGCGCCGCTCCCATTTAGCCCAGACTTCTGCGCAACCTCTTAGCTTCGCCGCAGCACTCGTTATCACGGCGACACGGCTTGTTTCAAGGGCGAGAAAAATAACTGTTACGAAAGCGCACTCACATACTTGCGGTAATTGTTAGCTCGCGTTGTACGGCCCTCCCCATCCCGCCACCCATCGTGTGTGTGTGTGTGTGAGAGAGAGAGAGAGAGAGAGAGAGAGAGAGAGAGAGAGAGAGAGAGAGAGAGAGAGAGAGAGAGAGAGAGAGAGAGAGAGAGAGAGAGAGAGAGAGAGAGAGAGACTTTGTTTGGAGCCTGTGTCCGAAAGACTGCTCGACGTCGTGGCCGAGTGGTTAAGGCAACCGCGTTTTCGAGGCGTCCGCCGTTCGATTTGTATGATGATGATGATTGCTATTGGTTTCCCCTTTGAAGCGGGGTGATGACATGTCATCTTACCAAAAAGGACTAATACAACCATGTTTTACACTCTTGGTTTAATACTAGCGCTGCTTAGGGCAGGCACTAAAGCTTATTAGGCCCGAAATACTTTTTTTTTTCTGTTACAGGTAGTAACTGTCCTAGGCAATATTCCCCCCTCTGTGCTTTTCGTCTGCAAGCTTACTCTAAAGCGTGCTTCACTGCAAGTAAACTCATATTGAGGGAAAGCGAACTTCACGACGGACTACATGACGGAGACGAACGTACGTCACAAAAAAATTCAGTTACAGAATTGTAGCGTTCGTTTTTTTAGTTCTTGTCGTTGTTCTTGGTTAGTTACAAATGAGCGAAATGCAACGTGGTACGCACTGAAGAGACTGGGTTCTAGCTTCGATATTCACGCGTCTAACGTTCGCACGTCATATGCACGGATGTTTTATCCCTAGCACTTAACATCCATCAAGTATTACAAACACCAGTGAAAACATACGGAAGATGACGATTACTAGCGGGGTACGCTTTTCCAAAAGTATTCAACGGAGGGGAGCGGCGTCTTTCAAACACTCGCTTGCATTAATGTGGTCATTTTACTTTCCTTTCGTCTTCATAAAAGTTCGTATTTAGTTTGTATTTAGTCTTTACCACGGGTAAAGAAAAACCGGCGTTTTATCGTCCATCAGCCAGGCATGGCGGAAGAATGTAGGGAAGGGGGGAGGGCGGGTGGTGGGGCGGTCCCCAATGAGCCTCACGGTTCCTTATAATGACATTCCGAGCGAATTGTCCCCGAAAGCCGGCGAGATCCGAGGACGAACAATTATCTGTGCGTTGCTTACAACCGTTGAAGGGGCTGCTACAGCCGCTGGAATGCGCTTCTCAAAGCTGGCACAAGAGGTCAGTTCCTAAAGGGAGCGGCAGTACCGCAAATTTGCGCAGTTTTAATGAAAATGCAGTTTTAAGGGCTGGGACTGTTGGTGTCTTCTGTCGTCGTCGTAATCGTCGTCTCATGTAGCCACGGTACTAAAACACCGGGAGATTCATTTACGCCTCGCGCTAGAACGTAACGCGTACTAAAAAAACACTGGGACATTCGTTTGCGCCTCGAGCTAGAGAGCTCCGCGCTTCAAATACAAGAGATATTTACGACACAGCTGTATACCTCTACCCCACTACGGTTTCATCTACGTTGGCAAAAACGCCAAGGAGCCAAGAATACACTTTTACACTGTATGCTTCGCCCCTCCCCAGGTTTCACCTTAGTGGAGATGGGCCGGGATCTTTTATTAATGTATTTGTATGTCAATAACAACGCCCACGTGTGCGCTTTTCTGCATGCACCTACAGCGCATTTAAGACGCCCACTTCCATTACTTGACCGGGGTGCGCTGTCGACGGACACTAATTGCGAACGAGCAATCACCGGCACAAATTTTCTCAAATACTTCAACAAACCAGCTTACCGGCGCCAATATTAAACGAACACCCATGGCCTTACATGCAGCGTGGAATAGCCCAGTGTCATTGGTATCCTAGCAAGGAACGTAAAGGGCAATGTTACACCTATATGAACACCTACGTCATAACAAAAACTACCCTGGAAAAAAGTGGTTTCGTAATAGGCGATACTACGTTAAGAGCCGAGATGCTTTATTCGTAATTCATTGCAACGGGGACCAAGAAACACAAAATTTCGAACAAAGCGACTTCGTTACAACGGGCGTTGTAGGTCATCCAGTCCCTACCCAAACGCCTATCTCCGTTTCCGCAAGAAATCCCTCCGGAAAACAGGATGTCGCGCGCACGTCGAGTGCTTACACGCCGTCCGAACACGGAGCACGGAAGACGAGAGTAAAACCGCACGGGAAACGGACGACACTGACGACAACCCAACAAGCCAGCGGCAGCGCTACACCGAAGGGTTGCAACAGAAATCATGCTCGTTAGTCCGCGGATCGGTCACCAGGGGTCGGCAGCGGCGCCACGCACACCAAACACACAACGCACTTGAGGGGGTGCGCGCACCCCTGGCGCCCCCTGGCGGCCCGGGCTCGCGTGAGAAGGGAACAAGCGCCGGCGGGTTTAGCGCGGGAGAGCCGGCACGGCGGTTACGACGTCGGTGGTGGTGGCTGCGGTTCGCGCTACGTCGACGCAAGCCACGTACCGCGCAGCAGCGCCGGGGGCCTGGAGAGCGAAAAGGGGCGTGCCATTCATCGGACGCGGGGAGCGGCCGTACACCTACCTACCTGAACGCGCGCGAGACAACGCATGACTGCGACGCACGGAAGGTGAGGCGCTGAAACTCTCCTCTCTCGCCCTCTCCTCCTGTCACCCCCTCTCCTCTTCCGCGTTTTGTTTTCCTCGGGGTTCTAGTTTCTCTCGACATCAATACCTCGTTTTCCGCCTTGACATTCTCCCGCGGTGGCGAATTGAGTGGTTGTACTGAGCCTTGCGCAAATGTTAATCCTTCGAGAAGGTGGCAGGTAATTTGACAGCGTGCTTGGGGTGTCGTTCTCTTGTTTTTCTTTGCGTTTCTTCCCGTGTCAATCGGGTCGGCGGTTCGCGTTCTCGCGCCGGGAAGAGCTTTTGAGCAGACGGCGAAAATGATGCGCTAATGCGTCGGGACAGTTGCCCTGGATATTTTATCCGTGTTGTGGTTTGGCGCGCTCCACGGGAGCCTATGCGACCTCCGGTACCGCAAACATGAACGAGAGAGAAAGCTGCTTCAGGGAGAACTGAGTTTTAAGTGCAGGACCGCTAGACGTAGCAGATTACGATAGTTCCTTGCTGTTTTGTACGGTTTGTTGCATACATTTTCTTTTTAATGAGTATTGCCTATGCGTGGTTATGTGCACTGGTTAACGAGCTGTCTATTTGTACTCTTGAATATTTGGTATTTCGGTGCTGGGAGTTTTGTTTGACACCCACAAGCTGTGTCTATGTACAGTCGAACACGGATATATCGAACTCCAAGGGGGTCGCGAAATAGTTCGATATATAAAAAATTCGATATAAAAAAATATGGGCTCTGAGACCTCACCTATGGCGGACGATTACTTACCGATCGTCGCATTCAAGAATGACAACTAATTCCGCACTCACGACGCAACAGGACGCCTTATTTCAGTGAAAAAAAAAAATCGCTGATCTTGGCCTACTTCGTCATGGAACTGAAATTAATGACGCTGGTCTCGATCTTCTTGAGGCTGCACAACTAGAAAATTCCAGCAGTACGCTGCCCCATCGCACACCATGCACAACACGCACGCAAAAGAACAGCGCGCACGTACCACAAGAACTTTGAAGGTAACAATTCCAAGGTTCTCTGAACGGACTCCAACAAAGCGCTCGCTATTGTCATCTCCGAGAGAAACAGTGATCTCCGAAAGGTGCGGTACAACTCGCCAAACAGCAGCAACAGCAGCAAAATGCAAAAGAAGCAGGAGGCCGCCCGCGCCTTCGTTCCCTCTTCCCTTTTCCGAGACGACATTGGGGAAAGACAGACCCAGAGAGAGAGAAAAAAAACTCTTTTTCGGCAAGTCGGGGAACGTACGCAGCCGCAAAAAAAAAAAAAAAAAAAAGGACGTGCGCAGTTCGGGCATCCCTACCTCGCACTGTCACATTTTCCGAGCGTTCGGGCTTGTGAGCCTTAGAGATTTAGCATACCGGGCTCCGTCCGCTAACGCTACGGCGGCCGGTAGCGGGGCCCGACTGGGCGTGCGCAAATTCGTTCCGGTAGGGGGGATTACTTCCGCGAGCCAGTCTTCGCCATGCCCGCGCATTCCTCCACATCCTCCTCAACCTCAATCGGGGGTGCAGCGACCACCGAAGAGCACCTTCCAGCTCGCGCGGCGTTCGATATACCCAATGTCGGCAAAAATACGGTTCGATATAAACGTACGAATTCCTATACTTTTACACAGAATTTTCAAGGGGATAATTGATGAGTTCGATATAGACAATAATTCGATATACCCGTGTTCGATATATCCGTGTTCGACTGTATTGGGTTTTTTTTGTTTCCACCCCGCTATTATTCTGACTCTGTGAAGGATGTAGGGCATGGTCAAGTTGCTGAGTGCAACTTTTTACCCTATTTTCCACCATAACGTGTGTACGTTTATGGAAACAAATAAACAAACAAACAAACAAAGTTAATAATGACGAATAACAAACAGGCTCACTGCATCACTGTGATCCACGAAATCGCTGAATGCAAGAGCTGCCACAGTAACTCACCAGTAAAAATAAATATACCGTGATAATCGGTCAGTAAAAGCTTAAGGAATAGTGACGGTGTCTCGAGATGCAGGTATTTTTAAGGCGCTTTGCGGTGGCAGCCGTGGGTTTGTGATTGAATAAATGAATAATTAACATCAATCTCTAAAATGTAATCAAATTAAAACCTTAATCAATCGATCAATCAATCTTTTTTCATCAATAAATAACTTCAACCTACAATGACCTTACTCTGCAATGCAACTCCCAGTTACTAACTGCGGCCAAGCAATTACAGTGTCTAGTAACAATTCCCGCCAATCCATAAATCAATCAATCACATAATCAACTGCAATCAAGAAACCATTCCACTCCACAATACATATTTGTCTCCCAGTTAAATTTAAGTACTACTGCTTGATCGATAAATTCTAATTAATCAACATTGAAACAAATATACCTCAGTCAGTCGAAAACCAAAACAAATAATAAATTCACCTTAAGCAGAAACGTAGCCCCAGTGTACAGTTGTAACTTTTGCTTTCTCTGACACACCAACAATCCCAGCCTAGGAAAACGTTATACAACGACGCCAGCACTTCTGTCTGCCTTCTAATTAAGTCCGCGATTCCCTATCTTTCTTTTTTTTTTTTTTACGCAACCACTAACCGAAGCCTCTTTCGTCGGATTTCCTGTTTCACTCTGGATTCTGTAATGCAAACCATGCGATTCAGCACAGCATTTCTTAGTGGTTGCTTGATGCATACAGGGCTTGCCACAAAGAGGACCGTCTTACTGAGCTCTTCGCTAGAGAGTTTACAGCAAAGCGGATAACCGGTCTCGGTACGGTACATGGTACTCCCACGAAGGTGCGCAGGAGAGCCTAAAACGGTTGTACGCAAGCGCTGTGAGCCCACCACGTATACCGGGCATCGTACCGAAACAGGTTATCCGTCAACCATAATTCGCTTCGTCAAAATTTAAAAAAATCACCACCCCTTCTTTCAGAAAGTTGAGAGAAACGCGCCCAACCTCGCTTAACGTGCGTCCGATCGATCCTCAAAGCTTCAAAGACTCAAATCGCAAACGAAAAATGAACGCATGCGACGAGTTTTGGCGCACTAAGTCAACACATCTACGAACGATCTGGTGGTGGTGGTGATGATGTTTATTAACGGATGGATCTAGCCTTGCGTGATATGCCGGTAAGAGCTCCCCTTATCAACAGCTTCTCGCCGCTGTGCACGGGAAATCACCAGGAGTCACTAAGGCGTACACTGATACGAGGTTTATAAGGTAAAGGTATACTATTAAAGTCCTTCTTCGTTATCGATGCGGGTACTGTCTCACGTAGAACCGTTCCTTTTTCGAGATATCCAAGCAACCGCTTTGACACAATGGAAGCCCGGTTTAGGAATGTCTTATCAGAGCTTTTCGGTCGACCAACCGGTCTATGGGGAAGTGCATTAATTTTTTTGACAGAACGCCATCGGTCGCACTAATAAAGCTTTCGCTTTAATGCCTTCACGGCGCCCGGTACGCAGTCGAAACACATGCGCTTGCGCAGAGAATGTCAGAACCAGTTGCGCATGCGCCGAACCAGGTTGCTCCCGGCGCGTGGCACCAGGCGACGGAACGGGGCGGTTTTGGTCTGCTACGCCGATACGTTCAGACCACTGCGCAACATCCATATCGTAAGCTGCAGACATAAGAAACGGCACTCCACGTAATTCTGCTGGCTCAAATGAGAGATGACGTCACAGATTAAAAATAGCAACACACACACTCTCCATAACCGCATTTTCCCAGCAAAAAAGAATCTCGTGCTTCTGCCAGGCTCACGTGGAATGCTAGCCATGCCATGAAAAAAAAAAAAGAACTTTTTTAAAGGAGCCATGAAGATAAAATACAAGTTTGGTTTATTAGAAAGACTGCTTAGTCCCGATAACAATGATACCAATATCATCGCAATCTTCGAACAAATAGCGGAGATATTAAAGAGAACGTGTGAAGCAGTCGCGACCCCTTAGCCGATTTCCCGCAACTTTTCTATGACGTCACGGAACCTTGTTTGTGCGATTGGCAGCCGCCTAACTGACCTGTCGCGACGACACATGACTGGACGTCTGTAATGGGGCCTCTAGTTCCATTTGACCTCATCAGAATGCACACTGAAAATTATGTTTTATTGCTGGCCCATATGACGTCACTCTTGCTCATAACACGTCATTGTGGCGCAAAATTTGAAAGCTTTTAAATACTTCTGTTTTTTTTTTTCGTTAAAAAATATCTTTTGTGGCTGTAATGGAGCTGAGTGAGATACTGAATCCTAGTTCTTTTAAATTAAACGAAGTTGTATTTTCTCTTCATAGCTCTTTTAAAGGATGTTTCGACGATTGGTTCAAAAAGTTTAGAATGTATAGCTTTAAGAGGTTGTTGTGTCGTATTGCAGAAACGAAAGCCAACACTAATACCGAGGCTCGTATGGTATTTCCGACAAACCGCGGAGGCGTTCCTGCAACAGAGAAAGAGAAGACGAAAACGAAAAAAAGAAGACGGCCATACTAATTGGATTACGAAACAAAGTGCACAAAGTTGCGGAATAAGCCAGTTTCAGAGCATCGCCGAATAGCTTCGGTGTCGCCAAAGGCCAACGAAAAGCACTGAGCATGTGCTTTTCTGCCAACTGCACCTTGCGGCGGACGACCCAATCCATAAAAATAGTCGCAAAGAATCAGGGAACCGGCACTGTTGGCACAGTGTCGGTTCGTTGCAAAATCCGATACGTCAACGACTGAACTTGCAAAAACCGACAACTCAATAAAGTGTACCGACGGCTGTCTCGACGCAATGACTTCCTAACAAAGATTATTGTATTTGCTATGTAGATAAATTATACCAAACTAGATTTACAGTTTCAGAATTAGCTTCTATTGGCATACACTAAATTTACTCCATTGCACTGTGACACTAAATTTACTCCATTGCACTGTGAAGCTACTTATCACTGCAATAAAAAGCAAGTTCGCCAAAAGAGACACAGCCTAATTAAGCAATTCACGTTTAACCAGCGTTTATCGGTATCGGCCATCACTGAAACTATACTGTGATTGGGCTTGCGCCATGTATGTTCCTTTTCTCTAGTCTGTTGCCGCAGCCCCTTTCAATGTGCTCCAACAAGTGGTTATAACTTCAGATCACACTCAGCTTCTGTAGCTGCCGTTTCTGTAGCTGTAGCTGTCCGGCATATTTGTTTTCAGGGGGAAGTTATCCGTAATTGCAACTATTAACAGCTTCATTACGAAAACATTTCGAGGCGCCTAAGCACTCCTTATGATGTAACAAAAGCAAACGCGTTCTCTTATCACCATCATCATCATCATTTCCCCTTTGCGATTTTTTCTTCCCTCTAATATAAATGAGAACCTTGGCCGATCACCACAATTCTCCTCGTTCCGAGCTCTTAAATCGCCGGGCGTCCCGCAAGGGAGCCTTTCGGGTAGAAGCGAAGGCGTTTACAGAAAAACCTGCAGTATACGGAAGTCCTAGAGACAAGAAATTGGCTTCGTTATAAGCGATACATCGTTAAAAGCAAGGGCGAATTGTCTCCCAAGCGCTGCAGTGGGAACTGAAAAACTTCAAATAAACCGCTAAAGCGATACGAAAGTATGAGTAAGTGTTTTACCTGAAAGATCACGCGTTTTGTAGCTCCCTCGGCTCTTGTTCAACGGCCAACATGCCTCGTTAACTAAGAAGTAATTAACTGAAACTGGCCTTCCTCTCTGCCGTTTCCCTTCCATTTTAGTGCGAAGCACTTAAGCGCCCGCTCCTGTGGTTTAACGGCGCCGCCGTCCCTCGTTGTAACCGAGCGAACGAAGGGGACACCTAATGCAAACGAGATAGAATTAACGAGCAGGAAAGCGGAGGAGTCAGTATGTGCTAGGGGGGGAAGGCGGTATGCCGAGACGGCGCGAGACATTATAAGCGGCTTCGCGAACTCGGCGTCTGCATCGCGAACTCGGCGTCTGTGCTTCTCACTTCGGACGCGAGCGCACGTGAACTGGCGAGTAGAAGAGCACGCAAGATATCACGCCACGAACGCTGGGGGGAATGTTCTCGAAGGTCGAGCTGGCCGACGCTGGGCCACGAGACGCACGCTCACGTGCACTCCGTATATTTTCTTGGTATTTTCTGCGAGCTCCTCACGTCGCGAAAGCCCACGCGCAAGCCTGGACGACGCCGGGAGCTCCTCACGACGCGCTCGATATATATATATATATATATATATATATATATATATATATATATATATATATATATATATATATATATATATATATATATATATATATATATATATATATATTGTATCTTTATCTGGTAACGCTCTACGGCGGAACTAAACATTTAAACAGCTCTGCAGTTAAAATAATAAAAGACCCTAACAAAATCCGCGAAGAAAACACTCCCACCGCTATCGTTATCGGCTCGATACTTCCGAGTGCTCAAATCTTCCGCGGCTGCTGTCGTTGACGCGGGCGTTTGATGAACAACCCCGGCCCGGCCGCGTCGCGTTTATCAGCTGCCCCGAAACAGGGATGTCGTTAGGGGACCGCGGGGCTCGCTCTCCCAGTGTTTGCGGTATACGTCATTTCAGCGAAACCGTTGCGCGACTTCCCGGCGATATCGCACCGATAAGCGTGGACCGACGCGATATGCAGCCCAAAATAATCTTTCACGCCACCAACTTATGCAGTTAGTGCCTTCAAGCGTAGCAGCGTTCGCCGTATCTGCTCGAAAACGCACATTGGATCATTAAAGAGGCTATGAATGTTTTCAAGGGCGCCTGTAGACTCACGGCAAACCAAGCAAGAAAAACACACAATTTCAAGCATTTCCTTATTAGATGCAGAGCATCTGATTCACTCGCCTTGTCCCTCCGGCGTCGTCGTCGTTGTCGGCGTTGTCCACCCCTCTGCCATTCTCCTCGCCGCGCGAGCTGCGCTCTCCGCCGCTCCCCCCTCTCCTCTCCGATAACGAACACTCTCTCGCGAGGGGCATTGGACTGGATTGGCTTGGCTTGGATTCGGTTGGATTGGATTTGGATTGGATTGGATTAAAGTGGATTGTGTTGGATTGTGTTGCGTCATAGCCGCGGCACGTTGCGTCATAGCCGCGGCAGACGCGCTGGGGCCGGCGCATGTGCAGTACTCTCTCTTCCGCGGTTTCCTCTCCTTCGGGCGCGCTGCGTATATAACCGGTGTGCCGTTCTCCGGCGAAGCAACATCCACCCTTGGCTCAAACACCTAGAGTCCACGCCGCTTTACAAGTACGCCAACGTCGTCATCGACTGGGACCGGCTTACGCAGTCCCCTCAACGTTATGCGCGCTATAAAACGCGTTCCCTTCGCCGCTCCGCCTATGCGTCGCATCTACACAGGCGTTCCCGCGAGGGGAGGTGGGAGTTTTTTTTTCTTTATTTCGCCGGTTCATCCACGACACAATCTATCACTAGCTCTACAATAGAAAGCTGCCTCAATCAAGTACACATGGCGACAAAGTAATATTCTTGTAAACATAAGATGCGGCTTTAATGTTGCAACTCTGGAAGCTCACAAGCAAACGTCGTGCGCAAGCCGAAACAGAAACATCATGAAAACACGAAAAAAAGAATATTGCAGACACGGCTGAGTTGCTTCTTCAAGTTAGTTTTTTGCACCACTCGGTGCGACACAACGTCAAGGACACGACCTTTAAAGCAAATAACCTCGAAGTGCTCCACGATGAGGGAAACAAATAATAGAAACATAATGGCAAAAGGCCTAACACTTAAAAATGGCTGACCGGCTTTGCGTCAGTCGCACCAGTTCCCGCTCCCTACTGGGCATTGACGGAACACGTAGTCTCAATTTGTTCGCATTTTGTTCATCACGTTTAAGTGTATACGCCTAGCGCGCAGGCCTTCGAAACTGAAACAAAAGACGCTGCTTCAATACAAGTTCACTTAATGGCTTAAAGGTGGTACAAAATAAGCCTTTACAGAAATCGAAAACCTATCGTTCGCTTTCTAGCAAAGCCGGGATGCCTCCCGTAAAGTATCACAGACAACCAATACATATACAATCCAAATAATGGTGTTCGCACTAGCTGAAACTGCGCTTTATTGAAAATTTAATGTTAAATATGTTTACTTTGTTAATGATTAAAGTAAGCCTTTGTAACAGCCGCACAGTGATGCTGCTGGGCTAACGGCGACAGCCCCTAGATGGCATTTGCATGTAGAAAAGTAAACGTAAAACTAACTGGAAAAAAATAAGGGCACGCAATCACGGATCTCGCTAACGTGGCGAGTAAAGTTTCAGTAACTGAGTAACCCCAACAACCACCAGATGTCCGTCGGCCGTCCAACGTGCGTCCATTCCGGATACAGCGGACTTCCGCCGGACCTCCGTTCTAGAGCCGATGGACATACCACGTAGGTCTGTGGGACGTCCGGATGGACGTCCGAAATTGGATGTTTTCAGACGTTCAGTAAAAATTTACAGAATCACAAATGTTGTTTAACGTATGCTCCTCCAACGAATACTACACTGCACAGCACCGACGCACTACCGGGCAGACAAATATACACAAACACGGTAAGCTTGCTTCACACGGTATGTAAACAGTTCTCAATTCTTACATCCCCTCCTCAAAGAAATCACGGTTGGAGTAAGTGAGGTGCTTCAAAAAAGTTCAAAAATTAGGCTTACTTTTATCAACACGCAGATGAAACTTGCAATATAAAAGTCGTGTTGAAGTACAAAATCTTTTTAATGGAAAGGCAGAGCTACTTTTCTGTGTTTGCTTTTATATTACATTTATTCCATTATTTGATGCTTTGTGGGAATTTTGTACGTCCACGGGCGGATGTCCTTGGGACATGCAAAAATGTATATACTTTGTATATCCGTTGCTCGATGTCCACAGTATCCACAAACGTACATCCAAACACGGACGTACGGCGGCCAACCAAACTTGGCATTGGGTGTTCGGCTGTTTTTTGGACGTCCCACGGACTTCCGCGGTTGCTTGGGGCGTGCATCCGAAAACTCCGAACACGTGCTACGTTCTATATTGCGGCATTTCGAAATCACCGCGCCAATTTCTACCCGCCATGTTTAACGCGTTTTGCTGTAGAACGACATAACGTTTTTTTTAATCAAAGTAAGGCACGCGGGCCAAGTGCCATGACAGTAAACTAAGTAAACCGTGCCACTAGGTGCCATTCCAGGTGCCCATTCCCCATGTGGCCGTAACCGTTACCCCAAACCCAGGACAAGCAACGCGACAAAACGGTGTGCGTTCAGTAAAATTCGTGCCTGTTCAGCGATTATGACGGTCGCGATACCAAGCATCCGCTGGAGCTACTGACATGTCATCTCAACGATTTAAATGGCTGAGCCAGCCATCCCTATTGGCACGACCACAACAGCCGAAAAGAGTAAAAATTCAAATTTACCGCGGAAGAAACGCAGCGTCACGTTCCCACTACATTCCGGAAATCTGCGCTAATAGCGAGAGCAGGAAATGTTTTGGACGATCATGAGATTGCCGGTCGACGACAGCACTAGGACACTAGGATGCGTTACATCACCATACATCTCAATCGTTTCGCCGCACACGTCACCTTCAAGGGCGCAAATGCCGCGCAGTAGAAGGCCGTTCGCAAAAAAGAAACGCGTGAAACGAACAAAACAAAACAAACAAAACGTCTTCCCTACGTATGCCGAGTGCGCGATCGTGTGGCACCACCTGGCGGAAGCGCACAGCACTGATCTCGTAGCGCCCTCACTGGCGCCCTCTATGTGCGTAGGAGCTCTCTCTCTATTTCCGCTTGCAGTACACCGCGACAGGTGGCGCCAGCGCAGCCACACGTCGTCCTTGGCGCGCATTTTGAAGGCGCTGATGACTCCAAAATTGCAGGCGATGCTCGCAAACTCGTGCAAGTTTTCTCGAACTTCTCTGGTTACTTATTTATCACTTCACGCGCTTTTCTGGGCAACAAGTACTTTCGCAAAGCTTCTATATTTAGGAATTTACTTTTCACTTGTCACACTTCGTTGAATAATACGATTCACTTTGCAAGAAACAGGTAGTAGTAAATATATTTACTGTAAAGACTTTTTATAGAAACAGGTATATTTTTATGACAGACACCAACAAACATAGCCAACAAACAAAGCCGAAATAAGGCTAGAAAATTCTAAGAAAAATACGTGTGGGCCATTGCGCCGAGGGTTTATTTTGTGAAGTTTTTTTATCTACAGCTCCCTTTCATTATATTATATCCTTCATTGAACCATACATTACGGCTCCGTTTTTGCATCAAAATGCTTCCAAACACTCCGTTTCCATTGCTTGCAATCAGTGATGTTCTGTGCAGGGATATCACTCATTTGCGAGGAATTTCCGGGCTCGATTTAGGAAATTTTCACGCCAAGTGACTTCGCACGCAAGGGCAGCCACTAATTTGATCATATCTTCTTTTAAATACCAAACACTTTGTTTGTACATCTGCAGATCGAAGAACGTGTGTATCCAGACTTCCGTCTTCTTTACAGGTTCGAAGTACATGACGTTTTTTTTATTAATCTCTTGTATCGACAAATTTTATTAACGTGCCCCGTTTTGGTGTTGAAACTTGTCACTCAAGGTCGCTCTAAGGACGTACATACCGCAAGTAACTCATAAGGCAGGGCGCAAAGTCTTAGAACAAAACAACGGGAAATGATAGGAAGAAAACCCCCTCAGACTCTCAAAACGCAATGACCCCGCACTCCACGGTGTTCTTACGAGCAACGGGGAACAGACCATACGATTCGATAATAGGTTGCACATGAGAATTCTCTAGCGAATACCATCAAATCCGCGCTGGCTTTCGTACCGTTCGAAAGCCCCCTCTTTTTATTAGTTCGTGACAAAGTGAATCCTACTTTTTTCATTGTGTACTGCTGCTTCGCAACTTCCTCCTGCTGTGAAATAATGTATATATTCCGCTTTTTTTTTTCTTTTTTAGCCTGGTTTAGCCTTTTTGAACACCTAAGGAAATCAGCTCCCTGATTTGTTCTGGAGACTGTTCTGCACTTGCAGGAACCGAATGCCATTTTAAAACAAAAATAGACACGGAAATAAATTAGGATACAAAAAGATAGGAACTTATAACCGGTGCGCCAGAAATTTAATACTGACAAGTCGTCGCGTGGTGCAGAATTGTTGAACTTAAAAAAAAAAATAAAAAGACCGGCATCACTCCGCATAAAAGACTGAAACCGAAGAATCCGAAAAGCCTCGGAACCAGCTCAATTCTTCTTCGGACGTGACTGGGTCATGTTGCAGTGGCGTCTTGCAGGCATTAACGCGAGCGGTATCACTATGGTTTCTAGAAATTTCGCTGGTCTGCCGTTCGACGCCCCCCTCCACGTCCTCTTGCGTATGCAAGCAATCGGTAAAAGAACGCGGCAGTCGACTGCGGTGCTTTAATTACACTAGCCACGTTTGCAATTGAGACATTCCTTAAAAACAAAATTATTGTTTTCATAGCTTGTTCTGTCTTAATTCTGTCCTTTTTTTATTTTTATTTTTGCGCAAATAATTTTTCTATACATTTTAAACGTTAAACAGCTCGTGTGAACGCTTCAGAGTTACTTGAACGCTTGTCTGCTCGTATGAGCAAGCAGACGATCACGGCGAGCAGCGGCATGGAGCAGACAACACTACTTTTTCACTTTTAAATTCCTAGAAAAACATATGCACGCAAGGAAAAGAACAAACACACATAATTAAATCAACATAAGATGTCGAAAAAGCAATTTATTACTATAATTGCTGTAACGGCAAACGTGGTGAGTGCTATGAGAGGGCGCTGCAGTCGGTTGGCGTGCTGTTCACTCGTTGGTTTTCATCCCATTCGCGACACATTATATGTGAAAACTGTAGACTAGACTTGCTTGCAGGGACCATAGTATCGCTACACCTACACGCGCGACATGAGACCAAACCATTGACTTCTTACGTGATTCGCTCCGCGCGTCGTTACCCATGACGTTGTTGCGCGCACGGCCAATCACGTGACACCGCGTGAGAAATCAACCCCGCCGGAATTTTTCCGACACCCCGTAGGATTTTGCCCCCGCGGCCGAAATTCGGGAGGCGCAAATGGACTCACCCGAGCTGTAGCTGTCTGTGGACGAGGCGGACAGGGAACGGCTCCTGTAGCGTCCACGAGGCTTGATTCCGCCGACCAACTTGGACTCCTATGACATGGGGAGAGAAGGAAAACGATTCAGCGGCGAGCAAAGAGACAGCGCCAAGTTAATCAGGAATGTTTGAATCTGCGTGTCACAGCCGTTCCTAGCTCACCCCGAATAGAGTTGTAGTTGTTGGCTTCTTGAAACTACTCCCAAACAATAAAACCGAATAAATCAGCTTAACCTTTTCAGTTAGTTCTCGCATTTGATTCAGCCGATTGCAAGAGCTTCACGCGTTGTGTAAAGTATCTGCATGGTCGTAATGAAGTACAGTAAACGCTCGTTAATTCGAAATCGGTTGTTTCGAACTTCCGGTTAATTCGAACTCACGCACTGGTCCCGGCACAGCCCTGTATATTTTAATGGGGGGAAACTCCCGATAATTCGAACGCGTCGGTATCCAGAACGGTTAATTCGAACTATGATCCCCTCGTTTCCATCGCTCCTTGCAGAAGAAGTCGGCCCAGAGTGATTACAAAGTGTTGCAGATTCAAACCAAACCAAATTTTCTAGAGATGCAAAACAACGAAACCGAAAAGCAACAGCGTGCCGCGCGCGCTACGCTCCTGCAACAGCTTATTTCACTTCTGCAGAGGGCGCAACGCCACCAGCGCCTGTGATCCGGCGAAAGCCATTATTATTTATGAAGCAGTATTTACCAAATCACCTGCCACAAGCGTGTATTAGCACCCAAAGGTAGATTCTTTGTGTTCTGCCCGCGCAGTGCGGCGAGAGTTCCATTGATTGTGAGCCCCCACGCTAATTCGAACTCCGCTTAATTCGAACAATTTTATGACCACCTTCGAGTTCGAATTAACGAGGATTTACTGTAATATATGCACAGTTTTTTTTGGCTTGGGCAAAACTAATTAAAAACGCAGATATAAGCTGCTACTACGTCATCCTTGAACAACTTGTAGGGAACGCGCAGTGAGAACTAGCTGCAACTTTTTTTTTCTGAGTACTGCAAATCCTGCATACACACACCTTAAATATCAAGCTTCTCAATCGAAGTCCTGGCAAGAAATTAGGCAGCAATAAAAAATTCGGAAAGGAAGAATATGAAATTCCTGAATCTCATTCAAATCTACTCTTTGAAATGTTAAATTAGCACTCAAGATTTTAAACATTCGCACACTCTCCTGCATAATACGAATACGTAGTAAAGCAGTTCAAACGTATTCGCACAATTGTTTCCAACAACGAAGGCATTGGAAGCCCCTTTCATTGGCTTTTTAAAATTCACAGAGGCACAAGAAACGGGAGGGGGCTTTGTTGCCACGCGACAAATAACACATTTTTCACGCATTTCGCTTTCGCAGACCAGTCCATAAGCCTTTGTTTATCTGGCTTCACCGCGCAGCCTCAGTGCCTTGCACATTAGCCAACTTACTCCAACGCGCCGTGCAGCAAAACCAACACTGTGGGTGCGTCGCCGCCAAGGCTTCGCAAGGTGGATTCGCCTGAGAAATTCACAAACCAACCGCAGTTCCTTTACAAAAGCATGTTTAAAAAAACCCACTTTTCAGCAACCCCTTCAAAAACTTCGAGGTCAGACAAATTTGGCCACCTTCGCGATTGAGATGCGAAGACTGAGAAACAGCGCACCTGTTAGTCTTTGCTAGCTTTAACTTGTCTTTCCTTAGCTCTGCCCCCTTCTTAAGGAAAATGTGGTTAAAAAGCGAAGCTCTCTCCGTGCAAACTGAGTTTAAATCAGTCCACAATCCACCCTCATAAAGTTCAAAATCCAAACTGCCGAAATCCAAGGCCAACGCCCGCGCTACGAACCCAAAGGAAACGCTGTGCTCCTCGAATGCGATGGTAGCGCAATCGGATAAACGCCGATTTCATAACGCGAGGTACACCCAGGTTCCATTCCGAACACGGGAAGCGTTTTTTGGGAGCGAAGCCCCTTCGGGGCTGGGGCTGTTGGCGTCTCCTGCCGTCGTCGTCGTAATCGTCGTCTCATGTAGTCACGGTACTAAAGCACCGGGAAACTCGTTTACTCCTCGCACTAGAACGTAATGCGTGCTAAAAAAACACCGGGACACTCGTTTACGCCTCGCGCTAGAAAGCTTCGTGCTTCAAAGACAAAAGACTTTTACACCAACGCTGTATACCTCTACTCCAAACGGTTTCATCTCCGTTGACAAAAACGCCAAGGCGCCAAGAATACGCTTATGCACTGCATGCTTCGCCCCTCCCCAGGTTTCACGTTAGTGGAGATGGGCCGGGATTTCTTTTTCTTGAGGCGCGCACTTCCCACCTCTGCTCGTGGGCTCCCTGCCTCCTCGCCACTTCTCCTCACACTGCTTAGTCTAGCATTTTTCCTCTCTCCCCTTCGCCGAGCGGAGTTTTCTGTTAACGTTCGGCACGGCCAGAGCTGAAGCTTTGGCAGCCCTTCCGTTAAAACAAAGCACACCCGAACTCACATGCAGCTACAGCTGAGTAACGACGCAAAAGAGAAAGCGGCCGCTTAGTGCCTTTATTTCTTATAGCAAAATCGCGTCGTAGCAGCCACTGCTTTCTAAAATGCCCTCAGAACGTTTCGATATAAGAACCTTCCGTTGCACTTCCTCTTTGCGTACACGGATACCTCCCGCCAGCTTATTATGATTTTCCATGCATGGTACCAAACAAAACGTGTTCGTTCGGACGAACGCGCGCACGTCACGGCACAAAGATCGCCATCACATTCATCATCATGACTCGTTCTTACTACTACATCCTACTCATCGCGTGAGCGAGGAACACGAGGAGAGTAAGCGTCATTACGCCCCTTCAGGGAGAGAGCGAAGATGATGAATAAAAACAAGAGGGGAGCGATCCCTCATGACAAGCGATGTCATTATCGCAAGTTCGCGCGGGCAAGTGATGTGTCATTTAATTAAATGTGGAGGGGGATGCACGATCGTCCTCATCAACAGGAACAACGGCCGCCATTTTTTTTGCTTCCTAGATTTCGCTTCGGAAATCCAATTCATGCCATCTGGCATGCTGCTTTTTACTAGTGTCATATGCAACCTAAGCCTTTGTGAAAGAATTCTGCAAGTGCTACATACGGTCGCTTAAAGGAACCCTGCAACACTTTTTTCAACTTTTTTTTCGAAATCCTAAATGCTTGCACAATGTAGTCGACCAACTCATCCAGTACTTAGATTAGGGGGTCGCAAAGTAACTCAGCCAAAAATCACTGATCTATGCCCATCAGATAACTTAGAAACTTGCTCAAAAGATTTTTCCGTCTTTCCCGGTCTTGGCGTTCTTCGACCGCTCGAATTACGTCATTACAGCGGTCCAGCTGGTATTGGCCTGCTTTCCTTCGGTTGCAGCAATGAACGCATTCGATAGCCACTTTAGAAAGAAAGCCACAAAAGAAAGACAGAAACGGAAGGCGTATTTGCTGCGACGAGTAAATCCCGCGGCGCCGCTCCGTGCTGGCGATAGCTTTAGCTCTCGCAGCTCTTCCAGACTCGAAGGAAAGAGTGAAATCGTTTATCGGAAATGCTGCAGAACCCCTTTAAAATGATTTTTTGGAGTGGTTCCCTAAAAGTAACTCTCTTACAATGCAAAAATGTTGTAATTTTATTGCTCGTGTCTCACTTCTTTTTCCCCACATATAGAAGCAGCCAACCAAAATAAACACAAGTGTGTATCCGGAATCCCCAGAATTGGGGGTCGTTACTTATTGCATTCACACTGGCCGCCAATTTTCGTTCCCTGTCAGCTGTATGGGCACGCACCAATCGCCGCAATTCAACCCACATTATGCGATCACAGAAAGCCAGTCGGCGCGTTCCGTTGATAGGGCTTTCCCGCACAACAACAGTGCACACGGCAAAGCCAGTTTGTCGGGCAGACGAAACTGATTGACTACGTGTCGCAGGCGACGAATCGGAGTCACGAGGCGGAGCCATGGCTAACGTTAGGCGTAAGATACGAAAGGCAACACCTACGTCAACGCGCTGAAAGATAGGCGGGCTAGCCGGGTCGTAATACACATTGTCAGCGTTGGGGCATCTTGGGGCAATACATACCCGACCCACTTAATTCCGTTACAACATCTGCAGAACCAAGCTATTCGGATCATCACTTTCAGTCCATACCGGACTAACGCTTCATTGTTACTTACAGAATATCGTATACTCACGGTCTCAAATCTCGTGAAATTCAGCCTCCTTGTTTACCTGTTCAAATCTGTGCATGACCTGTGTTCATTTAGCATATTCAACCGCGATTCACTAAAAAATTTGAATTCCACCAGGTTCGCTTTGACTGGCAACCTACTTCTACTTAAAATACGCACCAATTATGACAAGCTGAATACTACTTTTGTGGCTGCAAATAACTGGAATTCGCTCCAGACAGAGACAAAACAATCGCTATCTTTACCAAGCTTTAAGAACAATCTCCGCGCATATTTACGCAACCTGAATTAATAATTTGCTTAACTGGTTGGACCCTATGTTTTTACGCTCTATTTGTCATTGCACCCATGACCTGTTTATTACTTTACTATTTTTGCGACATTGTTTTCAACGATCTTTGTTAAATTTCGCACGGTGCACATCCAACACCCATAAAAAGCTCTGAGGTGTATTTCGCACTAGCGCACTACACCTTCTTTTCACTGCTGACTTTGCTGCAGAATTGAGTTTTTTTTTTATCTGTAATAGGAGGTCCCCCTCCAGCCTCGTGCTCTGGGACCTCCTTCTGTATACTTTGTTATGTAAATATGTTTTCGGCAAAATAAATTTCTTCTTCTTCTTTTTCTTAAAAATAGCGATCCGTAGCAGGTAGCGTACGCATTGCGGGTGACTCGAACATGGCCAGATACACCGCAGCCGTAATGGAAAAAGTAGAGGGTGATAAGTGTGGCAAGGTTGGTTAGTTTCCTGGTCAGACGATGTAGACGGTGATGACGAAAGCGAAGAGAAAACCGGCAATGTCGAACCAAGGTAGAAACCTTGTGGTGATTGCCGTGGGGCTTAACGATATTCTTAAGGACTACAAGGGGACGATTGGCCGAGAAGCAGAGTAGGGGTAAGAAAACTTTACCATCCCGTTCTAAAGAAAGCTGAGAGAAGCGCAAAAGCTTTGCCTAATCAAAGAAAAGTGCGTTCAGTCGATTACAGAACCTTCAAATATTAAAACCGAAAACCAAGAACGAACCCGTGAGACGATTTTTCGCGCACTAAGTAAACGCATCTACGAACGATCTAACTGTATACCGATGCGTGATGTATGAGATAAAGGTATACTATCGTACTCCTCCTTCACTATCGAGTGTAATTGCTTATCTGGAACCGTTACTGTTTCGCGATTTCCAAGTAACCGCTTTGACACAGCGGAATCTCGGTTTCACGCACGCGCTGTGTGATTAGAGATTTTATCAGAGCTTTCTAGTCGACGAACCCGTCTGTGGGGAAATGCATTAGTTTGTAGAAGTTTGTAGACAGTTAACAGTTCGACAGTTTGAACAAACTGTTGACAGTTGACAGCTGACAGTTTGTTGACACTAAGAAAGCTCTGGGTTTAAAAATTTGCGGGCTACTACTAAAAAATTCACAGCATATCCACGGGGTGAATGATGATGAGTGGGCGAAGCTCCTGAGGGGAAATCATCGGTAAAACCGTGACTGTTCAGTGAAAGTTCGCCCACTACATCTGTGTCCGAACGTAACGTCTAGAAAGTCTCGCTTAAACCGCGCGTCGGCACCTTGGGGTTGAGCTCGCCTGATGCGTTTTGCAGACGCCTCACGAGCTCTCACTGCATCGGGGTCTGCCTGCCGATACGCGCGCTTTCTCGCCGCTTCCCGTTCTCTGACGTTTTGGAGATCCTCTTCGCGCCGCAGCCGTGCCGCTTCGCGTACGGCAGGGTCCTCGCGCCGTTGCCGTGACGCTTGGGCCTCTCGTTCTCGAACGCTGGGATCTTGGCGGCGTCGTCGCGCAGCCAGACGACACGCTTCGGCCTCCCGCTCTCGTACGGCAGGATCTTGGCGGCGGCGTCGCGCAGCTTCACGGAGCGCTTCTGCCTCGCGGGCTCGCACATCTGCAGCGTTATCCATCGGGCGACTACGAGCGCGCGCCAACAGCGAACGGATTTTATTACAACGCTCCCCGCCATCTAGTAAACAATCCAAGAACTAAACTAGAGGTAGCCACGCCATCTAGTAAACAATCCAAGCGCGTCTTTTCATCATATACAAGTACCGCCACCTAGTAAACAATCCAAGAACTAAACTAGAGGTAGCCACGCCATCTAGTAAACAATCCAAGAACTAAACTAGAGGTGGCTACATACATACGTCGAGGATGGACAGACCCACGCCCTAAGGAGCTTCGCCCCTAAAACGCGCCGATTGCAGCCTGCGCCATGCCGGAGGTGACGAAGCAGGGCTTGCACACCGAACGGGCAGTACTCGCTGCCATCCGCGAGATTGAGAGGCGCGGGAAGGAACTTTGGTTTGAAGTGATTGAGTGATTGTGGGGTTTAAGGCGCCGACGCAACGTAGGCGGTTAGGCGCGCCGTAGTGGAGGGCTCCGGATTAATTTTGGCCACCTTGGGGATCTTTTCGTCCGCCGAAATCTCGTACCCACGGGCGTTTGTGCTTTTCGCCTCCACCAGAAAAGTGACCGCCGCGGCCGGGAATCTAGCCCGCGTCCTCTTGCTCAGCAAGCGCGGTGGTTTGAAGTGACAGGCGTAAACAGTGTAATAGGTAGCAATGGATACGGGCGAGCATTTCAGCGGGACGGGATTCACTCCAGCCCCAAACTACGAAACAAGGTAGGGTGGTGTTTAGAGGGGAGAGCGGTGACTTTTACAAAAGGTCACGCAGAGCTAAGGAAGTGAGCTAGGCGACACACATAAATCCAGAGATTTGTACACTCTGAATGCTACGAGTCAGCCTGGTTTAGGTCTAACCGACCGACGTATTGGCCTCGAGGACATACCGTGGCGCCACCTACGAGTGACGTCACTTGTAGGACGCCGAATCGTGTTGTCGTCTGCTACAACACATTTCCCCTGCGTATGCGGAAGCTTTTCTTTTTGTTTTGTTTTTTGTGGCCACCGTCTCGCCCGCTCCTTGTGGATTTGATGCAAATTACCAAAAAAGTTTTCTGTAAACCAAATAATTCGGGCAAGCAATCAGCGACTCGCTTGTTCCCGGCGACACCGCCGCGTTTAGGCAGCTGCTACCATCGCGACCCACACAGCTCTTACATACGCAGCCAGCTAACGCCAAGGACGATGCAACTGATGCCGAGAAAAGTACGCTGTAAATTCATTATGAAATACTTGTGACGGGACATGTGTGTGCAAGCAAACACCTTGTAACAGCGACGGAAACGCGTCGCTCACTTTTGATCTCACCGCGCGAACTGCTCGTATTGCTTGGTAAATGAATGATGCGAGAACGGTGATCAGATTGCTTCGCCGCACATGCTTAAAAGTATTGTTATGGCCTGCAGTTTGGCTTAATCAGTGCCTATTTCCCCTACGATGTTTTTATAGTCATGCCCGGATTTGATTAACGATCACTGCTGTAGCCTGTACTCTGCACGACTGATGTTTACTCTTCGCGCCTTGTCCGCAATGTATGAATGGTATGAACGCGAGTTTTTAACGCCTTCGAGCGGGTTCGGACAAGGCTATATTTAGTTTTAATTAGGCGCTCGGCGTGGTAATTTATAATTGCAGCGTGTTTTGTATGTTTACAGTAAGCCGGCATTTCTCAAGCATCAATTTCGAAACTCACGACTGCCCACAGAAGGCGAGGCTGCGTACGAGGCGAAACACGTCGTTAATGACTTCGGGTAATGGGGACATTTAGAATAGGAGAACCGAGCGTTGGGGGCCCCCAAGAAGTTAGAGGAACCCAAACGCAACACGCGCGTGCGCGACGGGAGGGCCTTCGCCATCAGCTCGCAGCCGACTTCGGATGCACGTAATCGGATGTTGGGAACTTTAGGCTTGGCGTCGCAGAAGATATTTCATTGACGTTAGAGTTGCGAGTGACAGACCCTAACAGAACGTTTCACCGCGCTGGGAACTCTGTAAGCGCAGTGATTTCCGTTGAAGCGATCGACGATCTATAGATACCTGCACGGCCTCGGCCGATTATTGCACGCAAGCATAGCCATCCTTCGGCCGCTCGCCGCACCGTGCGTGAACGGGCCAGCGCTGCCGGGACCGACCCCCGCAGCCGGTAGACGTAAATCGCGGCAGATATTTGAGCATCGCTTTGAAAACCACAGCTGATGACACTACCTACCAGAATTTTTCATCACACTAACATCCACTTTCACCAATCTGGAACTTCTTTTCCACGACTTGTGTGATTTTAAAAAGCGGCGACAAGTTGTTGCTGCCGCGACCTGCGTCGGTTCGAGCCGCACCCTCGGCCGTGCGGGCAGGCACGGCGGGTGCGTGTGCTTCTGCAAACAGTTAACGCTTCACGATTTCCTGCTTTATACATTTCTTGCAAACAAGGGAAATCTAGAAACTTCACTCGGCGATCGTCGTAGTCCACACTGTTGATCGGGGAAACAAGCCGCTGCTTACGCTTCGGTCGCATGCGTAATACACCACCACGCTCATGGTGTTTACGGATGATCTACCACAGTTGATACGGTTATACGGTCACCACAGTTCGAACTGCGCTTGACGCACTGAGAATTAACTTCAAACGAAGGAAATTAACACGAAAATACTTTTAGAACGCGCTGCCTAAGCGAAGCATCACGCGCTGCAAGCCAACTACGCAGCAAGATAGGAACGGTGATCCTACAAGTGACGTCAAAACGATCGCAGCGCCGGCCTCTCCAGTGGTGGGCCTCGCGGCCATATAGCTGAGAACGTAGAAAAAGCCGCTTTACACGGTAGCAGTACCGGGAACAATTTAGTAACGGCGATAAATAAGCGAGAACCACGTAAGTGAATAGCGAACGGGATAAACAAGGTCAATGACAATTTAACTGGCTATATGAATGTTTCGGGCGGCGAAAATCCCCACGAAAATATGTTGCGAGTACGAAAACCTGAGCAGGAAGAAACAAACGTGCGCTCCTTAGCAGAGTACCACCTCCGAGACCTAGCATAATGGATGATTATATCTAGGAATGTTTATTTTATTCATTGATACGGTGAGCCTTTGTCAGGCCCATATAGGACTAGGCATCAAAAATAAAAGTAGCTTTCAATAATCGTCAGAGCGTATAAATGAAAATCATACGCTGTTGTACAATCGAACGCTAAATAAGGTGGAAAAACACACCCAATGCCGTGTTTATACACAACTAATACGAAGCCTAATACGATACACAACTAATACACAACTAATACGAAGGAACAGATTAGCAGTGAGTGCGTGAAAGCTGAAAAGAACATTTATATCAAGGCCGCGGGTTCGATTCCCAGCCACGGCGGCCGCTTTTCGTTAACACGGGCGAAAACGCCCCTGTGCTCGATATTTCGGCGCACGTTAAAGATTCCCAAGTGGTCAAAATTAATCCGGAGCCCTCCACTGGAGCGCGCCCCATCGCCTGTGTAGTGTCGGCACGTTAAACTCCGCAATCAATCAATCAATCAATCAATCAATCAATCAATCAATCAATCAATCAATCAATCAATCAATCAATCAATCAATCAATCAATCAATCAATCAACATTTAATTCAAAGGCACAACATCTGTGGACCGGCGGCGGATGGAGGGAGGAAAATGAAGATATGTTAAACTGTGTTAAGAGATTTAGCGAGTGCAGATACTCAGGTGAAATAATATTAGTTGGAGATATGAACACACACGTAGATTTGGGTGGACACACAGAGCACAATGGCTCCCTTGCGCTAGACCTACATGAGCAAGTGTTACGAAAAATTGGGCGGGAAAGCGGTGACAGACAGTTCAGCACAAACAATGATCCAGCCTCGGAACCGGAATATGAGAGCTTGCATCAAATATAGATTTAGACGGGACAGCTCAGGCAGTGACTACAAACGGCTTGCTTACCAATTTTGGAAGAACAATACAAGCAAATTAAAAATGTACGTGTAGCCGCAGAAACTAGTTCTAACAATAAAGAGTTGCAGACTATCGCTGATTAAGTGGAAAACGCAGCAAATAAGTGCCCAAACAGAAATTGGTAAAGCCATATAAATTGGCTTTATAGAACCGAAGGCGGATGAACTCAAGCAATAAGCCCGATAAAAACAAGATTGAGCCGAGAAGCCGGTGAAATAAAGAAATTAAAGAAGCTTTTGACCAGCGAAAAAAGACGTCTAGGGAACACGGAGAGGCCAATAGAGTGAGGTATGGAACCAGATGAAGAAACATGGGATAACTACCGGGAGAAAAAAAAAAAACGTGGAGTGGAGAAAATAATTTCGAGCGAAAATTGCAGTAACCGATGCATGACACAAAGTTTTGGAGCCACGTAGAAGCACCTGGCTCAAACAACAACACCCACCAAAGCCTGTTAGTAGGTGATGAAGGGAAACATTCAGAATGTGAGCACGGGTCCCCGCCGATAGGTACCATAGTGGCTCATGTAGGCCGCCGTAGACTCGCGATCCAGGGCCGGGCCCTTGGGCATGATGGCACTGCCCTTCCATCTTACCATACACCTCGAACGAAGCACATTCTTCCTTGGGAGGATGCGCTCATCACTAGAGACCGGATTTTAGGCAAATACCTATCTTGGTCCTTGCGCTCCTATCGCCCAACTTTGACGTATGAGCATGAATTAGAAGTTAAGAGCTTCTATCATGTTTTTAATAGTGCCTATAAATGCCTATTTTGGCGTTTGTGCCTAAATGTCTGAAAATGCCTTTTTTTTCCAATATCGGCGCCTATACGAACACTATTCAGCATGAAATTTCGTTTTCGAGTACAGTCTGAGATCGTTATTCCTGTTACCAGGTAGCATTGGCTGTTCGGAACTCTACTAGGTTGAATCTAGCCCCCTAGTCCAACCAAATCCCGGAATACAACCGTTAGCGGCAGTAGAATGGGACGCCTATTCTCAGTGACGAGAGACACAATTTTGGAACAGAAAATCTGGAGATGGTGGTAGTTTATACGTTGTTTGAAGAATTTTTCACTGTGATTCTTATATTATTCTTCACGTGCTCTCCAAACAGATTTTTTTTTTTCACACATGTGCAGTCGCAACCGTGTTTCTAGAAGAAGCATACTCACATCCAGATCTATTTTTCAACGCAACTGTTGAGCATCGGACAAGCACTCGTCAGCAGATCATTTCTATATTAAAGAATTAACGGCGAATCATCACTGCGCAGCTGGGTTTTCTTACGTATCAAAATTCACACTGCAGACAGGCTCTAAATCATGCTTTTTCACCAAAATCTGTTTACCGGCGCGTTGAACCCTACAATCAATCAATCAATCAATCAATCAATCAATCAATCAATCAATCAATCAATCAATCAATCAATCAATCAATCAATCAATCAATCAATCAATCAATCAATCAATCAATCAATCAACCTGTACTAGAGTGTGAAGACGGGCTAGTTGGTTCATACTGATTGCAAAAAACAGCGCCAAGATACTGAACGGAAGACGAAAAAGAGACAAACAAGGGACAAAAAAAAACAAAAAAACACCGCCCGTGTTTGTCTCGTCTTCCGTTGAGTTTCTTTTCAGTGTTTTTTGCAATCAATCAACCGTTCACCGCCCCGCGCGGGACTGCTTGGGGCTCACTGACCTCCCCATCAGGCCCCGGCAAAACTGAGTCATCACTTATGAGGACGGTATTCATCCCAAAGAGAGGTTCTAAGAGACTCTGGGCTCACTTCCGCGCCTGAGAACAGGCGCACCGCAGCAGCAGAGAACGCGGACTCTGGAGTGATTTGCAACGTGTCCCGTGATGAAAAGTGCTTCTATATGCGTCGGTCGTAAAGCCAGTTTCTGCACCGGCAACGCGCGATCAACTACGCAAACACGCACAGGAGGTAAACAATGCGGTGAGGAGATATCGAACCAAAGGTGAAGAAAAGAAAGCCACGAAAGAGACACAAACACGATGTAACAGTAAAGACTATCGCCATCTTGCATTCAAAGCACTAAAGCGCTCCGAGCACTCCCTTAAGCGCTCCGATAAATTTTTCTCTACCCGCACCAAGCTACAACGATGATAACGATCCCGCCGCGGCTCGAGGCCGCAATGCGTTGCTACGATCAAGAAGTCCAAGCCCAGGCCGTCCAGCAGATCTCGGCGGCCCTCGAAGGGCAACGACCGAGGGAAACCGGAGGGAGGCTGCCACCCCAAAACAGGGGCATGCGCAGTCGACCAAAGGGAGCAGTGAGACCGCGGCCGGAGTAGAGGCGCCAACAGCCGGGAAGACGTCATGGCCGCGTCACGGTGACGCCTTCCTTACATGGGACGGCTAATCATTCTGTAGGCATTTTTAATAAAGTTGCTTCGCTCGCTCGCTCTATCCGAAAAATAAAGAAAAAGAAAAACACGCAGCTGTAGCAAGGAATTGTATCTGCGACCGCGTGCTCAGTTGTGTGTCACTGTATACACTACGGTATCTATAGATACCGTAGTATTTCTTTCTTATATAACTACGAGTCATGTACGTGAAACAGAGCGACGCTACCACAGATTGTCCTTGAGTGTTCAAAGTCCTCGTTTAAACGAACAAATTTAGGCCCCCCTACCCCTAGTTATACTTGTATTAGGCTTAACGCTGTGTGGAGTTTACGTGGTTCCCGATTTAATGAAATATTGAGAGGGTACCCGGCGGATTCGTTAGGTCGAGGTTGGCAGTAGTAGCTTATAACAAAATCGTTATAGCCCTTTGTTATCGTTTTGTTATAGCGCTCGCTATAACAAAATCGCTTTATTCTCACTCTCGCTTCTATCGAAGTATTTCATGCTAACGTGCACTGGAGGTGACCGTAAAGGCATCGTGCAACATGCAATGTTGCCTCTTAATAACGTATCTGGTGTCGCTTATATAACAAGGCCAGTTTCCTGTTCGAGGACTTAATCATAACAAAAGTTAACTGCACTTAAATGTTGTTGACATGTCACAACACCGGCTTTCAAGAGCGAAAAAACATTTGTGCGACGAGGTACTCAGCTTAGCGCATCGCTCCGGATTACTACAGACCACTGGGCCCTTTTTCTTTTTCACATCGTGTGCACACGTGGGCGTTTCTCCGTTTCAACCCCCGCCAGAAAGATGGCCATTTGATCCACACCTTCACCTCGGCGCGTTTCTGCGTAACAGTACACAGCGCTTACACATACATTTAACGCTAACGCGATTGCTTCAGACGACCACGGCAGCTTTTTTTTTTTTTTCGTCTAAAAATACGCGGCATTCTGTCCACGAAAGGTACAGCAAAAATTCCACCGCTGTCTACGAGGTAGACGTCCGCAGTATATATCGCAGCAAGCACGTGCGGAAAGTCAGGTAAGAAAAATAACTTGCGAAACGCGCGCTTCGCGGTCATGCAACAAGCACTCAACGGTATTTCGTCAACGCGCGAATACTACACCCCCTAGATGAGAATAAAGCCTTACTGAAGATTAAACCATCGCTTGGAGGTCGCCACGCTGATGTGATTAACCGAATTCGAGACAGAGAAACCTAATTGTACGTCGCCATAAGGCGGCTTCAGTAGGGTATGTCTAGCCATTAACAGTTTGCAATGTCTAAAATGCGTAAGGCCTTCTTATCACGGTGGTGTTCCTAGGTTGCGAGAGACTAAGGAGAGGGACACGAAGGTGACACGTGAAAGCGGCGAGCACAGGAGCAGGAAGTGCTGCAAGCACAGAGTTAAGACGCCTCAACAAGAAATGATTATAAAAAAAAACTCGTCGCGACTATTTGACTTGGTGTTTCGTAAGCTACGGTCGCTTCGTTAATTTGCATTTCGTAACGTCACCTGTATTGTCCCGAGCTCTGTATTCTCATCGTGACATAGTGCCCTCCTTCGTCATTAGTTCCTTTCACTTCATTTTTTCGTTTCCGGTCCGCTCGCTCTTCTATTGTTTGAAAGGAGTCGGGTGCGTCAGGGCGCAATTTACGAGGCGCCGCGTAACGCCCGGCTAACAAAAGACGCCTGCGGGATTCTCCCTCCGCCAAAGTCAGCAGTGGTAGATAGATAGACCGAGAAGGATAGATACAAGCTCTTCCATACTGACAAAGCATTTTAATACGCATTCGGGTATTAGAGTTGGATGCTTTCTGGTAATATAAAGCTCCTTTAAAGTAGGATTCACTACTTTACACAAACACCTTTCTGGGAAGACATATTTTCAGGCAGAATATATACCCAGTTTTATACCAACTTACGCAAGCCTTAGGACTTGTTTTAAGACGCCCACCCTCCCCTTAACATCTGTTCAATCGCCCGCCAGGTAGAATTTCGCCGACATGTTCCAGCCACGGTTTTTGGCCACGCTGATATCTGGGTATATGAAGCGCTTTTTGCCAACTCAGCCAAGTAACGGCTTCATGCTCGCGTATTAGGAGACAAAGCTATAGCCGGTGAAAAGAAGCTCGAACTACAGCTAAACCTGGACATAACGAAGTTGACAAAAATTCGCATTTTTTCGGTACATGCACGTTTAGAGATTAAGTCTTTCGTGAATGAAGAAGGAACGAAACCAAAATGCTATGCAGATCAGTGATGGTGAACTGACCGTTCAAGGATTTATTTCACAGTGAAAAACCGTGATTTGCGCCTTCAAGGTCACTTCAAGGTCACAAGGAAGCAAGGTCACTTACCCCCCTACACAAATCAGCTTGAAGGACCCAAGTTATGCTGAAAAGGCGCCTTTACGAAGACTTGATGCTCTTTTCCGCACTCAAAATTGTTAGGCTGTTAGCTGGGATATACTATACCGGACGGAGACGTTCTTTTTTTCTCGCCGGCAGAGACGGCATTTAAAATTGTGAGCTTGTCCCATGTGCAGCTTTCCCGCTCATGGCAGTCCTCCTTTCAACAGCGATTACTCTGTAGTTATTTATCGTAATGTAAAGTTCTTTTGCGCTGCTAATATTAGGGGTGAAAACTTGCTTTGCGCACAGTTTCGAGTCTTGCACGTTTTCGGCTAGGTTCCCGAGCCATGGAAACTATCCCATAGAAATGCATAGGGAGTAAGATTTGACAGCGAATTGCACCTCAAATATATTCCGAATCCTGGAAAGTTTTTATAGTGTTTGCATCTTCACGTTGACTTCTTGCTTTGTGCCAAATATCCCTTTCCTCAAGTGGTTTTCCTGAGGTTCCCGAGAGGTCGGAATTTTGAGCGAAAAAGCTGGGTATGTGAAAAAACAGAACTTTTCGTTTTGTGGCAGTAGAACTCATCGCCGAGGAACCGACACCACAAAAATAGCAGTGGAGACTCGCGACCATACACGCGTGCCGTCGCGACTATACACGCGCGACTACACGCGCGATTACAGGCCTAGCACCTAACCGACACTAACCCCACTCACACTGGAAACGCACGGTATTTTGCGGTGCGGGCGAAGTTCGCTAAATTAGTACATTTGTCCGGCCAATGTTTCGGAAAAAGTGCAAAAAACAATGGCTCATCACCGTAGCGAATTCGTTACACCAAGGTTAACCGCGCCGCGACACCTTCATTACATGGGGGTAGCGAACACATGGGTTTCAGTGGGGTTGGCAATGGGAATTTAAAAACTTCGTTAAATCCAGGAATTCGTTACATAGAAGTTCCTTACATCCAGGTTTGCCTGTACACGAATACCGTCAACTCACTTTACAAGAGGGACAGTGTAATTGCAATAAACTTTCTACTGATCCACCACTGTCTTCAATAAAGAGTAGGAGCGATTGATATGTCGTGACGTATGCGCACTTACGGATAGGCACAAGTACGTACACGCGCTTACTGATACAAAACCAGCATGCGGGTACATCAGCAAGAGACACCCAAACCGCCTGCCGACTAAGTGCAGCGAAGCAAGCGCACATTCTGCGACCTAAGCTGTCTTCCATTACCGTTTCTGCCTGCAACTCCTCCTCGCCACTTAGCCAGTCACCACGCCGCCATCAGTGGTCCAAAACGAAAGCGCCGATGCGGAGAAAAACAACAAACCCAGGACAAATGTTTCGTCCCGTTCCTTAATGCTGTTCAGCCGGCTGTGACGGAACTGCGCCACGAGCAAACAAACGGCGCTTTGCGGTGTTCCAGCACATTAGTTCCACCCGAGCAAACCCATACCAGAACACGAGGGAGACCGAAAGGCGGTGTAACAACAAAGACAAAGAAAACAATTGCATCCCTTTGCGTGGTTCCGAGAAGGTTGTCCCACAAAATACTGGGAAGCTATTTTGTGTGGTTTGCGACGATTCTGATGGAGGCTAAAAGCAAAAACGCCCGCGTGTACGAGATTTCGGCGCACGTTAAACACCCCCAGGTGGTCAAAATTAATTCGGAGCCCTCCACTACGGCGCGCCTCTTCGCCTGCGTTGCGTCGGCGCGTAAAACCCTACAATCAATCAATCAATCAATCAATCAATCAATCAGCGGTTTGTGACGAAAACACAGCTGCGAAAATCTCTGAAGGGTGCGTAGGGGCTGGTCACAGTGTGACGGTTTACGTGACAGTGAATATGTGACGGTGAGCATATGACAGCGCTGTTCCAAAAGAGTTTCAGCTTCGTATTATTCCGCTCCACATTTTCATGGTAGGTTATGATGAGCACGCCCCAATCCAAGCAAATATTTGTCCGTTTGCGCCAACACTCTTCATACGCGTGGTACTGGTACACCACGACGCACCTACGAGTTCGGTCACCTCGAAAAACCTAGAAAATATCGGCGCCCACCGGGCAGTTTTACTTGAAAAATGTGACCTGCACTATTCATTACGCAATGCGGTACGACGTTTTTTGCCCTGCCTGACACGCCACAGCCACATTTTTTTTAAAGCGAAGCTTTCAATGTCTCACCGGTGGCGTCGTTCGTCCGTGTGAAACGCACTAGATGAAAGCCAACTTTACCCAATGGGTCTCACAAAACCATGATGATGATGATAAACGAACCCACATCAGGCGCCTAAGGAAAAAAACACTCCCCGTAATCGGAATCGAACCGGAGTCCCTCGCGTTATGAAGCCGACGTCGACCCGGTGGTGCCCTTGCGACACGGTCGAAGCAGTTCAGATTTTGGAGTTCGATCTCTCAGGTTTTATGGGAGAAAGCCTTGCGTTTTAACCATCTTTACCTTTGAAAAAAAAAAGCTTTGAGTTTTTTTATTATTATTAAATAATCAAATAGTGCAACTGTGCTTCGCTATAATCGTCAAAATTACTCCCTCGGACACAGCGATTGCTCATTACAGTGCATTGCGGCAGAGCAGGCTTACAGGCGGTTTTAAGTGCGAATGCACTTCTTAAGCGAGCCTGAAGCGTCCGCCGCCGTCCGCATTCCGCCGCCGTCCGCATAGCAACAGCAGCGGGTGCGCGCGCTCCTCGTCTTCCTTGGCAACGGGGGGAGATGGGCGCGCGCTGCCTGGCCGCTGACATGGCACATACCCACGTGGGGGATTTGCCAGGAATCTCCTCGTCTTCCTTGGCAACGGGGGGAGATGGGCGCGCGCTGCCTGGCCGCTGACATGGCACATACCCACGTGGGGGATTGGCCAGGAATCGGGCGTGAGAAGGGCTAATGCACCCGCTTAAAGGAGTACTGACACGAAACTTCAAAGCTGAGATCCGCTCTAGCAATCAAGTACAACGACAACACAAATAGGTGTCTGTGAATAAATGCATCTTTCTTTCTTTGCAGTTGTGTGTGTGTGTGTGTGTGTGATCTCTCTTTCGCGAACATTACCGAACCGCGCAAATTCAACTCCTGCATTCGCACTTTCACATTCTTCCCCTCGGGGAAATGCGGGGAATTTTTTTGGCAAAGTGTAAAAAGACCGCAAATACGATTGATTAATTGATTGATTGATTGATTGATTGATTGATTGATTGATTGATTGATTGATTGATTGATTGATTGATTGATTGATTGATTGATTGATTGATTGATTGATTGATTGATTGATTGATTGATTGTAGGGTATAACACGCCGACGCAACGCAGGCGATGAGTCGCGCCGTAGTCCGGATTAATTTTGACCACTTGGGGATCTTTAACGTGCGCCGAAATCTCGCACCCACGGGCGTTTTTGCTTTTCGCCTCCATCAGAAAAGCGGCCGCCGCGGCCGGGAATCGAACCCACGACATTAATTGTGCTCAGCAGCAGAACGCCTTAGCCACTGAGCCACCGCGGCGGGTCTGCAAATACGAGCCCTGAATATTTTACCGTGCCCCTAACCCGGTCCGTATACGAGGGCAAGCAAGTGACCGGGTAGTAAGTCACGCGTCTTAAGAATTTACTGGGCAGAGGAAGGGACCAGCAGCTTCAGCGTCGTAAGCCACGTGCCTTCAGGCTACGCCCTAACTATACAAGCGGGTCGCGCACAAACACGCCTGTTGACCCGTCGAAACATGATCGGCGACTGTCTACAGACCTTGAACACCCCTCGGCATCGGTAGAGAGGAATTTGCGTACGGCCGCGTGTTGCCACCTAACAACAGCGCCTCGTTGGCTTATCGTCAACTAGAGTAATTTACGACGCGTTGGCGGAACGCTGGCAAGAAAGATCCGGGGTCAAGGTATTCCTGGGCTAATCATACGTGATCGCAGAGGGTGTTGATTATGAAAAGAGAGTAAGATAAGAATAATTGCGTTAACTTTAAACATCCAAATAACTGCGTTATTTACATCTAACTGCTAGATTTAGAAGAAGCGGCATGCTTAGCAAACTCTTAAACTTTGGCAGCTAAACACTGAGCAAATTGGCAATACAGAGAAACACTACACAGACGAAACGTGAATGTACACCATGAAGACAAGCTCAGGGGTGAGATGGCTGAATCAGATTTGGGAGCAGTTTTTGGAGCAGCGAAATCTCGATTTTGGAGCAGAAGAATGTGGATTTGGAGCAGAATAATGACATTTACTACGTCACCTTAGGAGCCTAAAAAAATAAACTTTTTGGCAACTTGGGAGGGGGGGAGTGCACTTTTTAATCGGTTTTGAACCTACATAACACTGAAACAACCTTTCAATACACATTTTTCTAACAGAGTATCACAAGGTACGAGCTGCACTACATTTTTACAAACCATTTTTAAATTCTTAGGCTCTATGCATAGATAGCGTGGAGGCCGTTGAAAATGTCGAATTGAATATCTAAGCAATCTTAAGGCATTTCTATTACCATGTGAATGCTGAACTTATTATATTTGTAATCCCAGACTCGGCTTTACGCACAAGTGTAGAGCCACTGCAAAAGTTGCGCAAAGCGAGGTGACAGTCGTCGCTACCCCACCAGCGCTCCCATTTCAATCCCCAAGGTGCACGTTCACTACGATCGTAATTTGAGTAACGTTGGTCCCTTCAGATAGATGAACCATTATTAATAGCATGCAATAATAGCTCGTCCCGCTATCGGACACTGCTTGAACATTTCGCGGCGATGTAGCCTGCGCCGCCACTTCTGCAATGTCAATCGTCCCATTCCCGTTGCTCGCTCGCTGCCGAAGGCAGCAATAACTAAGCATTTTAGAACACCGCAATGAGTCCGAAATCTCACTTCAAGCATGCACCGCGCCCCACACTCAAGGACGAAACACAGCGAATTCGTTGGCACCAGGTTGTTTTCGATGAACTCCCGTCTTTCGAGTCGCGCAGCTTTCCGCAACAGATCAAACGACTAAATGTAAACCTGGCCGCCCCCATAACCAAAACCGCGGCAGAATGGGAGAAGAGCACTCTGCCCGAACTACGAGCAACTGCTTCGCCCGGAGGTCATGTTTTCCTATCTTCCCCACACCAAGATGGCACCGCCCAGTAATGTCGTTTCGGAGATCACACAAGTAGTTTGTCGCCTCGGTACGCATAAGTATTTTTTCTACAAGACTTTGCAATGGGTTTCGATGGGAAAACTTTTAAAAACTCACAGAATAAAACTTGCGCAACCCGACATTGTGACTTGCGAAAAAACCATCTCGGGGGCAATTTTATGCGGGGTTTTTGTTGAATGATCAATCAATTAAACATTTACATACAGCATCACCTTGGGGGTGCTGGAAAATTATGCCGTCAGTAAGCATTTTTACCCAGTGAACCTGATGGGAGTGTTAAAATCCTTGGCTCTCAGACTGTTTTGGAGCAGTATGGCGCAATTTTTACAATTTTAAAGCTTTTGGAGCAGCCTGGCGCAGGAAAACAAATTTGTATCAGAACTGCGCAATAAGCGCAGCTGTCTCACCCCTGCAAGCTTCTCAAATTCAAGGATCTCCAAGGCCTTCCAATAATTCCAGGAGCTTCAAAGCCTTAAACACAAAGTTTTCAAATTCAATGATTTTCAAGGTTTTCAAGCACCAGCTTGAACCCTGTCTGGCGTTTATACGAAGTGTGCATTGACGGACCAAGCTTTGTTGGGAAGGAAACTACCCAGCAACTCGCGTGCACAATAAATGGCCCATTGTACGCTGCCAAGGACACTCCCAAATAGGCCGGCAGTGCGATGCCTTCGAACGATGGTTACCCGTGCGTTGACCGCCAACTCGCTCGTCCAATCGCCGCGCGCGCGGGCGAGCGTTCATCCGGAGGATAGCCTCGACCTCCCCGCCGCAAGGTATACGCGCGCGCAGTTTACCCCCATCCCCAATTGCGAGTTTCCGGCAATGCTGCTTTCGATCGGTGCAATTATTGCCGGTCGGGTCGAGGTCACTGGAATCGCGCGCGTCGCCCGCAGTGTTGTGGTGTGCTGTTGCGCGGTCACTCGGAGTTCGATAACTGCACGCAAACGGTGCCGCTAGCGTTTTTTTTTTTTTTGTTCCATCAGAGAGCTTGAGCAAGTTTTAGTTGCTAAACGAAGCTTATATGCTTAGAGTTCCACGTACTTTTCATGTCTGCGAACAAGAACTCGCGAGGATTCACGCGTGAGGCGTTCTGTGGAGCGAAGCGTTCGAAAACAAACATTCCGGTGCGAGTGCTATTAGCACGCGGTAAACCGCACGCCGTTAACCCTTTGATGAACAAAACTTTCATATTTTGCTTAAGCGTGTGGGAAGTTTCTTTTTAATGATCTAAAACGACTTCCAACATCACAAATATGAAGTCAGAAAAAGCATTTGGTTCATTAGGATGAACACTAGGAAACACTGGGCGCTGGCTGGCCATATATCACTTGAACAAGAGAGCTTCCTTGATCACCATTATTTTTGGTTCAAGTGACGACAATACCGTAAAGTTTGCATAGCTATCATTTGTAATAACAACCGAATTGCAGAATTTCGGTTACCTGTCACTAGCCCACTGAGCTACCCGGGCTCTATGCGAGTTGTCTCGCGTAAACAATATTTTTTCAGCACAAGGAAGTGCATGCTGTTCTTTCTTTAATTTTTGAAGGTCCAGGATCCTTTGTCTGACGATAGATGGCGTTAAATGTCGAAAAAACCGCAAAGTGCGCGAGAAAAAAAAATTATTCTTTTTTTACTCGTTGCTCCTAAGCAACACTGGGCATCGAATGGTTAAAAACATAATTTACACCTCAAGCTTATAGGTATCGTCACTTGAATACGTGTCTTCAGTGGATAAGTTGTAAATAGGCGCCACTTTCAAGGTTAGTAGAGGGCCAATAAAAGTGTGCGCGTGTATGAGCACGTGTTTTTCTTAAAAGATGACCGCAGTGAACGTTCAAGAGAAATACAATTTGGTCATGCTTTTCACCTCTTTTTTGTTGTTGTTATTAGTGTTGAAAACATTGTTTGGATCGTCGCCAAAGACTTTCCGTCGACGCCCCTCTCTTCGTCCTCATCAAAGTGCACTATTTTCAACGCTGGGTATTCTCCAGGAAATTATGCTGCCCGTGATTGGCTTGACGTTCGCCAGCCAGCCAGACACAGTACGTTTTAATGACGGCAAATTGTCGACGATTTGCGAGATAACATCCAAGTTAATTCCGCTTATTCCTCCCCCTGTGAAATTACCCGGCGGTCTATAGTAGATTACAGTTTGACGCCATAGCTCGCGGACATCTTACACAGCCGTATTTTCCCTTACGACCCGTTATCTCGCTCTGCATAATCAGGGTTATCTTTTTTTTACGAGGTTAAAAACATCGATCGAAATAATGCGGAGCTGCAGCCGGGAAATATACCGTCGCACTTTATCCCGATATCGAGGAATTTCCCACGGATTGCTTGTGTTCAATATTACGTACAATATAGCTTCGAGCACAGAGCACAAACTTATTCGAAATGACTCAGATAAGTACATACACGTTTTTTTTTTAATTCTCGCTCTTGATTGTCTTGGTCATTCGAGAAAAAGGTTATCATGCGAGAAATCGCCGGATATATATAGTCGGAAACATTCTTTACGCAATCTGATTTTAATACTGTGGAATGAGGTCAAACGATGCACGAAGACAAGAATGGGCCTTATTGGCGTAAGCTTCGTTCACTGGGAGTTACCTCTGTTGAGTGGTCCTCTTTTGCACCCCCACACAAGCCCGGGAGCGGTCGCGTTAAAAAGTGACAGCCTCACCTTAAACGACTCGCGCACAAGGCGACTTCTCTGCTCATCATGCTTCTTGCTGCATATTCGAATTCCTACCGTCACTGACTTACACTACGCCGTCAAGGAAATTTCTCACGCTCGACATAGTTTCGACGGTTTTAAACTTCCGAAGGTCTTGCACCTGCGGCGCTGAACGAAATGTCTCACTTAAGCTACTGGCTACTACCTGACCATGCCGTTGCAAATACCACTGTCAAAAAAAAAAAAATTCCTACCGTAAACGCCGGCCCTATTCTGAAGAGTGACAGTAGTGATATTTTTTTTTTGTGAGAGTAATTAAACACACACTTTTAAACCGAATATCTCACTCTCACGTTCAATACTCCACACGTGCTTCGATCTCAGTAGCGAGTAAATTCACCGACGAAAGCCAAGCTTTCTGGAAACGGCTACTCGAAGAGATACGGCGTTTTCACGAGGTCGTTTTGCCAAAAACCGAAAGAGGCGTCCCACTTACAGAGAAAAAGGCGCTCAGATGTGACGGCACGTCGTCGGCGCCACCGACACGAGCGTCGACGCGACTGCCAACTGGGTCAGCGCCATCTGCGCCGTTCTGCGTCCAGGCGCCGGCCTTCGCGGGCATCAAGTCCATCCGGAACCAACGCTGACGCAGAAACAGAGGCATACGGTCTGCCTTACAACAGGACAACTCAACCGGCGACGAAAATCAGTGCAAGCTTTTAACGAGGCTTCGCTTCAAAGCGCTGCGATGCGAGGACTGTCTGTCGTGAGATTCTCGCGAGAGGTCGATGGCTTAGCGGCAAGGTCGCACGCTCTCACAACACTCACTGTGCCACAGCACAAATCACCTATCACCGAGACGATTCAAAACTGAAGCCACAGGATGGCACCTCCCCGCTACCAAGAACGCAAGCGACTGCTGAGAAACGAGGTTTGTCACAAAACAGTCACGATGAATCCAAGCCACGCACGGCTACCAGAAGGTCTATCACATGGGGCACCATGGGCGAGCTTGAAGAACAGATAAGGAGCCAAACGCCGTACGCCGCACAGAATTGCGCGAGGACATCTTCAACAACACGTGTCCGGCTACTGCTCCAGACGTATTGGCAGCCGTAAAACTCGCAGCTTATCAAGGCAAACACACGCCAGACCACACACAGCCCCACGGGATCTTGGACAGGCCGGCCTGCATTGTGACGGAGCGGACATGCAGGCAACACTCCTTCTACGGAACGGTGAATGCTGTCGTACCAAATCCGCCCTGGAAGTGCGCCAATCTTCGATTGTAAAGTCGGTCTCCGCAACAGTTTGCACAGGAACCACGGATGCACTACAACAACGAAAGAGTCACAGGGACGCCGAAAGCACCACAGATCCAGGTATACGGCGTATACGATGCAACAAGTCAACGTACAACGGCCCGACTCGAACGTTTTACCGAGCGGTAGATCAACAATGAGCGCGCACACACACAAGGCGCTCAGGCGCACCGCAGACTCGGCCACGGTGTAAGGGGTACCTCTTACACCGCTACTCTCCGCCGACGAGCCTCGCTCGTCTCGGAACAAAGTGATGCGACAGCGTGCGATTTCTTTGTCCGCGCTGCTTTACGTTGTTTTTGCTTTTCTGCGCGCGTGTGGACGAAGCCAGCGATCCGTCACCGCAAGCACGTTTTCCTTGATGCTGCTCACGCACGGTTCACGAGTGAGGAGACCGTACACGAGAACGCACGCCACGGGGTGCTCAAAAGGCGTACCTGCGGCGAAGCCGTGGACGAGAGAGCAACGTTCGCTTTCTGGACTGCATACACTGCCACCTTCGACCCGACGGGACGAAACGTTTCAAGAGCGAGTTCGTACGGATCGGTTGTGGTCGCGGCGCGAGGAGCCGGCCGCACAAGACGCTATGAAAAAAAAAAGGAAACTCCCAAGTATGAATGGTCGGATAAATGCGCAATCTGCTATGCTATACACCGAACCCCTCTAACGTCGGCTTTACAACTACACGCCGACCCGTTCATCTGGAGGAATTTTCAGGGTCAATAAAGAAGTTTGGTGTGGAAGCACGATGGCCCATAAAACACCATGTTCTTTTATGAAGTGCAATACACCAATGCCCTTTAAAAAAGGCTTCACCCATACGCACAACTACATTAATGAGAAGACATTTTCAGGGGTCAAGAAAACTGGTGTAATATGAAAGTATCAATGCCGTAGTGCCAGTTATAATTGTCATTTTCGTGAGCGGCAAAAATGAAACACATGACACAAAGTGACGGGTTTCTTCGTTGAGTTAGCGCAGAAATGCTTACGCATTTAAAAATGATAGTTTCCTGGCGTAGCGGATGGACGGTAAATGTCAGAGCGCATGGACGAAGAGGTCTCATACGCAAGGTGTTGCCAAACGCGGCCGTACTAAGATAGAACGAACCCAGTTTCAACAAGTTGCTCTTTCATGTGCAAGTTTACCTGAAAATAATTAATTTTTGTAATTTATGCGAGCAGAAAGTGCACGAGAGTGCATGGACCAGGGAAGTAGCCAGGGGGGTGTTTCGGTGTCAGAACACCCCCGTAAATTTCTGAATGCTGCCTTCCCTCCCTCTTTTAAGGGTTTTTTTTATCCAACGCTATGTACACACCGCATCGATAAATTACGATGTAAAAGCGAAAATAAGAACAGCGTTGGTTTCTTGACAAAAATAGTAACTCAAAGCACTGGTGCGCTCTTGTTTTTACCAGGGTATTACAGTGAACAAAACAACTAGACGTGTCAATGTATTATTAGGGCAGCAAAATGGCTAAGATATTGCTTGGGTGCACGCTCTCTTTCTGTTTATTTTTTCAACGGTGGCGTATAGGAGCCCTCCACCCCCCGGAAAGTATTTCTGGCTACACCACTGCTATCAACACTCGCGTTTCGAAGGCATTTGAGAACCTCGAAGGTCGCTAGCGGTGCTCCTTGGACTTGGATAGCATTTCAAAAAATGGACGCCGCCAGCTTGATTCACGAGTGCTTTTTTTGTAAGGCGCAGAGTACTATTTCCGTCGCGCAATGCACAGCGCTTTCTGGCAGGAGGTATACGGCCGTATGCAGTCAAACAGAAAAACATAAACTTGAAAAAGGCTAGCTTCGCTAAAGTTCGTACATAAATACGAAATTGAAGGGACCCTGCAACACTTCTACAACTTTTTTTTTTTCTAAATCTTAGATGCTTTCAGAAAGTGGTCAACCAACACATCATGCACTTAGAATACGGGGCCACAAAGCATCAAAGCTCAAAATTACCGCTAAATGCCCAGCAGAGCACTTGAAAACTGGCTCAATTAAAAGATGCTCTCTTGCTATCTTTTCTGGTCTTGATGTTCTTCGGCCGCTCAATTTACGTCATTAAAGCAGTGTAGCGGCTATTGGCCGACATCCTTTCAGTTGCAGCAATCACCGAATGCATTTGAAAGCCATTAAAAAAAAAACAGCCACAAAAGGAAGACGGATCTGCTGCGACGAGCAAATCACGGAGTGCCGCTCCGTGCTGGCGATGACTACAGCTTTCGCAGTGCTTCCAGATGCGAAGAAAAGAGTGGAAGCGTCTATCGGAAGTGTTGTAGAGTCCCTTTAATAGGCCAACTGATGCGAAAGTGAAGCCAGGTTGTTGTACTTCGTTGGTCTATTTTAACAGCGGATAGATTCGCGAAGATTGCGAGTTAACACTCTGGAGCTTACCGCGCAGTTTATTTACCCTGAGAGGTTTACAAGGAGAGCTAGTTTATTTCCGCGATATAAAATGTCCATAAACGGCATTTCGAAATGTAAAAAAACTTTCATAACCAATTGCTCCGAAGTCTTGCGTGTTCTCCAATTGGTTTCGACGTAGTTGGAAGTCAGGATTGCGGCACGTAGAAAAGACACCTGATCTACCTGGATATCTACCAGAGTTCCAGAAAGGAGAAACCAATAGGCGTAACTATAAAGGCAGCACCGTTTGGCGTTTGGTTGCACAAATAATTCTGAGCGTTCTGCAAAGTATTTCTACAACGTTAGCACTAGACTCAAGAGCTTGATGTAGGCGAAACAGTGGAAGGTCCTAACAGGATTGTGAAAGAAACGTGCACCCTCGTGTTCAAGATAGTTGAGGGCTACTGAAGACTTCTTTTTTCCCTGTTGTTCTATCTTTTGTTGTTATCGTTGTTATTTTCACGACTGCACATTGGGAAATTGCGTCCTTGGTTTAATTGCACCACGGTCGTTTTTCCCCATGTAAACCGCAGGAGTTAAAACGACGCCAAGGGTGCGAGCGACAGCTCCAGGGACGACGAAATAAGCAAAACGTCTTCCTCAAAGTAAAACACAGCAGTATTATGCTAGCCAACCGCGTTCAAGCTTACAGAGAATTAACGGAAACAACGTGCCGTCACACAAAAACCGTATATTATTTATATATATATATATATATATATATATATATATATATATATATATATATAACTTTTAAACAATGAAAACATAAATATTCTAATGCTTTATCACATAGTTAATTATAGTTTGTGACTCAAAAAATAAAGAAACGCGAAGATTTTTTTCTCCCGGGCTTATAAAATTACATAATGTATCATAAATGCATTATAAGTATATATATACTGACACATAAAGTGGGTATATAATGTATTAAACCTCATACAAAAGTGTATCATACAGCTATTGAAACTAGGTGTAGACCCGCCGGGCACGCTTACGATGGAGGAATACATCTTTCAAACTATATTTGGGACTCCATGCGGCCAGTTATCGAGCTATAGGTTTTTGATAAACGCACAGGATGTATCAGAAATGATGCAGTGGGCATTTCTTGGCGGTCGAAAGGCCGAGGTGCGAGTAAAAAAAAATCCGAAAGATGGCGTATCTTATATGATACGTTGGATATTACAGGGTTACAGGGTTTATATATATATATATATATATATATATATATATATATATATATATATATATATATATATATATATATATATATATATATACACACACACACACACGTTGTCGGAGGACTGGACACACCTGAACCAATGAATTACAACAACCATGCTTGCGAACATAAGGGGCAATGAACCAGGATGGTCAGTTCACTGGTTGATGCGTATGTAAGCAAACACCGCTGTTCGTGTATGTCCAACTCTTTACTACATACATGTACGTCTATATATGCGAGACTGCATGTCCCTTAAATCAAGGCTCAATCGGTGGTACAAAACTTACGCTCCGGCACTGCGCGCAGAGGCCCGTGGTTCTGGACTTGGCGTGGTTGTCCCTTTTGACCAGTATTCCGACCGGTTGCTTCGGCACTACATCTGGCGCAGCCCTGAGTATCACGTCCGGGGTCACGGTCACTTCGCTGACCTGCCAGTTTCTCTTCCAGTTCACGCACGACACCTGGCTGTACGGCATATCCGCCAGCACACGCTTCACCTGTAGCATCGGCATGGTTCTTGGAACGTCGGTGTTGTCTCTTTCGAACGATCCCGTAAAAAGTACACTGACGATGCCACGCCACCAACGACGTGCACGGACTTGCTCGGAAGACGCGCTGAAGCAGAGCCCCGCGACGAGGTGCACCCTCTTCGGTTGACCTTGTTGATCCGACGTTCGAAACCGCGCCGCTGTCGCGACAGGAACGTCTCGTCTCACACCTCCGTGTACAGAAGGCACCTGTGGAGCGAAGTCGCTGAACCACGTGCGTCAGATTCCCACACCGAGCACGTTGTACACACGTGGACACGTTTAAACGCACCAGCGGCTACGCGTTGTCAACACCTTGCGGAGAAGCCGTATTCCTGTTCTTCTGCCCGAGGTCGAGCAGAGTAGCGATTGGGCAAGAACAGTTCCTCAACGAAAGAGGCGCTGAATGTCTTCGAGACTCAAAAACGCAACCCGGAAATTTCAGGTTACTTCCACAAACCTCAGAACTCCCTCTTCATCGAAGCTAGCCGATGCATTTGGAAGACCTGTGCAGTGCCGTGAAGATGCATTCTTAAGATGCAGCGGTAGGAGCGTCAGAATTTGCAAAACCTACGGAAGAGACGTACCGCATCGTTGATCACATGCGTCACAGATTGCGAAGAAGCTGTATATATGCGGATGCAAACGACCTTCGGGAGCACTTTTTTAATGCAGCAAGAAGCGATGAAACGTCAAATCCGCCGCACGCCTCACCAAAAGGGCGCCAAGCGCCGAAGAAGCGCGTACAACCACGCTCGGCAAGTTCCAGGAGCTACGCGCTGCTTTAATTGAAGATCCTAAGCAAAAACAGGCAGCGCACAGATACGATTACCAGATAATCCAACGAACACCGACACAGACGGCATGTAGACGCTACCAACGTTCCCAGTTGCTCCCGCGAGCGCGAACGCGCTCGGACCGATCATTGGCTAAGCACAAATGCGAGATACCCGGAAACACAACCGCCAGGAGGTGTTTGGTCTCTTGCCATTGAAGGATGGCGAAAAAAGACAAAAATACCCCGCCCTGCAGTGCAGCTAGCCGACGATTGAATTGAGTTCCGAAGGTTGTTGGCTCGCCTTAGCCGCACAGATGCGGAGACTCGCAGCTCGGAGAAAGGTGATATAGACGGAGGGAAACAGCACGCGTTTCAGCTGGCTCGCAGAGCGCTGGCTGTTAAGAGCGGGGAAATACCAACGCCCTCGCCCGCCTCCACTAATTGCCGTACGGGGGCGACGTTGCAGAAGCAGCAGTAAAAGTGGCGGAAGGATTTAGAAACGAAAAAAGAAAAGAAAAGCGGGGAACGAGAGCGACGACTACGAACCACAAAAACAGCAGACGGGAAAGGCAGTTCACTGCATCAACGTACCTGGAGCCGGCCGTAGCGTCTGAAACTCGTTCGTGCGTGATGAGATTTCCTGCGTTCGGCGTTCGCGAAGGAGGTGCAAGCGAACACGTGCTTCCACCAAGACACGTTCAGAACCGCTTTTTTCTCGGTAAGGGCCCGTCCTTTTTTATCTTGTCTCACAATTTCAAGAGAAAAGCAAATGCCTCGGTAGATTACCACGCAATTTCTTTCTATAGCTACTAAAGTACTCGCAGCGGTTGCAAGACCGAGCTGAAACAAAGCACACGACGAACGTATTCTTCTATTGCACAAACGGGGACAGTTACACAAGATCGCGCCTTCAAGGGCGTCCGCGAAGTCACTCGCGCTCCTAGAACAGAGCCACCTTTCTTATTTTATTTTTCCCGCGCGCCGGAGCCTCACCTCTTTGTCGCCAGACATGCCGTGGAATCCGTTCGGGCCACCGCCCATCTCCCTCTTTCCAGGTAAACCGAAGGAAAACGCGACGCACAAACACGAGCCGAGCAAAACAGCGTCTATCCGTGCTCTCTTCTCTTTCTCGAGCTTCCCCGCCACGCCGTGTATATAAACGAGATACCGCTCGACGCGGAGGAGCTCGCTTCTGGACGCCGAAAACAAATAAATACCAAGGCAACAAGACCCAGACGAAGCTCGACGAGTTAGATGCTCCGCGAAGAGTATAATAATGCGGTACTCGAGCCCCCGGCGCGTGTTTATCTGTCAGGTGGTGCCTTTTTAAAGCCCGGTTGTTCCCTCCAGGTGATATGCACAGTCAGCGCCCGCCCAGCTAGGTGTCCGGCTTTGAGGGCAGCAATTAACCGAGCGAAGGACAATTGGTGACCCTAATGACGGGGCGGTGACGTCACAGGTTATACGGACGAACGATAACATGCGGGGAAACTGCCTCCGACGACAGCGCGCGTTCTTTTTTTCTCCCCCGAGAACTTCTGTACCTGTAGCGAGCGGAAAAGGCTGCCTCGTCTCAACTTAATTAGGCAGCGAGCTTTTTTAGGCCTCCTTTTAACTCGCTGCTGAATCGAAATTGAAGGCGGGAAATGCCCAAAGTGTCGGTACTAACAAGAGTTGACGTCTTCTGGGACGGCGACAGTCTTCTGCGGGACACCACGGTTATTATAAACGATGTGGTGATGCGAACAGTGCAGACATATTGAACGATTTCTCCAGCACCGGAAATCAAGAAGAGTGAAAAAATTAAGTTTCGAAAATGATTTTTTAACCTAGTGATCGCTCGCTAGCACGCAGTGCGGATATTGCACGGAATCGGTTGCTCACCGAGTATCTGTAACGTGTCACCGGTACCTGCTTACTGGAGTACCGGTAACTGATGCTCATAAATTTAAACCAGCAGTCCTCTTGATTGAAAGAAGGGATAAAAGCGCGCTTCAATCTGCCCTTTCAAAAATTTACTTTTGTGACAAACTGTTTTATCCTGCGGAGTTCAGGATGAGCTTGCCCCAACGCACGTGTTCGGCACGATCGAAGACGCGACGCAAGATCGAAACCCTCGTGAGCTCATACCACGCTGCGCTTCCCAATCAGCGCTCAACTATGACGTTCAAAGCCAAATAAAGACCGTGGCAGACCAAGGGGACTAGGCTCAGCAAATAAGAGCACAGGACTCACCCCCACGTGACCTAAAGACAAAATCCCGAGTCGAACAAAGTTCCGAGACCACTTCTTTCACCAACACAAAAGTATCCCAGGGTGTCTTCGAACGTCAAATCCTAAAGAGCAGACGAGTAAATAAAAACTACCCTCGCTTAGTCGCGAAGTTTTAAGAGGAGGAGCCGCCGAGGTGTCGTCTGCGACAGCGAGAGCAGAAAGAAGTTTCCCCGGCTGAATCGTCTGCGGACGGGTAGTAGCAGACGACCACGGGAGACAATGCCTCGCCGTGAACAAAAACGAAACAAGAAAAAAGCGCGGGAAAGGAAGAAGAAAAGCGCGGGAAAAGAAATAAAATAGCGGCAAAAGAACGACAACTGCGTGTAGGGGAATCCGCAAGGCCGTGGGTAGTAGAGAGAGTGCAATTACGGGCCCGTATACCTATTATACCTATCTACATCGGTCACGGGCCGGCGACAAATTATACGATTGCGTTATTGCCTCCTGACGCACGCGCGGATCCCACGGGCCCCCTCCGAAGTGCTGAGCTTCTCAGATGATCGCTCAATCGTGCCGGCCCGTCTTTTTTCATGTGCATAAACGGACTTGTTGCGAAACGCGGAAGCACGCTAGCCGCGTGCGTGCAACGCGGGCTACAGCGAGTGAAATGCGGTATTTCGACTGGACGGGAGGGTCTCCCGCACTTATTTCTGCGACCCCGCCCCCGTTGTTTGTGACGAGATTTCGACCGCGATATGAAACGATGACGGTTAGCGAAATAAGCGAGCCGGAGACAATTCGGAAGTGCTTAATTCGAGTAAAGTTGTCTCTGGGAATGGCCCCGTGCTGCGTTGCGGAGCGCAGGTGGCATTCACGGGATTTGGGGAGAAAACGCGGATGTTGCGAGGCAAAAATAAGGGTGCCTTTGAGTCTCACCGCCGCTCTTATGATCGCCGCCGTCTCAAAATGAGCCTTTCAAGGCACGAGCTACACGCTGACCGTCACGAACTGGTCACGAGCTTCGGAAACAAGAAAAAAAAAAGAGAGAAAATACCCTTCCTGCAATTGTGTGGTCGCGATAACCATATAAAAAAAAGTGTTGGTACAAAAGTAGAAACCAGCCGCTCGTATAAAAGCGCTTCCACTAATTTGTAACGTGAACAATCTTCAGGAAGCCAGAATGATTTCTGCGCGTTGTTTCCTGATGGGACCAGAGTCATTCGACTCAAAAGGCATGCAAGTTGCGGTCTGTTCACGCGAGTCAGAAACGAAAGCGAACAAAGCTTGCTAAATGTACCTGAAATCTGATATAACCTGCAAATACGGCAATCAAATTTCGAGTTATATATCCGCAGTGAACGTCACAGCTGTTCCTTCGCTCTGCGTCACGACCAGCAACGTTGACACTTCCCGCGTAAAAACGTCTGGACGAACATGTATCGTACCGCACTGCACACCTACTTCACTTTTTCTTTAAACCAAATTTAACGCTTCTTCCCAAAGCTAAACTGAGAAACCTTCGAGTATTTCAGCAAAGCGAAAGGCAAAGACGTATTTCGAAACTCGCGGTACTAGACGAGCACGTGGGCGGTTGAAGAATCCGACGACAAAGGCAGCGAACACCACCGCTGTTTACGGAACACTTGTCGTGGAGCCCTATTTTCTATAGATCCAGGCGGCGCAGTTGATACGGCAGGCGTCTCCTCGCTCTCATCTTCTCTTCCACTCGAAACACAAAACGCGCGGGCGAATCTCGAGCACGACGAAATCGCACGTCACAAGCACACGCGCGCAGCGAAAGCACAGCCCTCCATCACGGCCGCTCAGTTGCAAAACGCTGCCGAAGGAAAACTCTCCATCGACGCTCCGGTGTGTCGCAGCGACGGCGGCGGTGTACGGAGGCAGGCGAACCAAACGATCAGCAGCGCCTCGCCGCCTTTACACGAGTTGCACAAGAACAGATATGGGCGTTAACCGTGGCTAACCTCCGCCAGCGCCAAGAGCCTTGTAGTTTCGCGCCGATAGCACCTCCCGCAGTCCACCGCCCGCTGCGTCTGCGACGTTTCGGATAAGAAAAAGTGCTCCTTCGAGCCGCTACGGCACCGGAACAGTTTGAAAGAGAGAGAAAAATAAAGAAAGAAGCGGTTAATAAAAGAAGAAAGGTAACGAATGGAGGGGAGACGGAAGGAAGTAAAAACAATAAGAAAAAATAGCAGAAAAAAAAATAGAGTAGGCAGCCGTGGTGCAGAACCAAAGATTGCAGAGCACGCATGCCACAGCCACTGATTACGCCCAAACCGTCCTTGAAAGCCTGTGTTGCAAGGCGGCTTTTTTTTTTTTTTTCGTTTTTTCTTATCTGCCTCTGCGGACTCCTTAGGGTAGCTTTTGTCCCTTTCTGTCGTCAAGGCGTATTCGAGGCGCCGTACTCGCTTTCTATATATAGTAGGTTAGCGCCGACGTACCCTGCCACATTTATTTTTTTTTTCTCTCCGAAGAATCGGATCTTGTTGGCTTTCTTCACCGGCACCTGTTCTTTCTTTTTTTTTTTTTCTTGGCTTTCTTTTTCACTCACCGGCGCCGCCATTTGAGACCGAAAATCGTGTTAGACCGTCGGAAAACGGCTATTTTCTTTTCCGGCAAACGCTCGCTCCCTCAAAATAGGTATCCGACAATGTCGGGGGGCGTATACACCCCATGCCGGAACAACCACGGTTCGACGATTTGATTTTTGACCCCTCACGGTAAAGTGCTCTCTAGCACAATGTTTCGTAGGCCGGGAGAACCGGTTGATCTTTGCGAAAAAAAGCTTGCTCGGCCACGTGTAACGATTCCGAGTTTGCTAGGTTGTATCAGCCGCAAACTACTGCTGAGACAGTAAAGGTGGGCCAACACTCGGTAACGACTGGTTATAGGATACGCTCCACCGAGATTAAAGGAGGCATGAAGAGAAAATACAACTTCGTTTAATTTGAAAGAACTAGGATTCAGTATCTCACTCAGCTCCATTACAGCCAGAAAAGATGTTTTTCTAACGAAAAAAAAGCAAGGAGCATTTAAAAACTTTCACATTTTCCGCCACAGTGACGCGTGTTATGAGCAAGAATGACGTCATACGGGCCAACAATAAAACATAATTTTCAGTGCGTTAACTGCACGTTAGCATTCAAGTGATGCGGTCAAATGGGACTAGATGCCCCATTACCGACGTCCAGTCATGCGTCGTCGCGACAGGTGAGTTAGGCGGCCGCCAATCGCACAAACAAGGTTCCGTGACGTCATAGAAAAGTTGCGGGAAATTGGCTAGGGGGTCGCGACTGCTTCACACGTTTTCTTTCATATCTCCGTTATTTGTTCGAAGATTGCGATGATATTGGTGTCATTGTTATCGGGACTAAGCAGTCTTTCTAATAAACCCAACTTGTATCTTGTCTTCATGGCTCCTTTAAAGTGATGTGGACATTCTGCACCAATTCCCGTCAATCTGAAGTCTTATTTCTGCACCGTTCAACTGTTCAGAATGAACAAAATGAGACATCTCGCCTATCTCTTGGTCGCAGCATTACTTTCGAGGAGCAAAATGTCAAACAAGTCGGCCCGCTAGGACAGCGTAGCCCCGACAATCTAGGCACAGATAGATTCGAAGCGGCACACCATCGGTGTGGACTGCTCAGTTCAGGGACCTTAATATTCACGCCATTTCTCCTCTTAAGTGCAGAGCACTTTAGGGGCTCGCCTTGTCGTCGTAGCTCACCCGCTGGACCCAAGTAGAGCCACACGGCGTTCAGTCGTCGCGGCGTCCCACAGAGGCTTCGAAAGCCAAGCGGTTTATATAGTCATAAGCGTTTGAAACTCGTCAAGCGCTGGCGCTTGTCATACATCTCCCAGTCGTTTACCGCAAAGAAAACTGCAGGTACATTTGAGGCAAAATATACCTAATTAACCGCCAGGGCCCGCGTTCATTTAGTGTTGGGAACGTTCGTTGAATTGGCTTTTACGATAGTAAGCAAAAAAAAAAAAGGAAAAGGGAAAGGGGGGGGGGGGGGGGGGAGGGGGCAGTGCAACGCCGGCACGTACGGGAAGAAAAGCAAGCGCAAAAAAGAACAGAGCTCCCGCTGGCGCAATTTCAGGCAGGGAGTGCGCGAGCACTGCGAAGGCGGGAAATTTGAAATGCGTTGGACAAGCCTTCGTTGAATTCATCAGGAGAGGAATGAGACAAGGCGGCGAAGAGCGTGATGGGTGGCAGCAGTGAGCGGATAACGGCGCCACAGCCCATTATGGCGAATCACTGCAGTGCACTTCCGAGAGCATTCCCATTGAGTAGAACGGTCTTAATTTTTTTATGTTCATTTCGTTACAGAGGAGTCTGCACGGACGGAATGGCAACGCCTGGTTTTCAACCCTCGGACTCGGAGTGGCGGCTGTCCAATCAAGGAAGCGGGGAACGAAGCGAGGAGCCGGATTACGGTTGAACAGTAGATACCTGACGCTGCGGAGGACACCGGAATGACGTGACACGTCGCATATCTGCGCGCCACAGAACATAAACCGCGGGGAGGTCAACTACTCGCGCGAAGCATCGTCGCTCATTCACAGAAATCCCGAAGATCACACTCTCGCAAGTGGAAGTGACAGACCGCGCCTATTTAATCTCCAACCAACAACCCAATTAACGAGGCGCTAAAGGTTTCTCCGAGAAGTCAACGATGATCAGGTGCCCGGCGATATGAGAGAGATAGAAGAGTAGGGGAGATCGAAACTTTTTAATCAGCTCGACAGTGGGAGTGGAATCCTAGTCCGGGAATACATGTGTTGCGCTAGCCGTCTCCGCCCGGGTCACCAGGAGGGCCCGGTCCTCCAGTCGACAGCTGGTCAACAGTGTCTCCCACAGCTCAAAAATGTATCAAGTCTTTGTAAATGTCAAGATGCCTCAGAATAATGTTCGCCCATGTGGTCGCTATCATATATCTAAGCAAGCTACTGGGTCCAGCAATGCGCGCCCCAAGATCGATTAATCTCTGGCCGGTCAATTCAGGATCGTCCTCTAACCCCACGGATGAGTTCAACCCGCTGCAAGTATGCGCAAGACGGGATGGGCTCCAGAGCAGCGGTGTGTCTAACGACTCTGCTGGCCACACCATCAAAAGTGCAGCCTACATTTTCCCGCAAAAGCTACGCGAGAAGCATTCCACATCTTGTGAGGAGCCATATGGTTAGCACACAGATGACTCAGTTGCAACTTTGCTTCAAGAAGTCGTATAGATTCCGTGGGGCCACAAAAACTTCCTCTACTTCCAAATCACAGATACTCGAGCTAAACGGCTTGGCTCGGCTCGAGTTGGATCAACGTTCCTTGCGCGACGTACAATCAAGGAACATGGTCGACAGCTGTGCGGCGCGGAGGAACTATTCAGTGGCTGCTGATCAACTGCAAACGGAACAAGAATCTTGCTGTCGTATTTTTGCCTTTATGTCGTCCGCTAAAAGACGTGCAACTCGGCAAACCGTTTCGACTACACATTATACGCCATGCACACAGAACGATGGCACAAGTGCGTACGGGTAGCAAGCAGTTCGTCATCTATCGGTTGCAACACACAGCTTTCCGCGCACGAAAAACGCACAGTCAAAAGCCAACAAGCGCAGGACTACCACGCGTCGGTGACCGCGCATCGGAAACACCGTCCCTCCAACCAACGGCAAGCTGTCCTAGTCGGAAAACAACCCGGCAACGACTCATCAGAGCGACGAACCACTCAGCGAGACTTGCTCCGGCCCTCACCTGCTCAACGCGGACACGAAGACGTTTCGGCTACCAACGCCGCTCAGGTACGTACAAGTTGCAAGTTTGCGAAATAGACGCAACGGCTCGCGCACTAATGACGTGGCACACTTCCGCCCATACGTATATGCGCAGAGACGCAGGAGCACTTGTAAGCAGGCGTTGCATGACAGGCGTGGTCGCATTGCGCCTCGTCTTAGCAATTGACGCAACAAGAAGCGCTTCGTCGCAAGGCAGTCGCATTCCGATTTCCAAAGGTCAAGACGACACGCCGCAGCCAGTAAACAAGCACGCTTTGCTTTAGCTCCTCTTTCGCGTCTTGTTTTTTCCTCGAGCGCATGACTAAACTCCGGGAATGCGCGTTCAGTGAGACAAACACGCAACGAGGCCGCAATGGCCCGATGCACTTTTATATCTGTTAATTTATAATAAGATCAGGATATGTTCTGGGCTGTGTTGCGCATGCGTAGTTACATTTTTCTGTCGACTGCGCCCATCATAGAGAGCCCCTAGCACAGCCCACGGATAAAATGGCAGCTTCCAGGACGAAGAAGTTAAAAAGGTCTATAAAAAGCGACTAAAATACGAAGCGCAAAAACTCAGTGGCAAGCCTTCTTCACACCTCGCATATCTCACCAGTTTGCAACGTCGTTTTACAGTAAAAGCTCGTTAATTCGAACTCGAAGGGTACTATAAAATTGTTCGAGTTAAGCAGAGTTCGAATTAGAGGGCGGGCGCTCGGATGAATGGACATGGCGCCACACTGTGCGGAAAGAACACAAAGAAGCCACCTCTGAACTCGTTATCGCGAATTAGGCGCTACTACACGTTTGTGGCAGGTGATTTTGTAAATACTGTTCTGGGAGCTTGAACAGCGAACGAAATTAATTGATACGCCAGTAAAAGGCACCAAAATGCAGCGTAGCGCATGCGCTACGCTGTTTTTTTTTTTTTTTTTTTTTATTTCGTTGTTTTGCATCTCTAGTAAATTTCATTTGGTTTGGATTCGCAACACATTGTAATCACTCTGGGCCGACTTCTTCTGCGACGAACTACGGAAACCAGAGGATCCCAGTTCGAATTAACCGTTCGGGAAACCGGCGTGTTCGAATGATGGGAAGTTTTCTCCCATTGGAATACACAAGGCTGTGCAGGGACGAGGCCGTCAGTTCGACTTAACCGAGTTCGAATTAACGAGCTTTTACTGTATTAACACCGCCGATTTTTTTCGTTTTCCTGCCCCCGAGTGGTTCCCAGATCCGTTTGCTTAAACGTACAACTTGTAGAAGTCGTATTTTTGGCTGCGTTGCAGACTGACCCGTGTGTTTTCTTATTATTAAATGCTTAATTAGGGGGACTCGTGTACCGATAAGCGTCGTGTATCGATAAAAAAGGTTTTACAAATTCATGGAAATGTTCCTAACGGCCTGGTTTGCTTCATTTATAAATCTAGCACTTCTTTACTCAGATAAAAAATAAACAAGGAACACATTTTGGTTCCTACAGTTTTCTAGAGATACCGCTAGCTGTCTAGCCAGCAAGCATTTTTTTTTCTTTCCAGAACAGAAGTGACGTATATCTAAAATAAGCAGGCCGTTGTGAACACTGATATGTATTTGTAAGGCTTTCCGTATTGGTGCACGATGGTTTTTAAGTCCTTGGGTCATGAAGTAAGTCGTCCCCCTTAAGCATTTCTATGTGAACTCAGCAAGAAAACCCGTCTGTCCGGCTTTAATGCATGATTTTCAACACTTCGCCGCATGCAAAAATGCTATTAAAAAGGCGCTAGGGCCTTCGCACTTCCGTACGACTCCTTGCATTGCCTCTAGGAAATGGCTTGTCAGCGATGCATCCGCACAAAATAGTGAAGCCAATTTTAAATGGGCTCGCTGTACAGCATTTCACAGGGATGCGTAGGGTCTAGTGGAGGTAATTGTTACAAGGCTGTAGGGCCTTCTTACTTCGATGGCAAGCTGTTTATATATCACACAAGATTGCGTTTTCACCAATGCGTCCCTGCATGGCAGTGAAACCGACTACAAAGAAGCTCTGTGTACGACGCTTACAGGGATACATGAAGTTTTGTGGATGTAGTTATTGTGAGGCCTCTCTTACTGTCCCTCAAAGAATGTCTTCCAGGCAAAGCATTTCGGTATAGTGGCGAAGTTTACTTTAAAGGGCCTTAGTATGTGGCACTTTATAGGTGCAGATGGGATCTTGTGAAAGTATTTATCAGAAGGCACAAGTGCCTTCCTATTTTTGTAACAGCTTACACATTTGGCGCCCGAAAAGATGCCTTCCCAGGAATGCACAAGCGTAGTAGGGAAGCCGACCTAACAGAACAGCAGCTGTAAAACAGAGCGGCTTCAGCCTTCAACATTTATTCGACTTCCCACTCCAGAGCTTCTGCAACCGTTTTAAAGCGAAGCTTTATACAACGAAGCGAAATGATAATCTGGCGGTCCCGTGTACGCAGAAAACTCGTCGGACGACGACTATGCGCATGCGCAAAAAAAAAAAAAGAGAAAATTCCAGGTTGGAGAGGAGATGTAAGTAAGGGGAGAGATTGGTTGGGTTTATCGCAGCAGAGGGCACGCGCAGCGAGCTAATGCGTGATGCAGGGCTCAAGCGACAACGGTAGGCAGGGGGTGCGGTGGTGCAAGCCGAGCCGCGTCAACGTAGCAATGCAAACACCGGCCGCGCACCACTTCGAAATGGGTGAGCCACACGTCATACGTAAAACACCGGCCACACACACGTTACAGGTTCGCTTGTTAACTATCTGTACGGAGTGCTTATGCGCATTTTAGGGGCGAAGCCCCTTAGGGGCTGGGGCTGTTGGCGTCTCCAGTCGTCGTCGTAATCGCTGTCTCATGTAATCACGGTACTAAAACACCGAGAAACTCGTTTATGCCTCGCGCTAGAACATAACGCGTACTAATGAAACACCGGGACACTCTTTTACGCCTTGTGTTAGAGAGAGGGCTTCGTGCTTCAAATACAAGGGACTTTTACAGCAAAGCTGTATACCTGTACTCCCAACGGTTTCATCTCCGTTGGCAAGAACGACAAGGCGCCATGAATACACTTATAGTACACTGCATGCTTGACCCCTCCCCCAGGCTTCACGTTAGTGTAGATGGCCAGGGATTTTTTTTTATTATTTCTCGGCAATAGAGTTTTAATCTTATGATGCGCAGACGATATAGAAAACACCAAGCGCTCTTAGAAGCTACCTCGCGGACTAACGAAGTGACGTCACACCGGTTTGCAGATTACTTTGTTGCAAATCATATCCCAAGATAGTGAAAGGATTGACTAATTGAAACTTAGTAGTAGGATAGTTTTATCCTGACAGATATACGTAGCGCTGTTATAACACGTTTCACTAGAGTTTCAGGGTGCTAGAACGGCTTCGGAAGCGGCAGCTGCGTGTTATTTGTATTAAAACAGCCACTGGTAATTATCTGTGACAGCAACTGAGATAGATCTCCTCCCGGTATCGCACTCGTCCGAGTAGTCAAACGGTGCACACGTTCAGTGATGTTCCGCACTGGAAAGAAAAATTCCCATTTCTAGGCTCGAAAATTCCCTACTTTGTAGCATTTTTCCCTGCAAGTTTCTCTAGAATTCCCTCCATTCTCGTTCTGCAGCTGATAGATCTTTACGCAGATAACTGTTCGGCTTTGGGGTGTTAGCCAGCGCCACGTATGCCTACTTTACGTAGCCTTCCTCACGCAGACGCCGTTCAGAAACATCAGGAGTTTCGGCGTGAACTAAATTCCGCTACATCTTCCGCTACGCAGCATTTGACTATGCATTTCACGTCTTCCAAGCAGCATGCTTATGTTGTTGGGTAATTGAGGTAATTTTGACTCAGCACCGGAACTGCGGGCGGCATCACTTCTTGACAGCACGCGGACTAATGCGCACCCGAAATGCTTTTTTGTATATTGTGCAGGAATACACGCGAACAGGCTTCAGCCCTCAAGCCACCACCGCTTCACCCTTTACTAGATCTCTCTCATGGAGTATTGTTTCCTATATGCTCCCTTCTGTTTATGAACTGGATTGGAAAAGACCTGGGATGCTTGTGGCTTGCGCGACTACGTACGACTATGGAAATTTGAACATAAATCCGACGAAGCGTAAGATTACTTTTCAAACAACAACAGAGATAAATGACGCGAGGTCGGGTTGACTGACATTATTTTTTTTACTCCAAGACTCCAAATATTCCCTGAATCTATTAAAGATTCCCTTTTTTCCCTTTTGCCCAAAATTACAGCTGAAAATTCCCCGCGCGGGACATCACTGCACACGTTGTCTTAGTGCGGTTGTAGAAGACCGCGAGTTGCAGTCGTTTTCTAGCACCATATTTATTCCGAAGAAATCCACGCGGAGACTGTAAAGGGGAATTCCCAGAACGCTGACAACTCCACTTTGAACTACCTAGTGATACGAAATAAGTTACAACCAACACAGCGATTCAGTCTTCTTAGCGGTCAATTTCGCTGATGTTTTCCTGTATATTTACATTCGATCACACAGCTTTCGCAGACTACCAGCTTTAGCAAGAAAGTTGGCTTTGCCGCAAAGCGTGTTCTGTTTAGGACGACGACGCTCGCAAAATCAGCGAAAACGACGCTAAAAGTTTCGCTGGAACGACAAACTTTTTGTAAATGAATCTGGTCTAAATTTTCTAATTGGGGTTGTGGAGGGTAAAAGAAATAAAAAATTCTGACGACACCTAAGCACTCTAAAAGCGAAAGCATTAACGTCCACTTGAATGCTGCTAAGGATCCCATTGAAGTCCGCAGGCATTCTGCGCCTAGTGATGCATGTTTGGTGGCGTGTTTCAATAAAAACATGAGATAAAAAAGTTCCCTGCTGTAAGATGCAAAGACAACACCTATATGTATTAAAGCGAGAGCGTTGATTGAGCACGATCAAAGCGCGCTATTTTAGTAACACGTTGGGCCATTTAAGACCAATGTGGTCCCGTCATGCGAGGAGCAGCACACGCTATAACGCTTCCGTGTGGGTGGTTTCCCTCTCTCATCACGCGTTTCGCAACGCGCACGCGCCTAGACACGTTGACACGCGGACGCAGGCGCGCGCGTGTGGTGACCGCTCGAAACGTTGGCTTCGCCGCAGAGCGCGCACGTTCTCGCTTCTCCGCACAACGCTTGCGCTCGGTTGGCTTTCCGGCATGACGTTGATGCTACGCGAGAAAGCGTCGCACGGAAGACTTTCAGTGGGGAAACGTGGGAGCAAGTTATTTAGAAGTAGGGCAAAATACCGGCTCAATTCACTTTGTCGCGCGTAATCATCCTCCCCTTCACATTCGCACTTTCACAGTTTCTGGCGACATTCTCGCCTCCTCCACACGGGATCTCGACACATGCACGATTTAGAACCGCTAGTGCGGACTAACAGGGTAAAGCTTAGTGAGCGTCCGAAGTAAATTTTACGAAAATTCCGAGTGGAAAATTTTCTTTTGTGGCCAAACTGGCAGTAATTGTTGGTTGGAGTTCCGCCTCGCACGCCAACTGGAGGTTGGGGTGGCTTTGCGGTCTTCCGGGTAGCCGATCTCCTCATTGCAGACAAATGGGGCCTCGAAGACGAAGTTGAAGTAACGCAAGGAATATTTATGTACACTTATTTACATTTGTACATTACAGTCAAAAGCGGAAAACATTGGGACTGACTTCCTCGGCAAAGCCGATGGTGCACGCACCGCACCGTAAATCAGAACGGCCGGCCGGACTCTCGCGCTCCGTTTTTAGAACACGGAGAGTCCAGCCCACATGCAGAAAACATCCAATCATGACACACCACCAATATGATGGACACGTACACTCGCTCCCTCTATGTGGCAAGAGCGCACAGAAATATACAAGACGAAAATACCCCTCTCCCCCCGTGGGGTACTCTTTGACCTGTCCCCCTCGCATTCCCCACCAGGCCGTCGCCCTCATCGGCTGCGTGTTTCTCGGAAAATGAAGGGTGCGGACAGGCCGGCGGGACGTGGTCCCTTGGCCTCCTGAACGGGTTGCCGCGGGCAGCCGACACCACTGCCTGCGATGAGTCACGCATTCCCACGTGCGAGCGGCTCACGCGTGTCCCTCCCGGTTTCCGTGCGCCGCGAGAAATTCCCGGGGGTCTGGTTGCCGTCCTGCCCGGGTGAACGGCCTTCCCGATTCTGTGCGGAACCGTCGACATCTTTACACGCCCCCCCTAAAATTCTCCAAGGGGTCCCACGACTTCCTTTGAGAATAAACCCAACCAAAGAATCGACGGTTGACCGTACATGCCCTGGGGAGGGATAACGCGTACTGGGGCGCGCTTGCCTAATTACGGCGCGCCGGCGCTGAAAACACTTTGTAGCGAGAACAAAACAAAAACAAATACGCCATGCTACATAGGCGCCTTATTACTGCGTGCAGACGCGCAACAACACTCGTGTAGCGCGAACAAAACGCGCCAAACACGCACTTGAGGGAAACACTGTAACTTCAGTTCTACACATGCATACACCCTACACTGTTGCACTCCTACGCGCACCGTGCACATGTTGAGTCTGCTGCAGTTGCGTCCCATGGAAGTGTCACTGCACTTGTCTTCTAGGAATCGTGTCCTCTCCACCCTTCTCCCCGTCGCGACCACCGCTGTCTGTTTCCCAGTTCTGGTTCGGCAACCTAGACAGTGCGTCGGCGTTACCGTGTGCGTTCCCTTTTCGGTGCTGAACCACCACATTGTATCGCTGCAAAGCGAGCGCCCAGCGCGTTAGCTTTGCTCCCTGTGGCACGTTCAGGGTGAGAAAGGAGAGGGGGTTGTGGTCCGACACCACCGTAACCTGGGCGCCAAACAGCCAGAGGTCGAACTTTCCCAGCCCCCAGATCACCGCGAATGCTTCTCTCTCGATGGTTGACCATCGCGCCTGCGTTGGAGAGAATCTGTGACTCGCGAACGCGATCGGTCGCTCGGAGCCATCCGCAGCACGCTGTGAGAGACAGGCTCCCGCCGCAACCGCTGAGGCGTCCGTGTGCAGCCAAAACGGCTTGTCGATATCTGGCGTACCGAGCGCTGTGGCTTCGCAGAGTGCCGCCTTGAGTCTCTGAAAGGCTCTTTCAGCTTCGGCTGGCCACGGAATTTTGCTAGGAATCTTTTTCCCTGTCAGCTCCGTCAACGGCGCTGCCACCTCCGCGTAGTTAGGCACGTATCCTCGGTAATAACCGCACAGCCCGAGCACACTACGGAGCTCTTTCTTGGTTTCTGGTGCTTTCAGCCCCCTAATTGCGGACAATTTGTCAGGGTCGGGCGCGTGGTTCCCCGAGCCTACTACGTGTCCCAAGTACCGGATGGACCCTCTTGCCACTTGGCACTTCTCGAGCTTTACTTTCAAGTTCGCTCTCTGCAACGTCGCGAAGACGGCATGCAAGTGTCGCACGTGATCGGTCAGCGTTTCGCTGAACACCGCAATGTCGTCAAGGTACGCGCACGCGTAGGCAGAGTGCGGGAGTAGGAGCTCGTTCATGGCTCGTTGAAATGTCTGAGCTGCGTTTTTCAGCCCAAACGGCATCACTCTCCACGCAAACTGCCCCCGGTGGCAGACAAAAGCGGTGAGGAGCTGAGCTGATCGCGCTAGCGGCACCTGCCAATACCCTCTCCTAAGGTCGAGTAGAGTGATGTAATTCGCACTTCCTACGCTCATGACGAGCTCTTGCTGCAATGCCATTGGGTAAGCGTCAGCCACTGTCCCTGCATTGAGCTTCCTGAAGTCTACACACATTCTTATCGACCCGTCCTTTTTGGTGACGCATACAACCGGGTGAGCATGGGGGCTTTCGCAGGGGTATATAAGATCCATATCGAGCAGCTCGTCCACCTGCTTGCCCACTTCGCCTTTCAAGCTTGCGGGTGTTCGGTACGGGTAGCCCGACTTCGGGGTGAAGCCCTCCTCCAGGAGAATCCTGTGCTCCGCTACTTTAGCTACCCCTAGCCTGTCATGGAATAGGCCTCGGTGTTCTCTGAACACTTTGCGAATTAGGCTGCGCTCTTCCGGCTTCAGGTGAGCCGTCATGTCCTCTGGGAGGATCGATACCGCCTCTCGTGTCGGCCTAGGTCTAGGTACATATTCTATTTCCCCGAACGCCCGGTCCTCATCGAAGATCACCCCGACCGTCATTGCTCGCCTCTGATACGACCGCAGCTTGCTGGCGTGAACCAGCTTCCTACCTCCTTCTGGTATCTCCACGTAGTATGAGTGTTCGCGAAACTTTCCGACAACACTTCCCGGCCCCTTCCACTGTGGAAACATCTTTCCTGGGCGCTGATCGTCAAACACCAGTACACTGTCGCCTATCTCAAAGGCTTTGCTCTTCGCCCTTCGGTTGTGCTGGGTCGCGTACGCGTTCTGCTGCTTTGAGCTTATCAACTCTGCTACCTCCGCCGCATGCTCCAAACGCGCCTTCAGCTCTTGCATATACTGTGATGGGGACGGTCCCAGTGTCGCTGGTACACTCATCTGCCCTTCCCAGCCGCGCTTTAACACGGCTAACGGGCCGGTTGGCTCACGCCCATACAACATTTGGAACGGCGCTATTCCTGTCGTGTCGTGCGGCACTTCGCGGTACGCCCATAAAAGGAACGGTACAAATTTGTCCCATTCTCTTCCTTCGTCCTGGATTATATGGTACAGCATGTTTTTGAACGTTCTGTTCCAGCGCTCTACAGCTCCATTGCTCTCGGGGTGACCCGGAGTAGAAAACCTCGGGGAGCAGCCTAACCTCTTCAAAAATTCCTTTGTGAGTTCAGCCGTGAAGTTCGTCCCGCAGTCGGAAGCGACGACCTCGGGTATCCCTGTTCGGCTGAACACCGTCAGGAGGGCGTCACAGGTAGATTTTGCGCTGAGGGAGCGCAAGCACACCACCTCGGGCCAGCGTGTGCACAAGTCGATGATGCACAATGCGTACCGATGCCCCCTCCCTGAGGGTGGATCCAGTGGGCCGATAACGTCGACGTTAACCTGCTCAAACGGATATCGCGGCCTCGCTAAGGGTTCTATCGGCACCCTGTCCGTCTGGCGGCGATCGGACCTCGTCTGACACCCATGGCAGCTGTCGCAATATCTCCGCACATCTCCCTCAATCCCTGGCCAATAAAAGCTGTACTTGATTCGTGCCTTGGTTTTTCTCAACCCAAGGTGGCCTCCCCAGTTTGACTCATGGGCTAACTTAAGGACCTCCTCCCGCCGGGACTCGGGGAGCACCAACTGCATTACTGGTTTCCCCAGCAATTTATCCTTGTGGTAGAGTAGCCGATCTACCTCCGTCATGCCTGCTTTCCCGACCCTGGCGTTTTCCCAGCATTCTCGCAAAGTAACATCACTCCGTTGCTCCTTTTTGAAAACTGCCGTAGCACTGCTTTCCCCTGTTACGCTGCCATCTGTTTTCTCCGTGTCATGCAAATCGCTTTCACTCTCTTTCCCGGTGACGATGTGCACTCCAGCGTGGGGCGTTGCGATCTCTTTGACTGGCTCTACGTCCGGTTCGACCGACGCTTGCTCTGCCTGTTCGACCCCCCTGTAGTCTCTGACCTGGCGGTTATCTGTTGCTCCCACGCCTTTCACGTCCCACTCTTCCCTCAGGGACTCCCAGGCTTCTTCTGACAGCAAGCAGTCTGTCTTCGACACTAGTTTGTCGGTCAGGGCGCATACTACTGGCACCGCCTCTCGTATGTCCGAGAAAATGCCCAAGTCACGGTTTATTATAAGGGGCACGACTGCGAGTTTAGCCTGCACTTTCTCGCCAAAAGCTGACACTAACTCAATGGATCCATACGGTTTAATCAAATCCGGAGGAACCATGCTCTCTCGCACGACCGTTATTTCGGCACCTGTGTCCAAAATTGCGTTAATACGCCTATCCTGACACGCCAGCGTTACCGGTCTTAGTTCGCTTTGTGCGGCGACCCCTTCCTGTGTTGCCACACGTGCGGAGAGGCTGTCCCCTTTGGCGTTGGGTGCCGCTCCCCTCGAGTTGTGTGGGCAGTCGGCCTTCTTGTGTCCCATTGAGCCGCACGAGAAGCACCCTCTATACCATTGCCTTGTGTCTGTCCGCTGCGTGCCTCCCGAATCGCGTGTGAGTCGGTCTGGGTCTCTCTTTCCCTCTCGTGTATGCGAGCTCTCCTCCGTTCTCTGCTCGGGCTTTTTCACCGCGCTGTCTTTGCCCCGCGCCTCCTCGAACGTTTGCAGCAGCGCCGCCAATGTTGGCGTTTTCTTCCACCCCTCACCCTCCTGCAAAGTTACGTATCGGAGAGCCTCTTCAGATAGCGTGTTCTTAAGCTGGTCTGCTACTAGCAACTCAACTAGCCCTTCAAACGTGTTGACACCCCTTTCTTCGACGTAGCAATTAAAATAACTCTGCAGGCGAGTTGCGAACGCCCTCCAGCCTTCACTAGGTAGCTTCTTCGAGGTTAGGAACCTCCTTCGATATTCCCCTGCCGAGAGCTTCAACTCCTCTAGCACCACTTTTTTCAGCACTTCATACTCCCTGTGCTGCGATGGTGTCAAGCGCGTTGAAAGGAACCGCACCTTCTCCGCAATCAGAGGGAATACAATTTGGCCCCAGTGTTCCTTCGGCACAGCGTACGCTTCCAGAGTGTGTTCTACTGCCTCGAACCAGACAGGCACTTCTGCTTCTGCCGGAAACTTCGGTAGCGCTCCTGACAACCATTTTGAGTACCGACACAACTCCGCCCGCGCGTCACTTCTCTCCAACACTGCGGCGTTTTGCGCCGCATTTTCTTCTCTCCTACTCGCTCGTAATTTTTCCAGCTCGAGCTCGAGTTCGAGGGCCCGGCGCCTCTCCTCGGCTGCGTGTTTCTCGGAAAATGAAGGGTGCGGACAGGCCGGCGGGACGTGGTCCCTTGGCCTCCTGAACGGGTTGCCGCGGGCAGCCGACACCACTGCCTGCGATGAGTCACGCATTCCCACGTGCGAGCGGCTCACGCGTGTCCCTCCCGGTTTCCGTGCGCCGCGAGAAATTCCCGGGGGTCTGGTTGCCGTCCTGCCCGGGTGAACGGCCTTCCCGATTCTGTGCGGAACCGTCGACATCTTTACACTGGCGTTATAGGTGTTTGTGACACCTTATGCGGCAGAAAAAAAATGCGCTTCTGAAGCGCGCGCTTCACTATTCGACGCGGTTATTTCTGAATTTTTAGCACGCTAAACCTGATCCGAAATACCTCTAGGACTCTCGAAAGATCGAAAACAATATAAGCGAAGCAGAAGCGCATACTGACTGGACGTCACAGACGAGGGACATTACATTGCCTGACACGGCGCGCGCTTGATTTTCTCAGATAGTGAATACCCTGAAACAACTGAAAGGAGGGAATCTCATAAACGCAACAAAAACAAATCGGGTAAAATTTAGTCTCGCGTTATACCTTGATATGCTCACACGAACGTTTCTTATCAACCGGAACTAGCAGCTACTAAGCCATAATTATCGGGGTGACGGGGTTTGCTTTCTTGTACACCAGCCACAAACACGGAAGGCTCATTCTGTTGGCTGCACGAGAAGAACCGTTTAATACCCCTGCTACACTGGGGTCTAAATGTCATTTGAACCAAATGTCATTTGGCTCAAATTCCAAGTTGTGCTGCTACACTAGGTTTTTAAATGCCATTTGGCTCAAATGACATTTGAGCCAAATGAGCACCGAGAGAGACATCTAAGATTTCAAATGCCATTTCCAGCAGTCTCGGAAGCAGCGTCTTCGATCGGCAATAAAAAATATAATACTTCCGTACGTAAAACAAACAAAATATTGTTGTTTGTGAAACTTTGTTCACTGTTTATTTACTTAAAATACGAAGTCAACATATTTAATTTTCATATTCTCAAAACCAGTGGGTCAGTTGCAAAAAACACAAACAAAAACAACGCAAGACAGCCATATTTAGAGTCAAAACTGGTGTCCCTACTAATTTGATATCATTTTACTGCCTCGGAATGCTCCTAAGTTTGATTGTTGCATTAGTGTACGAAAACGGAATGGGCAACAACAGTGCCACTACAGCACAGCGAACAGTTGTGAAAGCTTTCAAATGCCATCGAAATTGCAGTGTAGCGCGGCGGATTCTGAATGGCATTTGAAGCAACCCATTTGAGTCAAATGACATTTGGTTCAAATGACATTTGGACCCCAGTGTAGCAGGGGTATAAGGGACAGACAACCGATTTTTGCGGAGTGCATATCCTCTAGCTAACATGAACGTCAGCGTTTTATGTACCGGAGCAACAGCAAGGAATTTCTAAATAAACATGCGGAAATAATTATAATTTTGCACTAAAATTTCTGAAGTCTGAAAGGTGGCGACACCTATAGTGTCTAAACGTGACACTACGTACGTGTCTAAACGTACAGTCTTTGTCAAAATTTTGTGGGCCAAGCCGGAAATGCGCAGGCTGCAAAAAATTCAATGTACAAGCTTACGCGCCCCGAGCGAGGCGGAAACCTTTTATGCAGGAAAGCTAGAGAAAACACCTTTCTTTCTTACTGCCTTAAAATATTTCCGTCACATTTAAAGGTAAACCCGATTCTTTGAATTCTTTGTGGTCGAGAAGGCTTAGGATTGGCCCACAAAATTTTGACAAAGGGTGTATACGTGTCCGAACAACGCCGTCGGTTCGAACGCGTGATTCAACAACCGCATGACGGAATAGGAAAGGTTGCACATTATTGTTTTAGCATTGGTCAAGTTTTAAATATTCCTTTTAATCTCACGTGCCGTTAGAAGTGTGTTTCCGCACGGCCAACTGTCATGGTTGCCTGCGTTCCTTTTGGCGGGATATATGGCCGGTAGATCTAAAAATCCAGATTTCAAAACTTCGAGGGTGCTATCGGCATAATTGTTTCGGGTTAAAACGTTCTAAGTGATGCCCTTTCATTTGGAATAAAGAAAGATAGGTTGTCTGCCCCTTTAAGCCGCTAGCACAACTTGGAGAACGACATGGCTGTGACGATCCCGATAAAATTTATTGCGAAGCGGGCTTTTTCCACGCGATTGAAAAATTCCTTGTATTCAACGCAGTAAAAGTAGGCCTTTGCAGCAGCACGCAGCTCATGCCAAGTGGAATGATTTAGTCCAATTGTCGCAGCAATGTAAAGCCCGTAAAGCGGTGTAAAGATGTAAAGCCCGAACAATGAATCATCCAATGACCACCCTACGATCCTTTCGGCCAATGATGCTTAAAAACAGTGCGACTCCGAAGCTAGAAGCCTTCACCGATTAGTGGACGAATGTAGCCACGGAGCATTTGTACGAGGAAATTGCGCAAAGTACAGTAGAGTCACCTCAGCACCACGGAAAGCCATAGAAAAAGGAAATGGAAACGATCGCGTTGGCGCCAAACCAAGTGTTCGACGCGGCCGCAGAACTGCGTAGTTCCGTCCAGTCCAGCGTCTCTAGACTTCCGGACTATTTTTGTAGTATTTTTTTTTCTAGCCAAGACGGCACAGGAAATGAAGCAGAAGTTTATCGACGTTTGCTAAACCTCACTCTCAGAGCAAGGCAACGACGACCGGTTGTTTTGCCGGACATCCCGTCTATGCGTTCTTGTGCGCAACCTGACGCCGCCTAAATAACACCTCCTGATGGGTTCTCCCTTCCTTATGCAATTTCAAGTGGCCACGAAGACAAAATACAGCTTCCTTCATTTAAAAAAAAAACTAGCCTTCGGTAACCCGCTCAGCTCCATTAAAGCCGCCGAACGTAAGAAATTCTGCAAAATTTTCAAATTTCCCGCTGAAGTGACGTATTATGGGCAGGAGTGACGAAATAGAGATGAGCACTAAATACGTGGTTATTATATCTGCATACGTGGTTATTATATCTGCACGTTAGCGCTCCAGTGATACTGTCAAAGGGAGCTATACACACCACTACACTATACCATACACTATACCATGCTATACTACACTATACTGCACTAATACTACACTATACTACACTACATTACACTACACTATACCATACCATACCACACTATACCATACTATACTACATTATACTGCACTAATACTACACTATACTACACTACATTACACTACACTATACCATACCACACTACACTATACCATACTATACTACACTATACTGCACTATACTACACTACATTACGCTACACTAAACTATACCATGCCATACCATACCATACCACACTGCACTATACTGTACTATAATATACAATACTATACTACACTACACTACCCTATCCTATACTACGCTATACTATACGGTGGCTTTGGTGGACAGCCACCGATAGCACCAACAAGATCCTGTGACGTCATAGAGACGTCACCGGAAAGTGGCTGGGGAGTCATCACTGCTCCATCGGTTTTGTTTAACATCTCAATTATTTGTTTGAAGTTTGCGATAAAACTGTTCCAGTACCATCGGGACAAAGCACCCTTTGTAAGGAACCAAATCTGTGTTTTGTTTTCATGGCCCCTTTAAGTAGATGGCTGTCAGGGAACCGCAATTTGTGAAGTCAATAGACAGTCAAAGCAGAGCGGAGAACCGTTCCCAGTACACAGTACTTGGTAGGCGACCGGCCGGCGCTACTGCGCATGCGCAGAGGCGGAAGAACTGGTTGTGGGCGTGCGCAAATATATCGGGTACCCTACAGGGACCAGCTCTGCCATGACTCTCTTTACTGAGCCTCGGCTACACAGACAAGCGTTCCGGAGAATCGGATACCACCGTGCCGAGGATCGCTGGCCGCCTCCATGTGTCGTCAACCGAGAATTCTAAGCCGGAAAAACAAACAGCCAGGGGCATGACACGTACACTGCAGGACAAGTACGTCACTCGGCGGTCAGGTGACGTCACGATGACGCACGGAGGCCAGGGTAACGGAAGACGATTCCGGCGAGCGCTCGCGAACACCGACACCGCGCCAGGTGCGGCGCTTGGCATGCATTGTAACCCTGGCTGCATTTCCTGCCACTGCCTCGCAGCTAGCCCTTTTGAAACTACGCAGGAGTTTTAAAGCGGAAGCTCTCTTAGTGGGACCGGTGGCGTTCTGTAAAAAAACTAATGCATTTCCCCATAGACCGGTTGGTCGACCGGAAAGCTCTGATAAGACCTCTGGACACACGACGCGCTCGTGAAACCCAACTTCCATTGTGTCAAAATGGTCACTTAAAAATCGCGAAAAAGGAACGGTCCCATAAATAATACAACGCACGCATCGATCATGGAGAGGAAGTAGAATAGTATACTCATTTACCGTTTATTTACATTTATTTACGTTTATTCATTTACCGTTCATTTACTCATTTACGTGGTTCATTAGCGACTTCACATGTCTATTGAGATTGACGTCCGGCTAATTGCTCCCAACCAGTCTTAAACAACACTTAACGGTAAAAATACAACAAAAGGCATATTTTTAGATAAATGACATGTTCCCAAACCAGTACCGGCGACACACCTGCGCACCCTCAGTCGCCACTGGCACTGCACGTAGTGCTGTCGAGAGTTCTTACCTTCCGCAGTCAATCTTGTCCAACTGCAACGAGGTAAGCTTGCTTCGGACGAAATGTGACGTTTGACAGCAAAATGCTGCCATCACAACCCGAACACTCAAGGTTGCTTTCTTGAAACCAAAAAGAAAGTGGTTCCTAACAACCACATTAAACCCCTGTTAAAAAGAATTCGCTTTATGTGAAGCGCTTTACGATACCTCCAACAGTGCACTGAGAACAGATCATACCCGCTTTAACGCAGTATCGCTTATAACGAAGCCAGTTCCCTGTCGCAAATACTTCATTATAGCGAGGGTAAAAGGTTTATTTCTGGCAAGTCATTTACACCAGACTCGTGCAGCGTAAGAAAAAATGACAGCATGGCCAATCCCGCCAAACAGTACAGGCAAGGCTGCGTCGCTGGAATCACTAAAAAGAATAAGGTGGCTCTACTTACGAACGAGTGCTCAATGTTATACCAACCTCAGAGTGTTTGTACAGACGCTCTGAACCCGTACGTGAATCACGTGCAAAGTAGCATTCCCATTGCGCGAGTGGACTGGTCCCAGCAACTGTTTTCATAAGTGATCGAATGTTCATCCAACATCGGAAGGCGTGCTGTGCCGATGATGTGCGATCAACAACATGGCGATTCGCGCCCAAGTGCAGGTGCAGACGTTTACGTGTTGACGACAACGTAGACATGAACCACATCCGGGTGTTCTAATGTTTACTGGTCGATGATGCTACTCTTGGTGATCGCTGCGAATTCCTCAAACAATGCAGTGCAGTGCAATGTATCGGTGCGTAATCCGTTTTCATTTGTCCAACAATGCCAGTGGCGCGTTACAGAGAGGGATCTGTCTAACTGTTCGAACAACGCCAGTGCGATGTTCCAAGTGAGTGATCAGTACCATCTGGCCTACCAGTGCCAGTGTGACCCTCCAGAGAGTGATCAATACCGACTGACCGACCACTACCGGTGTTTCAGTGAGTGATCAGTGCCGACTAGCCGAACCGTACCAGTGTGATGATCCAGTGGGTAGGCAATATGGCCGACCAGTGCGAGTGTGACGTTCCAGTTAGTGAGTAATACAAACTGGCCGACCAGTGAGTTCCAGTGAGTGATCCGTCCCAGCTGACCAAACGATGTCAGTGCGGTGTTCAGTGAGTGAGCAATACCGGTTGGATGACCAATATCGGTGTGATGTTCCAGTGAGTGATAAGTTCCAACTAACCTTTCAATATCCGTGCGACATTCCAGCGAGTGAGCAGAACGAACTGGCCGACCAGTACCACTGCGATGTTCCAGCCAGGGACCCGTCTCAACGGGTTGAGTAATGCCAGTGTGATTTACCAATGTGTGATCCTGTCCCACTTTGTCGGAAAACCCCGGTGCGTTGTACGAGCCAGTGACCAGCCGGAACTCCTTCACGGTGCAGTGCGAATGTCCCAGAGGGTGGTCAGTGCTGATCGCGCGAGCAATGCCGTAGTGACTGCGCCCACAAACCGAGCAGCGCGGTGAAGTGAGCGAGCGTGTCGTTTCGTATGCGTTGAAGTGTGCGTCGCAAAGCGCGTATACGTACGCGGTCGTTTCTGGGCGTCCACTCGTCAGCAGATGTGGAAGGCGGGCTAGTGTGTGTGTTTGTGTGGTGTCCACTTAGCCCCGTTGTGGCTTGCCCCTGCGTCAGGCTGTTTTCCTGGTCCTCCTATAGGTAGACAAGGAACAGTATAAATACTTTTGCAAGAGACTGGGTGATATATCAGTCGGTCGGGAAATTATATCAGCAAGGGATGAAACATGTGCCCAAAGCGGTAGATATAGACGTACAAATATTATTTATAAAAAATGCTCCTGCAATATATATATATATATACCAAGAGCGGTGATATATAGGAGGGCGGGAGGGAGATGAAACCACTATGGAGTCGGACCTCGTTATAACGAACACTGATATGGCGAATTATTGGCTATAGCGAACTAAATATGAACTTTAGTTGGTCACCCTTTATTTCAGTGAGACTTGTTCTTTTTCTAACGAAACGCAAAGCGCCGTAGCCTCGCGCGATATCGGCTATAAGGAAGAAATATTTTGTTCACGCGAAGCTTTAAACTGGATAGCTAGTTTAAAAAAATCAAAATATAAAATATAGAAGATAACAGTTTGCAAGAACTACGAAAGTAGAAAAGGCCCTTTCGTGCGTGGACACTGTGAAAGACTTCATCCGGCAGTGCTGGGGACAGCCACCAGGCGAAGGTCACATATCCTTCTTCAAATAAATTAGAATTGCCAGACGTACGTACTTTGTTCTCTTGTAATTTCACCTTGCCATGTTCCTGTCCATTCAGTTTCAAATGCCAAAAGGATGACAGCTAAGGATTACCTAGCAGGTTCGAAGTCTCCAATAATGCGTTTATTATACTATAGGATTTTCGCGCGAGCCCGATTGTCGATTTCTAACAGACGATTTTTACCTCTACTGTTACAACGAATATCGGATATAACGAACTAAATTACTGCCCCAATACTACTTCGTTAAAACGAGGTTCCACTACTGTAGTAAGGAGCACCTTGTTTTTTTTTTTTTTAGTTTAAACAAATGGTTGGAACAAGAGCCAATTTTGACTAATGATAACTTTAACGAAGTCCCGCTTAAAAGCTGCAACACCGAGTTGTGAAAAGCTAATGATTTAATCCGATTATGTTCGGCATTTAAACTAAAGTCATTGTTCATTAGACAATACAACATCGTTGAGCATGCGTAGCAGGTATTGTTATTGCCGAATCTTCCACATTTATTCAAAAATACATGTGCTTAACTTAAGATCTACACTCACCGTATACACTGGATTTCACACTTCTATTTCGAAATAAGCGATTTTTTTCCAGTTGTTTTCAGTGGCCAACAATAAATTCACTTATACCGCGCAGTTTTTTTTTCAGGTAAGCGTGAATATACTGCTCAATCAGGTGACAAAACGGCCGCTTTAAAGCATCAGAATTTAAAATAACCCGTATAAATATGGTGTGATTAACGGCCAAGGAAATGTTCCGAAAAGGTCATTTGCAACACTTAACTCCCAGTGGGAGCAGAAGCTTTAAACCTTCTGCGTGGGACGGTTAGAAGAAGAAAGTCAGGAAAGCTGCAGCAGTAGGAAAATTCCTGATGACAACCTAATAGCAAAGCAGTCAATTTCTACAGTCGACAGTTTACAGATTTAAACCGCCAGAATTCAGATTAAACAGGCTGCGCCATTTAGGCTCGCTGCTTTTCACTTTAATCCTCAAAATTTCCAATTTCTGAAAGCAAGAACGACAAAAACTGCAACGGACTCTTTTTTTTGTATTTAAACTACGCGCGCCTATCAGTGCCGCTCGATGATGGTGGTGATGCCCGTGGCTCCATCTTGCGTGGATGAAAGAAACCAGACGGCAGAATCGCGACCTTGGCATTTGTCAGTTGCCCAGCGATGTGTGTCCTAGAATATCCCGTTAAGCCGAACTTGGCAGAATTCTCGGATAATCCTGAAAAGCGGATTACTTCCTTGGTGAGAAGAAGCCGTTTGGTCGTTCTTTCATGGACGCCGTTGCACAGAAAGATCGCCTCACGCATGCGATTGGCGCGCAGATTCCGGTTCGCTCGAATCGCTCCGATTCCCGGCCAATTTCGTTCAACGGCCGTACATTGTGAAATCGTGAAGTGAGCATACGCAAAATTTTGAAGCACCGGTCGGCCCGATTATGACGACAGTGAACTCTCGCGGTGTGTGTGTGCGTGTGCGTGTGTGTGTGTATCAGGAGTAATACATTTTGCATCAAACAAAACAAACGTTTTCAATGACATACAATATATTAAAGACGATAGTCTTTCTTGGGCTCCTTAAACCCAGAAATTTTGGTCTGTCTGTATGTCTGTATGTCTGTCCGTCTGTCTGTCTGTGACCCAATTCAGCCACCCGGCCAAAGCAAAAGAACGCCTGCGTAATAGTCTTATATTGTCACAGCTAAATCTACCTGTCTATGTCCGGTGTAATGTTCATACTTCTCAACATTGTTAAAGAAGAACAAGACATTACGCAAATATGAGACAACAAATCAATGCAGAAGTGATATTTGCAGCGTTCCTTTATAAAAATTCAAACATGCTTGACTTTTGCGAAGTTAAATACTTCATCAATTGCAGAAAAAGAATTCACTCCGCCGTCGCCTGCTGTCGCCCGCGCCACTATAGCTTCTGGCGCCATTTTAAGAAAGCAACCGGCAACAGCTACGCAAGGTTCCACTATATAGGTTCCACGTTCTGCTTGCAACGCACGTGGAGTAGGGAAACGCGGTTCTATAAACGTTGAAGTAGGGCGCATCGATTAACGCGCGTCTTCGCCGTACGGCAGCGTTCGCATCGACACGCCCGGTTTGGAGCAGTGGAACGCGGGAAATTTAGAATGATTTAAGCAAACATTTGGCGTCTTCACCTTAGGAGGAGCGCGACGCAAGAGGAACAACATGAGAGGTGAGCGGGAAAGCGAAGGGAGGCATTTACTTCGCAAAAGCCGATAAAGACTATCGTCTTTTGACGGCATTTGCAACGAAAGGAGCAGATACGCGGCCAATTTTTCTAAAACTGTTGTATTCTTTATTACTTTTGCTTACTCACCACCGCTTGGATATAGTTCTTCCTCCATGGACATAGCCTCCGAAACAACTAATCGATAGACGAACTTCAAATAAGCCGAATGGATATACAACAACTACTTCGACTTTAACTTAGACGTAATGTTTCAGTACACCGCTGTACCGATGACTATCATCTCCATCATCTATCATCTATCATCTCCAATCGCAGCTTGAAACAGCGAAGAGAGACCGATGCGTTACTGTGCCACGCCGGCAAGATAGCTTGAAACAGCGCATGCGCACAGGGGTCCCGGCGGTATCGTGTATCACGGTTAGTATACTCGGTTACAACTCAAGAACGGCACCACCTCATGTAGTGTATCACTCCGCCAAAGCGCCGGACCCGTGACGTCGGTGCGCGCGCGTTTTGAAAGGGGTTTGTTATGAATGCGTGATATCGTCTGCCTTGTCTCACGCAGTTTGTTTGTCGTCACTGGAGTCGTTTATAAGCATATTAAGTCCAAAAAATCACGGAAACGGCTCACGCCGTGTTCAAAATATTCCCATTTAGCGCCCTACTTGCGCCGCGCGGAGAAACATCCGGCTACGGTGATAAGGCACAGCGGCAACTTCCGGTGCCGTTCTTAAGTTGTCACCGAGTATAGTACCGATTAGTACAGATACATAAAAAACGCTATAAAACTCGGGGAGAACAGCCCACGACGCTATTTCAGATGGCGACTACGGTAAAAAAAGAAAAAAAAATTGGCCGCGTATCTGCTCACTTATTCGCACGAAATGTCGTCGAAAGACGGCAGTCTTCTGCTGTCCTTGCGACGTACACGCTTCCTCTTCTTTTTCCTGCCCTCCTCTCACGCTCTTCCCCTTCCGTCTCGCTCCTCTCACTCACAATAAACACGGTGTAGGTTTACTCGAATTAATTTTCCCGCGCTCGCACAGCTTGCGCGCCATCTATTGGCACATTTCGTTACTGTTAGATTTGGAATGCCGCCTCGAAGAACGACGCCTGCCCACCGCTCCATACGAAACTTCCTCGATACATCTGGCCACCACCATTTCCTTCAGTTTCGTACCCCGTGGATGAATCATATTTTCCCCCAACTCCCATTACCTAATCCCTCTACCCCAGACAAAAAAAAATTGCTAAAACTTAACATGGCGTCTTTGTATCCCTTGTACATAAAATAAATGCGTGTTACCACCACCGAGGTCTAGGTTGGGGCGCGAGACATGCTAGCAGTTTACGTCACAACAGTTTTCAACGCGTTATCTTTTAACATACTAACGCAAAAATCGAGCACACATCACTTTTTTGTTAAAGGAGCACTACTAGCACCGGTTATGAACTATTGTTTTGTCTCAAATATGCCCAATGGTTCCTTTTTGCTCAACAATGTTGACAAGAATGATGGTACCAGATTTGGTAGTTTGGCTTGAGAATTCCATTATATCTTTGTCCGGATGGCTGAATCGATGGACGTACGGACAGACAGACAGAACAGAGGAAAGACTAGTCTTCAAAATGGCGACAATCGACGAGTGAAAGCGCACGCGCATTATGCATATCTGACTGTGCGCCCAAACACTGGCCCTTAAACGCTCACAGCAACGCGAAACTCTTTTACCAATGCGGGCATGTCTCTTTTCCTGTCTTCGCAGGAGTCGCCGCCGGAACCGCCTGACACGTGACCAGGAAAGACCGGAGAGAGAGCGCCGTAATGGGGTGAACTCTGAACTCGGCTACCGAAAGGAGTGTACACGCCTCCAGGAAGCGAGCAGCGGCTGTGACAGCGTCCAGACGTCGACGTCTTCGTCGGCCACGCATCCAGTGCGGGCCGCGTGGTAAAAGACCGAGCGAAACTAGGTTCACAGGCCTTCCTAGTAGCGCAACTTCGATCGCGTAACCCACATTCTATAAATACGTTGAAGCGGTGTGGGGCCTCGAGACCTTGTTACAGGTGACGCGTGATGGACAATCGTGACTGCACTTTTGGAGTAACGACTGGGCAGAGACAGTGATTTAGAGGCGAATCTGGGGCGCCCATTGGATGATTACAAACCACGGTCATTGTTCATGCGTGCGACGATCGGCCTGTATTGCCGGTACAGCATTATCTTCTTAAGCGTGCCCACTTACGAACTGCGTCAATAAACGGTCCCCATAATGGTCTGCACCAAGTTAGGACACTATCTGATTTCATGACTGTGCTCGTTTCAGTCGACGGATATGGCGCTCTTAACCCTGCCCGTACTTCGAGTGTGTCTTGGCACTGCGTCAACCCTTCGAAGAGACCGCTTAACGCGTTCTGGTTCTTGGCATCGATATTGATATTGGAGTCACGTTACGGCTCCTACCCTCAATGTCTACCATGTTTAAGAAGCTGCATGCAGATAACAGATAACAAGAGTAGCAAATTTTATTTATGCCGAGCTTCGTTACCACCACAAAGTTTCTTTGCGCGAACGCCAGACATTTTGGGACGAAAACAAATCCGTAGAAGAGATTCGAAGTCGCTGCCGGATAATGCTGCGAAGAGGAGGTCAAATTTTTTAAAGGCTGCGTTTAATACCACGGCAGCCGTGATAATTACCTCCAGGAAATTGTCACGGCAGTTTCCATAAAAGCTGACTGGCCTAAAATTTGCTGAATAATATTACGTCCCAACGTAACCAAACGTAACATAACCTCACCGAACCTAACGGAACCTAACCGAACGCGTAATAACCTACCCAAATCCAGCCAAACTGCAACAATCCTAATCTAACCCAGCCCAACGACGCAGAACAAAACCTATATTAAACGTAATTCAACCCATTCTAGAAGTCCTGTGCGTCGATCTCTTGATATAGTAAAAACCAGAGTAAAAAAACAGCATTAACAAAACCACGATGACCGAAAAATTCCGAAAGCTAAAAAAAGCAATGTCGGACTCGAACCTGGACCTTCTGGTTTAAAACGAAGTACTATACCACAGCGCTACAGGAGGAGCTGCAAACACCGCTTCTTAGGGAATATTAGAGAGTTTTAGTATAGCGGAAAGCACCACTTTAGCGCGCCCATAGCGTTATTGGGAACGCTAACCGTTGCGTAACGAGGCGCTATCCGTTTGCGACTGCGGCGCACAAACGTTAACGCCACAGGTAAAACGCTATACTAAAACTCTCTATTTATCCCATAGTACCTCCGGGTAGCGTTCTTAGCCAATGAGAGGCGACTGCCGGGAGAAATTTCCGACGGTAATTTTCACGGTTGCCGTAATAATAAACACTGCCTTTTTTTAAATACTCCACTTATTGAAAACGATAGTCTTTCTTGGGCTACTTAAACGCATAAATTTTGGTCTGTCTGTTCGTCTGTCTGTCTGTCTGTCTGTCTGTCTGTGACTCGATTCAGCCACCCGGCCAATGTGAAACAAAAGCTACGCAATAGTCTAATATAGTCACAGCCAAATCTAAACGTCTAAGCCCGGTGTTAATGTTCACGCTTGTCAACATGTTAAACAAGAACAAAACATTACGGAAATATAAGGCAGAAAATCAATACAAAAGTGATGTTTACAGTGTTCCTTTATAAAAATATTCATGGATGCTTAGTTTTTGCGGAATGAAATACTACATCCACTGCATAAAAAAAATATTCACTCCGTCGCCTGCTGTCGCCTGCGCAACTATAGCTTCTGGTGGCATTTTAAGAAATCAAACGGCAACAGTTACAAAAGGTTTCACTAGATAGGTTCCACGTTCTGCTTGGAACGCACGTGGAGCAGGAGAGCGTGGTTTTATTAACGTTGAAGTATGGCGCCTCGATTCACGTTGAAGTATGGCGCCTTGATTAAAGCGCGTCTCCGCCGTACGGCAGCGCTGAAATCAAGGCACCCGACTTGGAGCAGTGGAACGCGGTAAATTTAAATTGACTTGAGCAAACATCTACCGCGTCATCTTGGGAGGAATGAGACGGAAGAAGAACAGCATGAGAGGTGAGCAGGAAAGCGAAGGGAGGCATTTACTCGGCAAATGTCGAGGAAAGGCTATCGTCTTTTGTCGACATTTGCAACGTAAGGAGCAGATACGGGGCCAATTTTTCCACAGGCCACAGCTGCACTTCCAATTTTCATCTCAATACATAACGCGCAATATATAATAAAAACTGACATTGATCTACGACGAAGTTATTGTACCGCGAAGCTGTCAGTTGGGTTAGTGACAACGACAGAGACGAATGGTTTCGAAAATTTATTTTAGTGGAGAGCATTGATCTTTATACATATACTATGCAGCCACAGCCCTTTCAATACGTGAAAAAGTAAATGCCTACCGGCGCCAGCCAAGCGCACTATAGCTCTTATCCAGTTGGCCTCACGCCATATCGTTCCTCATGCGGTTTGGGACTTACAGTAATATGTGATAAGAAGACTCGGAATGTGCTTAAGGTGTTAGAAGCCGCCTTGTCCTCGTTCTTTATCAAAACAAAGTCTCTATTTAGTATCGGCCTGGCTGCAGACGAGATACGAAATTTTTACAGCAACGCTGCACGGCCACCCCACCCTGAACTGAAAGGCCACTGAGAGGGAATCACTTATCGTACTAAATCTGCTGGCAGTGCATGCGAGGACTCCACTTATCACCCAGGGCCTTACGCACCGTGCAAGCGTGTTGAGAGGCCAGAACTAGTGTGTCGCATCACAGGACAAGGCGAGATTGAGTTAATAAAATCAACGTTTGTTTCATAAAAAAAAAAAAGACTGTAGCTTGGACATGCTCCGTGCGAGTACGAGGTGTTAGAGAATGAGTAATTATAAAGGACGCATCGTTGCCTCCTTTCGTTATTTTTAATTTTAGTTTCACGATAATTGCTGGCAACAAAATTATTATTAGCCACTGACGCCTTGTGATCTTCACCACTTATATTTTTTTCGCGGCTTTGGTTAGCACGCCTGTTACACCAGACGCCGTCTTTTTGTTGGATGCGGTGGCTTGAGGAATGGTAAAAGTGGCGCTGATGACTCAGGCGTGGCTTACGTAGATTGAACTAAATGAACACGGGCAGTGACGATCGAGGCACGCAATCTTTCCACAGAAAATTTCGCCCCACACAACCACGATGCGTAAAACGGCACTGCAGCTCGTGCAGCAAATATCAGTGCGACGTGCCTACATTGCTCAGACCCCGAGATCTTTCGTGTCCGTGGGCAGACAACGTATGTAGGACGAGCGCCGAACGAGAACAAGCCATAGTACAGTGGAGAAAAAAAAAAAAAAGAGCACCGAACAGAGGTCACGTGACTTCAGCACCCACCGCTCGTAGTTGGAATCAGGCTTGCAGCATTATACAACAGCCCTACGGTCTGTTTGTTTCTAAATAATCGTAGCAACGCATCCCTCTGTTAACAAGTAACGACCACAAAAAAACGTGATTCCGTCCGAAGCTTTAAGTGCTGCTTCTCATAACTTCTCTTTTAACAGCGGAGCTGTTTAAGGTTGAGTTTGGTCCGGTGGCGTTAGCAAAAAAAAAAACACCATGAAAAAAACTCCTGCGCGAGGCGCCCAGCACGACCTTGGCGCAGCTGCGTAGGGGAAGCCAAGCCTCGCCTTGCTATGACGTCGCTGCGCCGACGCGGCGACTTCGTGACTCACGAGGGGGGACAGCGCCTCGTGACTCCGCTACGAGAGAGAGAGAGAGAGAGAGAGAGAGAGAGAGAGAGAGAGAGAGAGAGAGAGAGAGAGAGAGAGAGAGAGAGAGAGAGAGAGAGAGAGCTTTATTTAACTGAGGGTTAGCGCAGCTTGGTGGCCGAAGACCGTAGAGCTTCGCCGACTGTGGCTGCCCGACCCGTGAGCGACTTCTGGATATCCACGTTCGAGCAATTCGGCGCTGCTCCCCACTGGTCGAGGGAGGTGATGAGAGGGTAAGGGTCAGATTTGCAGGCACATCGTTCACACTCCCGCAAAACGTGGGTCGGCCGAAGAAGTATGTCACTCCCTCGGAAGATGAAGCCCAGCGCGAACGCCGCCGTGCTCGAGGATATATATGAGAGAGGTATACGATCCAAACCCGAGAACCGCGCCCTATTCGCCGCGTCTAAACGACAGCGAAAAGCGGAAGATCCCGAAAATACCGCAAAACCTAAGAAAATGTGACAAAGCCTAGAAAGACCTAGTAACACTTAGCAAAACTGTAAGAAGCAAGGTCGACCCCCAAGTCCGCTGTTTCTCCGCCCTGCACCACTGGTGCAAGCTGCGCCATTTTTAAAGACGATAGTCTTTCTTGGGCTACTTAAACCGAGAAATTTTGGTCTGTCTGTCTGTCTGTCTGTCTGCCTGTGACTCACAGCCAAATGTAAACGTCTAAGCCCGGTTTATATGTTCACACTTGTCAACTTTAATGAACAAGAACAAGACATTACGCAAATATAAGACAGGAAATTAGTACACAAGGGATATTTACAGTGTTTATTAAAAATTCATGTATGCTTGGTTTTTCGAAAGCAAATGATATTCTACATCTACTGCGGAAAACCGCCGCCTGCTGTTGCCCACGCCACCTCCTGGCAGCACATGAAAAATCACGCGGCAACAGCAACGAAAGGTTTGGAACGCACGTAAGCACGGCCACGCGATTCTATAAACCTTTCAGTCGGCCGCCTCGATTCACGCGCGTCTCCGCCGTATTGCAGCGTTGGCATCGAGGAACCCGGTCTGTAGCAGTAGAAAGCGGCAAATTCAAATCGCCTTGAGTAAACCTTAGTGTATTTACTTTTGGAAGAGCGCGACGATACAGGAACAGCATGAGAGGTGAGCGGGAAAGCAAAGAGGGGCATTTCCTTGGCAAATGTCTACAAAGACTATCGTCTTTTGACGACATTTGCACTGAAAGGAGCAGATACGCCGACATTTTTTTTTTTTCTCCAGAGTTCATGACTGGGCATTACACATATGTGAGCAGCGCGGAATGAAATCGAGAAGTAGAGGAAGCCCTGAAAGGGGTCTGATAACAAGCCGCAGCACTTTGTTATCGCCGCGCGCTCTGCAGAGTCCCGAGAAAAGCCCCACCGTCACAGGCAAAACTCTGCGAATGGTGCCCTGAGACATACATGTATACGGCTTGGATGCACTGCTATTCCTTTGTCGCTGTGTTCTTCATAGCGGTGATAAAACATTTTTATTACATCTGCAACTGAAACAAAGCCGCCGAATACGAGCGGCGCGTCATCTGCGACTCTATTCAGGGCAAAATGACGCCTTCGAGACGTCAAAACAGAAACGCGCTGGTTTTGCCGTAACCGCAGCAAACACGGAACATCTTACACGACGGTTTCGAAACCTATCTACGTTCTCTGCTAAGTGAGATTATTTCTGCGCGTATGAAGGAGAAGGTGAGTTTGGGGGGGGGGGGAGGGGGGGGGGAGGGTCCGGATAGGTCAGTGGCTATTCTGCGGTTTATTTTAAAGACGGTTCACGTCTAAGGAACGAGGTAGCAAGCACCGGTCAAGAACACACCGCGAAACGATTTACCAACCTGAAAGTTAAAAAAATTACACCATCTTCCCGTGTGATGAAGATGCGAAGCATCATGGGGGTTCCGTGTGGTTCCATTGTGTTGCCGTTATGTTGAGTGATCTGGTGTTTAGTAGCGCCAGAGGGAATTCCGCGTCCGGGTCCACACCGGTGGCAAAGGCACGCAAGTACTGTTGTGTTACGGTGGTTCTCGAGGCGCCGAAACTCGTCCATGTTGTCGTCTCTGTGGTAGAATCGGTAGTCGCCGTCAGCGTTGGTGAGGTAAAGGTTGTTGACGTTGGTGCACCGGCTGAGAGCAACGTACACGTCCTCCTCTTCGCAGCTTTGTCTTCTCGTTCTTCTTCTTCTTCGGCGGTTGTCCTACGGGAAGATGACGACGGTGGTTGAACGCGAAGCTATCTCGTAATGGATTCTTTGGTTGGCCAATCCCTAGGGGCATCCTGCCACAATCATCATCAGAGGCGCTGCGGACGGGGCACGGACGCGAGACATCCCCCCGAGCAAGAGATGCTTCGCATCTAAAAAAAATTGCCGCAGCTTGCACTAGTGGTGCAAGGCTGGAGAAACAGCAGAGCTGGCCTTCGTCGGATACCCGGCTGTTGCACCTCACATGGAATTCCGAACTTGCCGCTCAAAATTCTCCATGACTGCCCCGGATCGTTTTTTCCGCAGCCTTTCACGTTTCTCCCCAAGTGAACTGCGCTAGCACGCGCTAGAACCCGCGACAACCGGCTTCGCGAACTTGGCGTCTGTGCTCCCCACAAGGGCGGCTAAAATGTCCCCACTTCAGGCGCGAACGCACGTGCACTGGCGAATAGAAGAGCACGCCAGAGATCACGCCACGAACTCTGGGCAGAGTGTTCTCGAAGCTCGAGCTGGCCGACGCCGGGCGCTCCTCACGAGGAAGACGCTCATCGTGAGGAGCGAGCTCCTCACGTAACGAGCTCCTCACGTGGCGCAAGCCCATGCCGGGCGCTTTTCACGACGCGCATGCTCACGTGCGCTCGCTCCTATCTCTTGGTATTTCTTTTCTTGTAACGCAATACGGCGGAACCAAAAGCTTAAACAGCCCCGTTGTTAAAAATAAAATATACGGGAGAAGACACGAAACTAAACATGCGCCTCGCGCACACGGCGCCAGAGAAGGAGTTGCGCCGAAGCGCAGCGTACACATGCATTCGCATATCCGGTCCACGCAAGCGGCTTCTCTCAGCGCCCGTCCTCATTTTTATTACCTGCAGACCTGCCGCCAAAGAGAGATTATAGCTTTCGTCGCGCGATCCGCAAACCCCACCGTTCTCCGGCGGCAACGGCGACCACCGCGGTGTCGTGCGCCGGCGAGGGAGCTGCCGTACGTGCATCCGTACAAATGCAACTACGTCTCGCCAGCATGTCGTTGAAGCAACGGTAGGCACGTTGCCGTATTTGCGTCATCGTAATGGTCGACGTACAAAACACAAAACATGCATTTTAACTTCCCAGAGCGCGAATGTGCAGCAGACGATGAAGCAACGCACGTAGAGAGATAGATGAAACAACCCTCCTCCCCCCCCCCCCCTCGTAACAGCAGCATTTGTCAGCTGAGGCTGGCAAGCGTTTCTGTTTACGTTCGACCTGTGCATTGTGGAAAAGTTTGCATTTGCAGCCGATGTTAAAAGGAAGAAGCCAAGGAAGCGATCCCGTGTACGGACATACATTTTTTCCCGCTGTTTTTATAGCGAAAGCTCTACTACGCCATGTCCCGTACAGCCATTCATCGCGTCGCAATGACCTTCAGCTGTCGGTGTTCAAATGTGCACGCTTAACAGAAAGTCTAGTAAAAAGGTAGTTGTATTTACGAACTCCTTACGAACTTTACTCTATACCCCGCAGAACGGTTCGTTGGTCCTGCACTAAGTGTGGACCCTAAATGCTATCGTTACTATAGTCTAGACCCTCCACTTAGTAACTGCTGCTTGTTTGATACTAACATTTATTTATAGTAACAAAAAAAATGAGTTATTGAGCGTAATGGCTACAGCACTTCTCCCACTCCACCTCCAAATTAAAATGCGTAATTCTAAAATTTTCGCTAAAATATTTTTTTTGTGGCAAGCCCACCGACTCTATCAGATGACTCTCTGCTACTGGGTATATGTATTTTTAAGGTAACTAAGTTGTACTCGCTCTCCCCGGAGTGTTGAACGTGCTATGTCGTTTTACCACCAGAGACATTTGTCGCGCAAAGTGTTGACTGCCCGGAGTACTTGGAAACTGATTTTTTTTTTTCGGTTTCTAGGGCAGCGCTGTTACCACTAGTCGCTGCGCGCAGATATGTGGTTTATAATAAATTATCTTTATACGTGCTTCGGTCCTTCTGCTGAGCAGCCACCGCCATTTTACGCGTATGTTATAAAAACATTGCGAAATCTCCAGTCTTCCTTGTCAAGACTAAGTTTTAGGGAAAGTACGGCAAGTGAACCGGGCGAAAAATTGGCAATAACCCAATTAGACAACCAACAGATGGGAAGGTCACGCGGCGTCCGTTGTCATCAGCTGACTTCGGGCGGCACCTCCGGCTAATGTTCGGGATTTCGGGTGGTTACGTGGCTGGGAAGTTCTCCCGACGTGTGACCGTCTGGCGAGATTCGGTGTTGTGCGTTCCGCACGGCGTCCGCACTGCGGCCACACTGAAACGTTAGAACATGCCTCGTTTCACTGTCGTGTAGCGGCAACGTTCTGGACTGTATTAAGCAGGATGTTCGGACTCGCATTTCGAACGAACACTCGTTCAAATGATGTGTTAGTGAACTTTCTGATGTGCGCTGGTGCTTTTGTTTTGCGGAGAAATCGTGGTGCTGCATGTCTTCGAGTCTGACCTCAACGGGCAATGTTCCCGCTGCTGTGGCGTGTCCGGTCGATTCTCATGAGTCACTTGGAGCACGAGTTGGCAACTCTAGGGGAAGAAGCCTTTCTTTTGCGTTGGTCTACACGCTTTATAGTGGTCAGGAGCAACATCCTGAGCGTTTCTCTAGTGCCGTACTGAGTTCAGTATAGTTTAGGAACTGTTTCTTTGAACACTGGTGAACTTTGTGTGACTTGATTTGCAGTAGCTTGTTGACCACACCAAAAATTTTGTGCAGTGTGTAGAGTGACCATGTTACATGAAAACTGGTTGGATAATTTTGTTTTTAGGGCAGCGCTGTTATCAGTAATCACTGCGCCCTAATATGTTGTTTATAACAAATTCTCTTTACCCCCCTGCTTCGCGCTCAGTCGATCCACATTGAGACGCCCAGCTTTTTACTAGGTTAGGCATGACCAGTTAAGTACCTAGCGGATGTTGTGACAAGTAACTGGTTAGTGTTCTGTACCACTGATGCACCACCCTTTTTTTTAAGACTGGCAGATGTGACGTCACGCCACGTGACCCGCTGAGGGAAGGCACAGTAGCTGCGCTCGCTCCGAACCACGCCGCTGCCGTACCACGTGACTAGGCGAGGCTTAAACGGCTGCTTCGTGGGCGCTTGACCGCTCAGTCTCGCCACGCTCTGGCTGGGCCCGGCCGTCCATGCGTGCGCTTCAATTTTCGTCCGTGATCCTTGGTTAGCAAGCGTTAAACCTGAGCCATATTTGAAGACGATAGTCTTTCTTGGGCTACTTAAATGCAGAAATTTTGGTCTGTCTGCCTGTCTGTCTGTATGTCTGTCTGTGACTCGATTCAGCCACCCGGCTAAAATAAAACAGATGCTGCGCAATAGTCTTGTATACCCACAGCCAAATCTAAACGCCTAAGTCCAATGTCAATGTTCATACTTGTCAACATTGTTGAACAAGACATTACGCAAACATAAGGCAGCGCGAATATAAGGCAGCAAACGATTACATAAGTGATATTTGCAGTGTTCCTTTATTAATAAAAATTATGAATGCTTGGTTTTTGCGATAGCAAATGAAATACTACATCAACTACAGGAAACCGTCACCTGCTGTTTCCCGCGCTACTATAGCTCCTGGCGGCGTTTAAGAAATCAAACGCCAACAGCAACGAAGGTTCTACTAAACCACGTTCCGCTTGATGATGATGAAAAAAAGTTTTATTTAGTATCAATGGGTTTTTTTTAAAACCCGTGATAGGAGTCGGCCAGTATCCCTTGGGACCTGGCGGCTGCCTGAGCTTCATTGATGATTTTCCGTTGGGCTTCTAGGTCTGAGCTGAGCATCAGAGCCTCCCATGTGTCTATGGTGTGTGTGCCGTCGGATATCTGTGGGCACGTCCATATCATGTGGACCATGCTTGCCATGCTTTCGCAATGTTTGCATTTTGGTTCAAATGGACCTGGGTAGAGTTTACTAAGCAGTAGCGGATTTGGGGAGGTTCCAACCTGTAATTTTCGCCAGATTGCCTCTTCCTTCTTGCTGAGTTTGCGGTCTGAGTCCGGGTATTCTTTTCTTGTTAACCTGTAGTATTGAGTTATTTATCGGTAGGTGAACATCCTGTCTTTTTCAGACAATATGTGTCTTATGGAAGGGGCGCCTGAGCCTGCCCGGAAAGTGAGTTGCAATCAATAAGCTAAAAACGGGATAGGCGGCTGGACCAGATAGAGTTACCAACAAGATACTCAGGAACCTAGATGATGGATCGGTGAGAAATCTCGCAACATATATGCAGAAATGCTGGAACACAGACAGAGTTCCTCAAGAATGGAAACTGGCTCGGATCATCATAATCCCAAAACCGGGTAAGAAATTATGCCTTGAGAATCCGAGACCTATCTCGCTCACATCATGCGTAGGAAAGCTGATGGAGCATGTGGTGCAAACAAGACTGACAAACTACATGGATGATCACGATCTCTATCCGAGCACCATGATAGGCTTCCGTCCACACTTGTCAACGTGTGACATTATGCTCCAACTAAAACATGATATTTTGGAAAACAAGACAAGGGATACCAGAGTGATCGTTGCACTTGACGTTGCGAAGCCCTTTGACAACCTTAAACACGCTGCTATACTGAACAACCTCTAATGCCTTAACGTGGGGAAGAAGATGTAAAACTACATCAGGAATTTTCTCACTGACAGGAAAGCAAATATCTCGATTGGACAAAGCTCACTTAATGGTATAAGCCTTGGTAATAGAGGTACTCCTCAAGGGTCGGTTCCGTCACCCATTCTTTTTAACATCGCCATGATTGGACTCCCTGAACGTCTCGAGAAAATAGAAAATCTTAATCACAGCATATATGCGGACGACGTGACCATCTGGATAGCAAAAGGCAACGACGGCCAAATAGAGGAAACTTTGCAAACGGCAGTGGACGAAATTGACGACTATCTCTCGGGGAAGGGCAATGCTCAGCGGAAAAGTCTGAATTGTTCGTCCTTCACACGCCAGGGTCAAGGATTAGTGACCGGAATACGACTATACAGGTAAAAGCAGATGGAAAGGAAATACTGAGACGTTCCGCTTGAAACGCTTGTGGAGCAGGGCAACGTGGTTCTATAGAGGTTGAAGTCGGGTGCCCCGATTCACGCGCGTCTCCGCCGTACGGCAGCGCTGGCATCGAGGCACCCGACTTGTAACAGCGGAACGCGGTAAATTTAAATTCCCTTGAGCGAACCTCCAGCGTGTTTATCTTGGGAGGAACGAGACGGGAGAGTAACAGCAAGAGAGGTGAGCGGGAAAGAGAAGGGAGGCGTTTACTTGACAGGAGCGCCAGTCGACTCTCGTCTTTCATCGACATTTGCAACGAAAGGAGCAGATACGCGGCCATTTTTTTCTTCCTTTTCGTTAAGTAATTCGCCTTCCTACGATGTATTATGACCAGACACCTGCTGCAGGCATCGTGGCTATAGTCCCCAGAAGATTTTAGTCCTTTCAGTCCCTTATCCCTATTCCAATCCTTAGAGCATGCACAGCGTTACTCCCGCCTTACATAATCCGTGACGTCACACAGTACACGCACGCTGCGCTAAACACGCAGACGTTCCCAGCGCGCGGAGGCGCCCAAGCTCGTCTCGCCGCAGGAACGACGTCGTCATTCCTGCAACCGCACATTGCGGCGCGAGAAGCCTCGACAAATGCGCATTTTGATTGGAAGCACGCGCGCGTCTGTGTTTGAAATGCGCGGCGTAGCGTGCCGAGTGCTCAAGGAGAAACCACCACAACCGGCTTTTCCGAAGCGAGAGAAAAAAAATGAACGGAAAGAGGAGGGGGGGGGGGGGGGTGGGGGGGAGGAAACTAAGGAAAAATGAAGATGTCCTCCTCCAAAGAGAGAGCACAGCATCCGTTTTGGCGAAGAAGAATACGCGAGAAACGGAGAGCAAGAAAGACAAAAAATACGGCGCAATAGTCACTTGGCGGGCCGGGATATTGGCGCCTGCCTGGCACGCGGGACTGCTGATATCAGCCTCGATGCCGGGCCGAGATTGGGAAGGGGATCGAAAGGTCGCCGCTGTTTCGTACCGTCTTCCTCGGGGGAGAAAACGGCCGTATATATACGCCAAGCAGCGGACGGAGAGGAAAGGCTTGATATATGGTTTTGTGCGCGAGCTTCAAGGAGAGACGCGGAACTGCCTTCCGTGTACCGTGTCTACTCCGATATAAGTGTACACAGAGGCGTCGAAGTATGTAAACGTTGCGCGTCGTCGTGACAAAAGAAAAACGGGCCTTGATTGCACTCGAACAATACTGCCTACAAAAGGGCGGTGGAATATGCCCACTTTTCAAGGTTGCGGGTTGTAAGGTCGTTGGTTCCACAACGGCGCAGATTAGAAAAAAAAAAAAAAAACTGTCCAGAGTGCCGTCCGACAGCACTCCGTGGCTAAAGTGCCGTCCGACCACAATCGAATAAAATTCGTTTTACGAAACAGGCGTACATTCTTATTTCGGACTTGTCAAATGCGCTGTTGCGCCGGATGACCGAAATTTCGGCGACGTTAAACGAATAAAAGAAGGGTTGTGTTGTCCTTCAACTTATTTTGCTTTTTTATGCTAGCTGTGGAGTTTTGAGCCTCACGCGGACCAAGTATTTCTTCGTTACAGCCGATATCGCGCGGCTCTCGCGGCTTCGGTTTCGTTATAAAAAGATTAAATGTCACTGAAATAAAGCGTGGCCAACCTAAGTTCGTACTTAGTCCGCTATACTCAATAATTCGCTATATCAGCCGTGTTCGCTATAAAGAGGTTCAACTGTATTCAAGACAGGGCTGGCACAAGCCAGAGCATTATCTTGCCTTTTCGAGATGCTACTGGAGTGCCCTATGATATATTTGTTGCGATGGGATTGTATAGCTTGTGGAAGTGCCGCATTACTGACAGGCACGCGGAACCCCCTCGACCAACGAAGTCTATTTTTTCGGAAGCAGGCTGCGTTGGTGCGGAGCATTTCTGCAGCGCTAAGTGACCCAGCAGAATTGCTGCATCTGTTGGACGAGTGAGACTGCTTGCCGGAGTTTTGACGGACGGCTTATTTCAGCTGCAGTGAAGTGCGTCTTTTTAGAATGTAGGCTGTAATAATTGCAGTTTTCCACGCAGTAAAGAAAAAAAAAAGTGCCGGTGTGGTGTAGAGGTTCCGTCTTAGCATCCTGTTATACTCTGGGCGGTGGTTCAAGTCCGGCTGTTGCCTTTTTTTTAATTTTACATTTTAAGTTTTAGTCATATTTTCCATGTCTTGGCTAAGTTCTCGGTGTTTTAATTTTTTTGTTCGTTCGGTTATGTTAGGTTAGCTTACATTACCTTACGTAATGGAGGGTGAAGGAGTTCGGACGCGGCATTTTCTTTATCGAAACGCTGATGGACGACCCTTTTGTGGAGTGCTTATATGTACCGTCGGACGGCACTCTACACACCATAGAGTTTCATACTATATTAGTATGAAACTCTATGCTACATACAGTCTAGCAAAACGCGCGAAAAGATTGTAATCTACACACGTTACGTAACAGTCACCCACCGATGAACTGTGAACAAGATAATGCGAGCCTAAGCGCACGCCACGAAATTTCGTGATTCCATTCGAAGGAAATTAAATTTAGCGTGCCAAGCCTCAGCTATCTTAACGATGTTTAATCATTACATTTCTTAAAGGTATCCGAATGAATTGACATTATTCGATTGTCCTTTGTCATTATAGAATACAGTGAACCCTCGTTATAAGGACGACACCCTCGACGTTTCGACGGAAAAAGTGCGCCTAACAGCAGTGTCACAGCCGGTGAGTCGCGGAATGTCTTTACATAGCAGAAACGTATCGATCCAGTAGCCTACGCAAGCCTTTAGAGTCATCAAATATGTGCGTGATTTACAATGTGACCCTGGGCAGGCGTCGGCAGTGTTTGCAAGAAACGTTCGGCATACTGTTTTGGTTCTTTTCACGCAACGTTCATATTTGCACAGAATAAGCAAATAAACGAATTACCCGGTCTGCATCCTAACGAAAGATTCAGAACGGATGGGAAGTTAAGCGCAGTAAACTCCCGCCAAGCCCAACTCGGAGGTACAGTGAAAATTTTTCCTATCAGAAATTCGTTTTACCATTTTTTTTATTGTGCACGTTTGCGCTGATAAGCACGAGGTCGCGGGTTCGATTCCCGGCCGCGGCGGCCGCTTTTCTGATGGAGGCGAAAAGCAAAAACGCCCGTGGGTGCTGGATTTCGGCGCACGTTAAAGATCCCCAGGTGAACAAAATTAATCCGGAGCCCTCTACTATACGGCGCACCTCATCGCCTGCGTTGCGTCGGCGCGTTAAACCCTACAATCAATCAATCATTGTGCACGTTACAATAGTGCAGAATAGTTATTCGTCTTAACTCTTAACACTACAATTCGTCTTAACCGAATTCGTCTTGACAAGAGTCTACGTTTAATCCTACAGCAAGCATCGTGTTACTGCACCGATAGTGCTTCATTTGGTTGCTTCATTATTACATAATTCTTCGTAAACATGCGTCACTGACTTTTCCTATAATACTGTGCTTAGTTTTGCGTAATTTCGCATAATTGTGCGTAATTTTGTGCGTAATAAGCCACCACCGCTCATTGAAGAACTGAGGGGTGGTTGGTGGGGCAAGCTTCATCCCTCCTCTCGCCTCCCAGCAGCCGCCTCGGACAGCTTGGCTACTCGTACACCGTTCGGGCACGGGGATTGCGCCAACAACGCGCCAGAAATCCTGGCAAAGAGTACCTGCCGGTGACATACCGGATTCGGAGACCTCGCAACGCTCGTTGTCCCTTTCACATGTACGAAAGCGTGACCGTGTGCGTGCGGGCACATAAACAGGCGGGCGATTCGCCCAGTTGATCTTTGTTATAGGGCTCTTGAAATACCTATAAATCACCTTTCTATTTCTTCAAGAAGCGTGATACGCGCACGCGACGTTGTTTGCCGTTGCGTGCAACACTGGTGGGTGCTGTGGCTGCGTCAGGCTATACAAAAGTATAGCCACCTTTGCTAGTCGCCAGCCTTGATCGTCTGCTAACTAAAACGAAACACGAGTGTGACGCTCATGATCGTCTGCCAAGTACATCGCTAAACATGTGAAGCCCATAATCGTCCGTTAGCTACAGTGTAAGAAAAGAGTGACGCTCATAATCGTCTGCTAAGTGCAAACTAAAACAAGTGTGAGGCTCATGATCGTCTGCTAAGTACGGCCCTCCTCTGCTAGTCGTCAGCCTTGATCGTCTGCTAATGAAAACTTAACACACGTGTGACGCTCATGGTCGTCTGCCAAGTATATCGCTAAACAAGTGACGCCCCAGAGCTCTTCGATGTAGCATCAAGTAACTCTGGTGACGCCCACTGTCGTCCGCTGGCTACAGTGTAAGAAAAGCGTGACGCTCATAATCGTCTGCTAAATGCAAACTAAAACACGTGTGAGGCTCATGATCGTCTGCTAAATACAATGTGAAACAAGTGAAGTCCATAATCGTCCGCTAGGGTAAGAAAAGTGTGACGCTCATGATAGTCTGCTAAGTACGAACTAAAACAAGTGCGACGCTCACGGTCGTCTGCTAAGCACAGCGTAAGACAAGAGCGACGCTCATAATCGTCTGCTAAGTACAAATTCACTAAAACAAGTGTGACGCTCACGATAGTCTGCTAGGTACAGCGTAAAATAACTGACGCATAGTGTCTGCCTGGTAACCAGAGTCTTTGTCTTCGAAAGCGACTGATTGTGTCGACGGGCGTGCTTTTTTTTTTTTTTTTGCTATAGCGACATTTTTTGTTTGAATAGTATTCGAACGAAGCACTCGCAAGCTTAAAGATTCTGATGTCGTAAGATGACGGTCCCAATAAAGCCAGGTGTTAACGCTTGTTAGTGTGTGAGACGACGTCCAACTGAGCCAAGTATGAAAAAGATCCGATAGAGCGGAATAACCAGCGCTCCACAACCTCAACTTTGCTCTTGTTCGGCTATTGGGCGCGTCAGCCGAAGTTAGTTTACGTTTGTCTGAACCTAACCAACCCAAGAATACCGGTAACATTGTCGATGACCTGGAGTCAACCTTCCTTTAGACTGCCCTGCAAAAAGGCGAGGGGTGGCGCTGCTGAGCGTAACGTGTAACTCCTCTTTCACCCTCAAAGAAAACCACAAGTTCACTGCATTTTTAATTAAAAGACTGTACTGACCCAATTATAACGGCGTCAATTTCAATGCAAACTTCATGCAATTGGTCCGGATCGTAGTGAAGAGAGATGAGGTATATTGGCAACTGGTGGCAACCCACCAGCTAGTTCCTCGCAGGGTCCTTATGACGTCACAGGGACTAACAAGATTGTGCTATTGGCAGCCACCGCCCAAAGCCACTGCTAAACATGACTGATTGCAGTGGTGCCTTCAGTTCCGTTAAATCATACGACTTGTACGTCAACATGCAGTTAGCACACTCGTAACTACAGTAGCCGACCGCTTTTTTGGACTCTGAAAATTCGGAATGGCTGGATATTCCGGACTTCCCCAAGGTACCGCTAGTTGTCCTATAGGAGTAATGACTCACGGATTTTTTCGGACTGCTCTTTTATTCTGACTATTTTTCGTTCCCCTCCAGGTCCGAAAACTCGGTCGGCTACTGTATTGTTTTTAGTAGTTGCCTCTATTGCGTCACTGCTGACGTAGTTGTAGCGCTAAATTTGAACTTGTTTGAACATTTGCGCTCTTGTTGTATTTTGTCTTCACTATCAGCCGCAACATAGCTAGTCGGCTATGAAAACGCGGTCTTTATCGAACCAAGAAAATATTCCTTCCCACCACCTTCATTCCCGTCATTAGCTAACTTCATGTACACGGTTGTGAAAGAGTCTCGCCGACGACAAACAGGCTAGTAATCTGGCAAAGCCGCCAGTTTCTTTGAATTTCAGATAAATATATTATGCGAGCTGCCACTCATATATCCATGTGAAATGCGCAGAAACTCTTGACCTTGCCAGATTACTAGCCTGTTTGTCGTCTGCAAGACTATTTCACAACAGTACACGAAATTCACCGGTTAGCGCCTTCCCCCCAGGTATTTCTTGGGCGCGAAACGAGCCACGTGTGATTTGTATTTTCAAGGGTGCGTCGTGCTGACTGTTGATATCATAGGTAACGAGCCCGGGTTAGCGCCAAGCAACCCGGTAATTCCCCAGCATGGAAAGTGGGACACAAAAAAGAAACGCCTAGTAGCCTTCCCAGACTGCTCGTTCGGTGGTCGTCTGCTGGACTGCAAATAAGTCAGCCAGCAATTAATTACACTGAGCTGTAGATAACGTGCTTTTTGCGTGTGTGGAATTCGTCGGACAGCAAATGACTAAAATTCTAATGTAATGGCGTTTAAATGTGTTCACGGATATTTAAGTTTCGGCGTATATTGAATATGTCAAATTAAGACCCATCAGTAAGCGAAAGTAAACGAGGATGTGTAGGAGGAAACAAAATACAAGTGTTTTTACGCCTTTCTAGCTTCTTTGCTCCGAGAGCAGCCATTTTATAATTGCGTTGCGCTAGCACCGATCCAAATGGCGCAGTCGACAGTATCACCCAAATGCGCATGCGTAGCGCAGTCCAGAACATGCCAGTATGTAATCAGGGCTTAAAGAATGAAAAGACTAGCCTGAACCAGCCGAGATTTCAGTACCATGCGGCCATTTCCCGCGTGGCCTGTTTGAAATTGGCGCCTAGGGAGATGACAGTTTGAAGACAGCCGGCGCCGTCACGCGCGTCGTCTTTGCAGCTGCTCAGACTCGTACAGTTGATTAAGTTTGTGGGGCCATAACCGGCACTAGGAGGGCGCGTCCGTTTTGTATACGCGGCCGTAGTTCAATATCCCCGCCCAAACTGCCCGGCATGTGGCGCTCGAGACACCACGCCACCAGAGCCTTCTATACAACTGTAGTTGTATAGAAGGCTCTGCACGCCACACGCCATTTGGGAATGCCCCTCTTTACCCAACCCTTCGTTTACCCAACCCTCCCACTACCTGGCTGGAGGTGACCGGGAGCTCCTCGCCCGAGCTACAGCTCCTGACCGCCACTAGGGCTCAGGATTACCTGGCGCGCCTCCCTCCCCTGAGGGACTCTCGCTATGACTGAGCCTCGTCAGAAATAAAGTTATTCTCTCTCTCTCTCTCTCACGAAGGAGATCCGTGTGAGAAGCTTAGGGGCGCATTCAAAACACTCAAAAACTCACGGTAACGCATCTGGGATTCGCTACAGTGCTCTTTACATATTCTTCTTCACTACATGAATAAGGAGCAGCTTTATGTCACCTAATTTGTTATTAACTTAAGACCACGCCCTTTTATTATTGACCTACCATTTTAAAAATTCAACGTGACGCCATTTTATGTCGTACCAACCTCTACTGCCTTTTATATTTATAATCATTTATTTTACATCCAAGGCTCGGGCTTTCCCCTTACTGTGTTCCCATATCGCAATGCACAGCAGTCTGCTCTCTTATTTTATTTTCGTGGCGCAATCGGGAGCTCGAAGGGCTCACCCATTACGCCGCGGGGTCAGATAAATGTTGCAAGATTCGCGACAACGCCCGGCACTTGACACTCCCATGGTGGCGGTAGTTCTCAAGATTGACTTACGGCCGACCTTATCGTTCTCGTAATGGCCACGGCAATTAGCTCAGTAGGGTATGCGGTCATGACAGCCAACAGGCTCCGTGCTAGAGGAGTGAAAACCACTGCTAAGCAAAATAAAATAAAAAAAAAGGAGAGGGGGGATTGGACCAGGCCGTCGACTCCGCCTACCGTCAAAAAGCGGATAGCAATGCAGTGAAATCTAGCTAAACCGTACCCGCATAAGCCGTAGTTTCTTTTTATACGTAGTTAACCCGAATCCCCGTCTCGGTTTCCCTTTAACATAATGCACTCGGATAGACCGTAGTGCCGGTTAGTACGTACTTTCTTCGCGTCCCCGTCAGGTACGGTTTAACAAGGTTTCACTGTAATTATTTTTCGGTTGGAAGGGATGCACCACGCTTCCGCAACATCTGTTCTCAACGCAACTATTGGCATTTTTGCAACGCTCAGAAACATAAAGTCAATAAAGAATATAATGTTGTGTAGAGTACGCCACCTGTACCGTCAAGGTTTTTTTGAACTGATTTATTGGTTTGTTTTTCTTTTGAGCCCCCCCCCCCCCTCCCCCCCAACTTCGCCCAGTGGTGCCCTGCGCACGCAGTTTAAAAAATAAATAAATTTTGTAACCCAAACAGAAATTGTGTCAATCCTTCAATTGTGTCTTATTCCCTACAGTAAACGCTCGGTATAACGAAATCGCTTTATTCGAAGTTTTTCCAGGACCGAACTAGTGTGGGGAGAAAGCAAATCGTTCCTGATTTTAAAGAAACACCGCATATAACCAAGTCGGTTTCCTTTCCGCTGTAGGTCTCTTTCAAGCCGCTGCGAAATACATCTGCTACCGTACGTTCTCTTGCACGCGTGCTTTTGGTTCATCTGCACATTTCAACAAGGATTTAAAATCAATGACAGTCAGTAGTTTCCCAGTTCTTGAACTCCTCAAATCACTCCAATTCATTCATGTGAGTAATATAGTTCCACCCATGCCGCCTGCATTGGTTAAGCTAGTGACACTAGGTTAAGCTATGAGCTGTGGTGCCATTTACACCGGGTACGTCGATATATCGTCGTGATTTCAAATCCCTGCACCCTTTAACCCAGACTGCAATGGCTATTCATGTGGATACTTTACAAGACCGTTCAATGCTGATGACTAGCCAATTTGAATTTTGACCCGCCGCGGTGGCTCAGTGGCTAAGGCGTTGCGCTGCTGAGCACGAGGTCGCGGGTTCGATTCCCGGCCGCGGCGGCCGCTTTTCTGATGGAGGCGAAAAGCAAAAACGCCCGTGTGTTCGAGATTTCGGCGCACGTTAAAGATCCCCAGGTGGTCAAAATTAATCCGGAGCCCTCCACTACGGCGCGCCTCATCGCCTGCGTTGCGTCGGCGCGTTAAACCCCACAATCAATCAATCAATCAATTTGAATTTTGATTAAATGGCCTTCTGATTGTTTAGCCTAGCAGGCGACATTCCGCTCCCAGGGGCTTAGGGCCACTGGCGTGAAAAGAAAAGGGAGGGAAAGGGCTACCCAAATTTTTCTAGCTCGGGAGGTCACTAACCCTAGCCTCTCAATAGAGTACTGACAATTTTTTTTTTCCTGCTGCTAGCTACGCTGATTCGCACGACGATAATCACCTCTTTCGCAGCCCGTTGAATAAAAACAAATAAAAACGAAGGTCATGTATAGTGTTTTGCTTTTCTTTATTTTGAGTTGACAATTAGCGTTTTTTTTTTTTCTTTTCGCGCTTTTTTTTTTTTTCGTTCGTGCTCTCTCTCTTGGAGTCTGGTTCTTCCCGAAATGAAACCTTGCATACGCCATTGCTCGGGACATCAGGGCAACCCATCCGAAACCTATTTCAACAACAATGCAAACGCTGTCACCAAGCGATCTATTTAAACATTGCCCGCGCACATGTCCAGAAAAAGAAATTCGTGTTGCTACTCGGTTTCAACTCACGTGTGCAGCTACCTGAACATGCGCAAAAGCCTCGCGGCTGCGAACGTTTATTTATTTATTTATTTATTTTGTCGCAGATCTGCCGCGCAGAAAAAGCGCTCTGGGGTAAAATAGTGCATGCCTATTGGTAAAGCGAGACGCGTTTTAGGCGCTAAAAACTATTCACACAGAAAATAAAACGCACCTGCTACAACAACGTACCGCATACGCATACATCACGAAACTTCCAGCCACACCAACAAAAAAACATGACCCACCCGTACTTTTATATGACGAACGAACACTTCCCGCTCAAAATAAACATCGAAAACGGAAAATAAAAACGAGAAGCACAGGAAGGGGGGGAACATTTTTGCACGTTACACTTTGAAGCGCGCACTGGTACGACGGCAAGGTTAAAATTTAAAACAAAAAAAAAACTTACAGTTGCCGCACCGCAGTGTAGAAATAGAAAGCGTAGAAGCGTGCAGTTTCAGCAACCTTTATTGTGTCTGTCGCTTTGTGTCGCAACTCGGGCGAAATACCCAACAGTCACCGCTATTGCGCAGAAACCGGGGAGATCTCCAGTGTCCCCCACTTGGTTACGCTTCAACGCTGGACTATTTCCCGTTTCTCTTTTCGTTTAAAACCAGCACCTTTAGCACAGCCTTCACCGCAATGCTCGTGCTATCTACAGCGTGGCTCGCCGCCGCTCACACGGTCGTACTCGGTTTCAAAGCGGCCGCGTCGCCGCAATCAGTAGGTCATGCAAGGCAATTCAGAAGCCGCGGCTACAGGGCGGATACACGTCCTACAGACGGGGACCCGGAATGACGTTTTTCGACCGCCAGACGGGCGCTTGGGCACACGTTGTGACGGCCGTGAGCGACACGTTAACGGGGTTGTCATTCATACCACCCGACGGGTTGGCGCGCCGCTACGTAGCACGCGTTGATCAAAGCCGATCGCTAGAAAAGGGCACTGCTGTCAAGAGAACGCGTGTCCCCGGGGTGTGACCACTCCCGAGTCGCCCAGCACAACTCAGCGGCAAAGATAAACACACACGGCACACGCACACTTCCCTGGTAAACCGCAAGCGGCGTGCAAATGGGAGGCTCTCGTTCACGGCGCACGTTGAGTTTTCAACCCCTCGGCCGACTCAGCTCCGTCGGGGCCCAACAGTTGCTTACCCTGGGTTTGCTTGAGCCGTCCATAGCCTTACGGTCCCTGACGTACGGCGAGCCAGCCTGCTTCGAGAGCAGGCCGGGCGAATCTTGTAGTTCCACATCGAAGCGACTCGACTCCACAACGTCGGCCATGTTGCGTCGGTAGCGCCTGCAGTCAGTCCGGTTAGCCGGCCAATACGGGTGATCTAGCGCGCACGGAGCTGCGGTCACACGCGGCGAAGGCGCGAGTTTCGGCCGGTAAGGTTAATGACCGCTTCTAGGGTCCTCAGTGGCTTGGTCAAACCTCGGGACGTCCACCATCGCACTCCGACAGCGACCGGTGCTCCGCAAATGCGCTCCCCTCCGACACCGAGAAAAAGAAAGGTTAGTTTCTCTCTCCCTTACTCATTTCGCTCTTTCTCTCAACGCGTATCCTCTCCACCTGCCTTCCTCCTTAACCTCCTCGCTCGCCTCGCTACTTTCTCTTCCCCTCGACCGCCGTCGCCTCTCGTGCTGCGCTTGTTTCCTGGCGAGCTTTAAAATTATTGCGCAGTCGGAGAAATAAAAAACAAAGCCTAAGCGAAACCGCGGGGCTAATCTGGCTTGTCAGGCGTTCGCTGCTTGCACCTTGCAGCCTCTTGGAAGTGTTAACCGCCGCCGGGTGTGTCCGAAGTGGTTTTCAAACTTGGGTGAGCCTCGATAATGCCCTTTGTTCGAGCTTGAGCGTCGCTTCAACGTCTGCAACGGTTCGGATGTGTTGGTCCCGGAGGTGTCAGCGGTATGTACCTGGCGCGCTGCTCTGTTGTTGCTTAGCGCATTGTTTTTGTGAATTACGAGCGAGATATTTGACTGCAATTATGTTGTATCGGTGCTGAAAATTGAGAATCGCTCAGCGCCGGCTTCGTATGAACCGCCATTAACATCCCTGTCGTTGTCAAACTGTTGTTACTGTTGCCGCATTCGCGCTTTTGTAGTGACATCGGCTACTTCAGCGGGTTGTAACAAAAAGTTGAGCGTTTGTGAGAGTAGGTACGTTGTCGTTGTTTCGATCCGTTGCTACAAAATGTGTGATTCGAAGACAATCTTGAACAGTTGTGCGGGCGAATTTTGGTCGCCGAGTGCATGCGAAGGCAACAACATTTTGCTCCATCGGAGGCAACCGAGAACGGAACGACTATGAAACATGATTACACCTAAAACGGAGTGTCCAGAAGCACGCGAGATGTCACGATATGCCTCCAAAGGAAAATATAAAAAAAAGGCAAGTCTTACGGCGATCTGCGGGTGAAAGGCAGACAACGACACACCATGTATCAAATACAGTGTGCTTCACTTTTTAGGCTTTTCAAGGCAATGTTCGGGATGCTTTTCTTCACTGCCAAGTCGCCTATTCCCGGCATTCACCAAACTAGTTTCCTGACGATCCGAACAAGGGATGCACCCTGCGTCCCACGCTTTCGCTCTCGTAACCATGGCAACTATCCATCACCTGCTTGGCTTCCCCGTACAACGCTTGGCGGAGTCGGGCGTTGCGAATCCCGAAGTACTGCAGCGTCGTCTCGTCGGGTGTGCCGCAAGGCTCTGTTTTAGCCCCTTTTATGTTTACTCTTGCGCGGTTCTTTTTTTCCTACAGCCAGAATTAATTGTAAACGGTTGCACCCCGTCAGATGTCGCGCAACCAGCTCCAGACTCGTTAATTGTTTGTAAGCCTAACGGTCCCGCTTACGAGCGGCCTCTCGTTATCTCCGAATGTATCGCGTTGATCGGCACCTCCGACCGTTTAGATTTTGTTTGGTTCTGTCGGTAAGGTACCCAGCCAGGACCGTGTTACTTCATTCTTTGTTTTTAGCCGCTCGCTGTAGCGTTGTCCTTGTTACGGTGCAGAAGGCACTGGCCCGCTAGGTTTGCCCGCTATCTCTCGCCCATGGTGTCGGCAACTAGAACCGTGAGTCGTTTGCCATCGTTCACGCTACTTATGCAAAACACGGTCGTTTCACAGTTAAAAATGTTTCATTTGACAGCCGGTGCGTTTGTTGTTACCCCAACGTCCGAGTCGTGCCGGCGTTGATTGCGTTGTTTTGGTTTCACTGTTCAGAGCGCGCAATTAATTGTGTTCAGATTGTGCGTGATCTAGCCGACCTAGAGTAATCGCGCTAGTTCTTTCGAGGAACCGGAAGGTATAATGGCGCCGCGGTCAGGTTTTGCCAGCGGCAGCGTCATGAACTTCGCCGAAAACGCGCACTGCGGCCACGTTCTGAGCAGCCTGCGGCAGCAGCAGGAGAAGGGACGCTTCTGCGACATCGTGCTTCACGTCGAGGGCCGCCAGTACCGGGCGCACCGCAGCGTGCTGGCCTCGTGCAGCCCCTACTTCGACTCCATCCTGCGCATGCGCAAAGTGGCGGTCGAGCAGCTCAGCGTGTCGTGCCGCAACCACGCGGCCTTCCAGTCGCTGCTGCGGTACATGTACTCGGGCTGCATCAGCATCCACCGCGGAAACGTGGCCGAGCTTCTTCAGCTCTCGAACCACTTTCTCATCTTCAAGCTCAAGAACTACTGCGCCGAGTACTTGGAGCACAACTTGAACCTCGCCAACTGTCTGGCGTTAAAGGAACTGGCCGAAGCGTACAACGTGCCCACCCTGCTCAAGGCGGTGGCAGGCTTTGTCAGCGAGAACGTGGAGGAGGTGCTCGGCGACCCGAGGCTGCTGCGGCTTGACCGGGAGCGCTTCGTGGCCTTCATCTCGGACCGCAAGCTTTGTCTGCCACAGGGGGCGCCGATGCTGAACCTGGTCACACGGTGGGTCGCCCATGATCTGGAAGAACGGGAGGGCTGGCTACGCTTCCTGCTGACGTTCATCGACTGGCCGTCGGTCGACAGGGACACGTTGGCGCAGTGCCTGAGCGGCGACCCGGTGTTTAAGCTGAGCAGGCGGTGTCTCCACTTTCTCTTCGAGACGTTAGAGAGCCACATGATAGAGGCACCGCGGTGCCCTAGGGCAGACGATCGGGAGCGTCTGAGGAAGGAGTTTGCTGCGCCCGAGAATACTGACCTGGAGGGATTCATGAACCTTGCCGTCTCCGCAGCCATCGAAGCTCTGTGCGCGGAGATGTCGGGGGAGGCGCGGGACTCCTCACCTGGCGCCGCGAGGTCGGCGGACGAGGACGACGAAGACACGCTCTCGTCGGATGACTGTGGCGAGCTCCTGGGCAGAGATGACGACGGCATCCTCGGGCTGGGTGAGTCCTTGCTGCGCTGCTTGTTGTCGCTACGGTTGCGCCAGGAAGGGCACACGACTTGACTTAACCACACTTTATATCGTACATTATGGATTATGCCTGGCCGTGAGCTACAGTTTGTGTTTGTGCATCACATTGTCCTTATCACTGTCATTGTAACCCACCTTATTACTAATGAGAGACCAGGTGGATAAGTAGTGAGTAGAGTAGAATCGGACGACATTGTTGCTCTTGGGGAGTCATATCGAGTTCCCGCGTGAGTTGCCGTCTAGTAGGAGCAGAGTCGTGATAGCCGTCGAAAAGGACAGCGTGTGGCGTTCAGGATTCAGGAGGAGTGTGTGTTTGTGTGCGTACGAATGCACCCCTCAGCTGTCATTATAGCGCATGACTTTAACCAACTCATTTGAAAGGACAATGGACTTCCTTGCAGTACCAGTTAGCATGTTGGCCATCTTGGCAAACCAAGAACTCATGCATGCCTTTGGTATTTTTCCCATCTGGAAATAGCTCAAGTACTGGTGATCATGTTGCCCTGCTGCACTTGTTTTATTACACTTTACTTGCTTTTGTTGCATCCCCCCCGCCCCCTCGACTCCAGATGACACAGTGCACCACTTGCACCAGCAATCACCGCCCGTGGACGACAACAGCACAGAAGGGGAGGCTGAGGAGAAGCACCACATCCTTCGAAACCTGTTGGTGGGGAAGTCTGACGACGTCGCCAAGGTCTCGGAGACGGATGGCACCACTGACGACTCGTGCAACGGACCTACGACAAAGACCTCCTCCTCTGTCTGGAAGGAGGGCGTCAAGTGTGAGCACTGCAGCTACGTCGGCTACGGTGCCGCGCGGCTCGAGCAGCACGTGATGCGGGTGCACGCGAACGACAACACCTACAAGTGCAGCCTCTGCTCATTCAGCTGCAAGTGGAACCGCGAGTACTACACCCACATGAAGCGGCACTTCAGCGTCGACGGCCAGGCCCCCTACCAGTGCGAATCCTGCCCGTACAAGTGCGAGCGAATCCAGCTGCTGCTCCTACACCGGATGCGGCACACGGACGAGCGGCCGTTCCACTGTGGCGCGTGCGACTACCGCTGCCGCCAGAAGACCAACCTGGTCGTGCACATGCGCAGCCACACGGGCGAGCGGCCGTTCGCGTGCGACCTGTGCGGGCGCGCGTTTGCGCTCAAGTGCACCTTGGAACAACACCTCCAGAGTCATCGAGACGACCGGCCGTATCTCTGCGACGTCTGCGGCTTCACCGCAAAGTACCAATCGCACCTCATCTCGCACCGCCGACTCCACACGGGCAACGTCTTCAGGTGCCAATTTGCGGGCTGCGCGTACGTGTCCCCGAAGCGGAGCCAGCTGGAGGCGCACACGCGCACGCACACGGCGGTGCGCTCGCACGTCTGCGCAGTGTGCGGCCGCGCATTCATCGAGCGCAGCCACTTGGTGCGCCACGAGCGCATTCACCTGGACGACAAGCCGTTCAAGTGCCGCGAGTGCGACTACAGCAGCTCACGCCGGGACAAGCTCAAAGAGCACCACGAGAAACACCACGGTGAGAACGCGACAGCGAAGGTTCCGTACCGGCCACGAGGGAAAGGCGGCGGCGCGTCCGGCAACAGCAGCGCCAGCACGGCGCAGATGCTGATGGACTCGGCGCACCTGAACTTTGACGACACGTACGCGTCGGCGGACTCTCAGCTCGACCCCAACGACCCCGAGAACCGGTTCCTGGTGGTACAGATGCAGGCGTCTGGGCTATCAATGTCCCAGATTCAGGCACTTCAGTCGCAGTCGAGCTTGGACGATTCGTCAGGGATGATGTTTGCAGACCAACAGAGTCCGTTGCTGGACGCGCAGCTAGGCGATTTGGGTGTGGACACTCCAGATGAAGTTCTCTCTGTGACGCTGAACGAACCGCTGAACTCTTCGGCGGAGATCGGCTCCGGAGCTGCAGAACTGAATAACCTCAATTCGTTCATGGCATTTTTTTAGTGGCTCAATCTGTGTGCGTGTGCGTCTCAACTGTTAAGAGGGAAATAGTGTTAACTGCTTTTTGTGTTTGGGCTTCGACGTGCGTTTGTGACAGTGGTTTTTGAAGGTGTGTTTCGATAGCCTGCTGGCCTGCCAATATTTTTTCTCTGACCGTAGGGGATGAAATCGACGTGCATATAATGCTGTGGTACCTGTAAACGCTGTCGTGATCGGAGACTGCAAATGTTCTAGAGTGACCTGTGCCCAGTTTTGCATTTTCCGAACACGTCTGTGTGTTGCTTAAGGGGGATTCACACGACGGACATGTCCGGATCCAGACTGGTGACGTCGGATGACGTCAACAGACGGTCCGGCTCAAGGAAGCATTCACACGAAGGATAAAGCGAGCAGACGACAGCGCGGATGTACAAAGCCTGCTCTTGACGCGTGGACCGTCTGCGAACGGGAAAAAACGCAACAGGTGCGAGCGGTTGAGGGTAATAGCAAAGATGGACATCGACCGAAAGCATTGTTGCACAAGGATGGCCGTAGCATTGGCCACATGAATGAGCAGCATAAGATCGACCACGTATCTCAATACGCCTGCTGCTCCGAGCAGAGACGCATAGTCGCTAGACTATGCAGCCTTGTGTGCGCCAAAGCACAGTATTTTGCTGTACTCCCCCGCCAAAATCGCGAACAGAAATGAAGCCTTGCATTGTCAGCCCGCAACGTCCACGGTCCGCTCGCTAGAGTCACGAATCGGTGACGTCGTATCAAATGGTGTGCATTTCGCGGTCCGTATCAGTGATATCGTCCGCCGTGTGAATCGGTCTTTACGTAACCACACCCAGCGTGGGATAAATCGACGTGCTTCATGTGTTTTAGCTGCCGTATGTTTGTCAGCTAGATGCCTAGGGCATCCAAACAGTCACAAGCTAGTTTCACTCGTCAGACGGGTTGAAAGTTTTTTTTTTTTGCTTCAAAAGTGCTTTTTTTCTTCTTATTTTGCTTCAAAAGTGCTTGTATCCAAAGACTGTGTTGATTCATAGCACACGGAGGATATAGTTGCCACGACTCTGCTGAAAAAGGGAACGGTATATTTTTTCTTGAACAAGCAGCATTCGTGGGGCAGAAACATTCCACAAGTGAGCAGTACATGCTGTTGTTAGGTTCGCGCCGCATGAAATGCTTATGTGCGTATGGCTAACGCGTCACAGAGGTCGGATTTGATAAGAGTTTTCAAAACAACAGTTTGTTTTAGCTCAAGTTTATGGACATGCCAGTTTATCACAACGTAGTTTACACTTCCAGAAGGTTCACAATGGCTATTTATCTGTGTACTTGTTTAAAGCGGCTTCTACGAACTTCCTCTTTTGGCCGTCTTCGCGTTATCTGTGGCTACTAGAGTCACACTGAATGTGCGCATTACAAGTCGCGTAAGTTTCAACAGGTTGCGGACTTGGCGTTTCAATTTCATCACATCACAGTGCTGTAGTGTCATTTTAGTCGTGCTCGTGCTTACAATTTTGTTCCAGATTTTGTCAACAAGAAGTGACCTAGTGATGTGCGTTCCTACAATCATCATCGTAGTTTCACACGCCTGTCGTCGTCTCGTGTTCATCCTTGAAAAAGTGTGTTCATTATGAGGTTTCATGCAGCTGATACCAAAGTACCATCTATCTCAGGTGTTGTGGTCGCAGACGAAGCAGCTCGCGTCTCTCGCTGCAAGGGCCAACGTAAATCCTCCCACAGTTGCGGGTACATTCTCAATGTGTGCCTTCTCATGTGAAATGTGCAGAAACATTGTCTGGCGTCATTTACAATTGCAGCGGCGGTGTCCAAGCGCAGGTAACATTTGCCCTGTGACACCACCAGAATCAGCTGCAAGTGCTCTACACATTTTAATTGAATAGTGTTAAATTGGTAATTGAGAAGAAAAAATTTCAGAGACACTCTGGGTATGCTTGCGTGTTGAAATGTGAAAGCATTGTTTTATTTCAAACTCCGCAATCGTCTATGTCTAAATCGTCTATGTCTAAAAGCCAGACTGTCATGAATACACCATCATCTGTTGCAGTGATGTCTGCATCACAAGGATGACTAGTCTTTGTGACCTTCCGTCAAGGCTAAGGCGTTGTGCTGCTGAGCCTAAGGATGTGGGTTCGATCCTGGCCGCCGCGGCAGCTTTTCTGATGAAGGCGGAAAGCCGAGATACCTGTGTGTTGGAGATTTCAATATTCCCCGGTGATCAAAATTAATCCAGAGCCCTCCACTATGGCACTCCTCATAACCCGGGTTAAACCCTCCCCACCCCCTTCCTCCCTATTTTTTTGTAATCGCGTCGTAACAACCACATTTTCAGCTCCTGCTGAGGTAGTGGCTTCAGAGACTTTTGAAGTACAGGCAGCACCAATAGCAGATTCAGGGGTGCGATTGTGTCCTCGATACCAATCGGCATAATTCTTTTCTTGTTGCGTCGCTTCCTTCTTTTGTCTGTTAACCACGAGTGAGAGGCTTGGCCAGTCGCCCTTGTTAGCCCTACCCACATGCTATCGACGTAAGCATGCTCTGCTACTTCTGTAATCATGCTCAAATCGCTTGTGAAGGTATAAGTGCATGTCTCTCACACGTTTCTCAGTTGAACGCCACAATACATCTCCTAGGCCCGCCTTTAATTAGCTAGGGCCAAGGATCAGGTGTGTTGTGGGTGATCTGCGCTGCTAGAATTGCATTCCATAGGCCGAGAATGAAAGTCATCTAATCTCTTAAGTGCAGAGCACTTAAGGGGCTTGCCTTATCATCGTAGCTCACTTGCTGGACCCAAGTAGAGCCGCGCGGCGTTCCGTCGTAGCGGCTGTCGCCGGGGCGCAACCCAGAGGCTTCGAAAGCCAAGCGGTTTATATAGTCATAAGCGTTCGAAACTCGTGAACTGCTGGCGCTTGTCATACATTTCCCCGTTGTTTAGTGCAAAGAACACTGCAGGTACATGTGAGGCAAGATATATGTAATTAACCGGCATTTAGTTAGGAACGCTCGTTGGGTCGGCTTTTACGATAGTAAGCGAAAAAAAAGTGGAAGTGCAATGCCAGCACGTGCGGGAGAAAAAGCAAGCACAAAAAGAACAGAACTCCCGCTGGCGCAGTTTCAAGCAGGGGGCATGCGCGAGCACTGCGAAGGCGGGAAATTTGATTTGCATTGGGTGGTAGCAGTGAGCGGATAACGGCGCTACTGCCCATTATGACGAATCTGCACTTCCGACAGCTTTCACATTAAGTGGAACGGCTTTAATTTTTTTTCCCTTAGTTTTAATCTCTGCGTCGTCGCCAATTTCTGGGACCATCCTCCTCGGTCACGCCAGTCCTGGATTTTTCTGTGCCGCATTGAAGCAAATAAAATAAATTCGAGCATGCAATTTTAGGAACGAAAATTTCAGCACGCAATCTTGGCACCACCACAACTCGTGGCTCTAGCCTTACTAAAAGGTGGACTCAGTGCATGTGTTGCGGCCTTTGACTTGAAAAACGTCGACAATTAAAGCATTCAGTTGAATCTACCGTAGGTTAGTTTGACGTTGCTTGGCTAGTCAGTTGGCCCAACGTCAATGTAACAAGGCTGAACGTACATGTAGCTACAGCCAGTGGCAATGACAGCTGCTGTCAGAAGCTTAAGGCTGAAACCCCACTTCCCATTTGGTTGCGGTGTCAACAGGCTCACCCACAATTCTCACTTACCCATTCGGGGGATTGGCCGATGACATTGAAAGCTGTAACCACAAGTTCGCAGCCAGTCGACCAAATCTGATTTGGAGGCAGCATCACCGTAGAGAACCAAAATTCTCACACACACACTTGGCAGGATTGGCAAGTAACAATGACAGCTGCCGCCGAAAAGCTCATGGGTGGATCACCCATTCCTTTTGGCAGTGGCGTCAACATAACCACTCAATGGAGAATGGCGCTCAATTGGACATGAATGCTTTCGCATTTTCAACTAAAAAAAGTGCTTGGGTGACCTTGGAGTCTTTTTTTTTAAATTAAGTGCAGAGCACTTTAAGGGTTCACCCTGTCGTCGTAGCTCGCTGTAACGGTTGATGTCAAACAACTGCCAGAATCGGGCGGTGCTGCGAGATAATGGACCCAAGTAGAGCCCAGCGTTCTGTCATAGGGCACCCAGCAGAGGCTTCGAAAATCAAGCGGTTTATACAGTCGTAAGCGTTCGAAACTCATGAACCACTGGCGCTTGTCATACATCTCCCTGTTGTTAAGCGAAGAAAAAACTGCAGGTATTTTTATGTAACTAACCGGCAGCACCCGCGTTCATTTAGTTAGGAACACTCGTTGGGTCGGTTTTTGCGATAGCAAAAAAAAGGTGACAGTGCAACACTGGCTCGTGCAGGAGGAATAGCACGCACAAAAAGAAAACTCCCGCTGGCATTGTTTCAGGGGGGGGGGGGGGCTGGCACTATGGAGGCGGGAAATTTGAATTGCAATGGGTGGTAGCAGTGAGTGGATAACGGCGCTACAGCCCATTATGGTGAATCACTTTCTCTGCACTTCCATCAGCTTTCACGTTGAGTGGAACGGCTTTAATTTTTTGCTTTCAAGTGTCTAATCTCTGGTGAAAGCGTCTAGCACACAAAGATGAATGCTTTCAAAGAGGTCCTTCATTGAAAGTTCTACCCAAATGTGCAGGGTCTTTACATCGTCCATTCTCAGGAACTCGTGTGATCTCCAGGGTGCACCAGTGAACGCTGCCAACCTTGCAGACTCAGACTTGCTAGTTTCATGACCCTGTTGGTGTGCCACTGTCGCCAGGGTTACCATTTTTGTGTGCACGTAAATGGTGTCAACTGTGTTCTCATCCTGTCGTGATGTGTCGTCTGCCATTTGAAGCATCCACATGCGTTTTAGCATGAGGAATGCCTGTCATGTTTGCAAGTGCCATTGGATAACTTATTTCACAGAGAGGCTCGCTGTAGCAGCCTTTTCGCAAAGCAGTCACTTTGCCGTCTTTTGGTGAGCTTCGGGGAGAAAACGAGAATAAAAAGTTGAGATAAGTGATGGGAAACATCTGTTTTTTATTCTTTTTTTCTTCAAACACACTCTCCCCAGTCCATGCCTGCCAAGTTGACATTGAGTACACGTTTACTGAGTATATTGAATGTCTATACGTTTAAATGTTTCAGGGCAACCTGGCGTGGTGGCTCTGTGGCTAAGGCGTTGTGCTGCTGAGCACGAGGACGCAGGGTTCGCTTCCCGGCCATGGCTGCCGCTTTTCTGATGGAGGCGAAAAACAAAAACACGTGTACGAAATTTCAAAGCTGGGGTAACTGTGTAAATTGCTTCCTTTTTATCAGGAGATCTCTCTCAGCAAGTTTCAACAGTAACTATTCAGTACAACACATTTTAAATCTATTATAATCTCTGCCCACAAGAGAAAGCCCAGAGCGGGCCAGCATGACATCATCTGCTCCTTGCCCCAAACTGCTGACGTCGGGGCTCCCGTGACTAGGCCGATGCGCTGGCTGCGGTTAGCGCGCACCGCTACGCCGTGTGTATCACGTCGTGGTTTTGCGACTGACATCATGCTGCTCGGGTGCGTGGGGATGGTGAAGGCTTCGGCCAGTCTGGGCGCACGTGCATCCAGAGTGGCAGCGGTGCGGCAACAATGGTGACGTAAGGTACGTCCTCCTGTCGTGGTGGCCGCTCAGCGTGGGTTTTATCGAAACCGAAACGGACACGAATAAATGACGCCGTAAATGAATGTTTATGCTGCACTCGATCGTCTAACGTGTCATTCTTTGATTAGTGGGCTGGTAGGCATGCATAGCAGCAGGGAAAAAAATGCAACACGAAAATTTTGTGTCAGTACTCCTTTAAAGATCCCCAGGTGGTCAAAATTAATCCAGAGGCCTCCACTACGGCGCGCCTCATCGCCTGCGTTGCGTCGGCGCGTTAAACCCTACAATCAATCAACTCTTTCAGGGCAGAACCAGGAGGAAGAGTAGAGGGCAGGGTGGATGAGGTGCTTGAAGACTGGGTGGGAAATGTGCGGGTCTGGACATAATGCGGGGATGCTGCAGACGGCTCCCTCCTAAATCCCTTCGAATAACTGTTCGAGTAGTGGAAGGCTGCCATGCACAGCTCAACGCCTAAACCCAGGACAAAGTCTTGGACTGAGCCGAGAAGGTGGCAATGGCATACGACGTATAGGCTGTTTCCACCCTTCCCCCGCTGCTTTTTGTCTACCTGACAATAAAGATGTTCGTACCACCACCACCTATGCGTTTAATGCATGAAATGCTTTTCGTAGCATTCAACACATCTTAGAATTTCTGCACGCACCTTTCACACTGTCCTCAAAAAATACGCGCTAGGCAGCTTGTCAGTTCTAGGAATTTAAACGCGGCTTCAGAAATGAAAAACGTGACCATTTAATGACCATTTAAACGTGACCAGTGGTTAATTTTGAAGTGACGAATTTGCTGCGCTGATTATCCCTTGTTTTTGGCAAACTTCGCAAATGGCAAACTTCGCCCATGTCACAAAGTACTGTGCTTTTTCAGTGTCAGTTCCGTGTCGGTTAAGTGCTAGCTAGGCCTGCCTGTCATCCTGTAGTCTTGAGTCTCCACATGCCATCTCCGGTGTCCGTTCGTCGGTGATTAGTTCTGCTGCCAGAAAACGAAAACTTTCGTATTTTCAAGACAAGCTGGCAATCTGGAATGTTGTCCCCGCCGGCGAGAACAAAGAACGACGGTGCTTGATACAGTAACCCAGCTAGCTCCTTTTCAGCAATTTTGAGTGCGGCAAAGAGAACCAAGTTCGCTAAAAGGCGCCCGCCCTTTCAGCATAGGCTTGGCCCTTGGAACGGCTTAAAGGAGCCATGAAAACAAAATACAAGTTGGGTTTATTAGAAAGACTGCATAGTCCTGATAACAATGATACCAATATCATCGCAATCTTCGAACAAATAACCGAGATATTAAAGAAAACGTGTGAAGCAGTCGCGACCCCCTAGCCAATTTCCCGCAACTTTTCTATGACGTCACGGAACCTTGTTTGTGCGATTGGCGGCCGCCTAACTGACCTGTCGCGACGACACATGACTGGACGTCTGTAATGGGGACTCTAGTTCCATTTGACCGCATCACTTGAATGCTAACGTGCAGTTAACGCACTGAAAATTATGTTTTTTTGTTGGCCCGTATCACGTCATTCTTGCTCATAACACGTCACTGTGGCGCAAAATTTCAAACTTTTTAAATACTTCTTGCGTTTTTTTCGTTAAAAAACATCTTTTGTGGCTCTAATGAAGCTGAGTGAGATACTGAATCCTAGTTCTTTCAAATTAAACGAAGTTGTATTTTCTCTTCATGGCTCCTTTAAGGCGCTGAAAAGTGCCAAAAGGCAAGAGTTGTACTTAAGATACGTTGGTGAATACAGGGGTAAGTGAACTTGCTTTTTTGGAGTGCAGTGTAGTGACTGAGCTTGTGGGAAAGCAGCCGGCGCAAGTCGCGCAGTTTTTTTACGGTGAAATAAATTCCTGAAGGGTTAGTTCACCATCACTGATGCCTAACATTTTGGTTTCGTTTCTGCTTCATTCACGCGAGTATGAACTCAAAACTTTCATGTAACGAAAACCCGTATGTAACGAAAACTTGCGAATTTTTGTCAACTTCGTCATATCCAGGTTTAACTGTACACCTCTCGCGATCACGTGTTCCCGGATGGTTTGCATAGTCGCTCAGCTTCATTATGGGCTCGGGTTGTGAATGGTACCTCACCGTCTCACAAAAACTTTAAGAAGCGCGCAGCGAGCCTGGGCGGCATTGTGACCACATCTTCTCGTCTCACAAGACACTAACACCAAGTAACTTGCAGCAGGTGGCCAAATGGGCAGTGAATATTAGGGGTGGGCGATTGATCAATTAACCTTTCGATCAATCGATCAGTGCTTCAGTCGCAACTAAGTATTTTTAACCGGTTAATCCGTTGAAGGCATGTGAACAAAATGAAACAAGAGTGCCACGTTAAAACTACGCAAGTGTGTCAGCAATCACATTCGTGTCTTAATAACCCGCCTTTTGTCGGAACAGAAAACGATGCAAATGTGCTCAGAGATAAAAGTGATTCAAACCACAAGGTGATAACCAAGACAGACTGAAAAGTGGCTACTATTAATACAAATATACACAATCAAAAACAGGGAGCGGGCAGTCACATTGCTTTATCGTTGTGAAAAATAACTATGGCGCAAGTAAACCCCAATAAATTGGTGCCCCCCCGCAATTATATAATACACAGCACATGCCTATCTTCCCGATTCTAGAAATAGTGCAAGTGGTGAACGCTGTGGTGCTTACATCAGCGCCATGATCTCCTTACCTTATCTGGAATGTCTGTGAAAATGCTGCGGAGCATATTGGTATAATTCATTATATATTACTATGATTATTATCAAAATATTACTAACCATTTTTCTTTATAAACCAATGCAACTGATTAATCGATCAGAGAGAGAGAGCGATCTTTAATGAAGTCTGACGATGTTAGCTGGGCTAAAATGCCTAACTTGCTAACTTGCTACGCCAGTTGATGACAGGATGAAGATGATGGCGATGATGTTCAAGAAGTTGATGCGTACAGATACGGCTAGTTATTTACAGCGACTGGTCTAGACCTGTGTGTTGCAGGTAACCAATTAAAGCGTTCCGATTAATCGGGATAAATTTTTAACCGATGCCCAGCCCTAGTGCATATACCTAGGGTTGTTCGTTTTCAAGCAAAACTTGATTTTACACCATGAACATGTTTCAGGAGAATCAGGTTAACCCCAATACTACCCCGAATGGACCTTCTCAAAACAACGATTTGCACAGTCGTGCGCTGATGGTCCACGGTTCTCAACCAGTATGTGCTGGAAGCAAGCCTACAAACACAGCTTCTGAATTCATTGAGCATTGGCCTGACTACTGCTCACTACCTCAGGCTAGCAAACGCTGCACTGACATTGTTGTGCCAAGCTAATGGAGGCCGTGCTGTGTAGGGAACTTCTTCCCACTTGAGATACGTTCAGCGATCAGACAGGTCTTGAATGAAGAGCAACACGTTGCACAAGCAGATTATGTTTATTGTAAACAAGGATGAGTGAAAAATGGTGACCAGCTTTTTGTGAACAAAATGTTTCATTTCTTAGAAGTTAATCAATTTTCTTTATTGTCATCATTACCGATTTATTTCCAAACAATTGGCAAATTTTGGACAGCCTTTTCTCGAAAACCGTGACGTTCCCTGGATTGCCAGCTTGAAATAAACACAAATTTTAGCACGTTAATATCGTGACACCAACTAAAATAAATGTCTGTATTACTTGGTACATCTGTAGATTTAACCCGAAAAAACCCCAATTTCGGAATGGTTTCGCAAGACAAAAAACAAAAAATTTCTCCTCGACTGTTAAGAAAAATAGCACCCATTTTTATCCCCGCCCCTTTTCTTTTAATTATAAAATCCGAAAACAGACAACCCTACATATACCCTAACAGCAAAAGCTCGTTACAAGATATACTCAATAGACCCAGAACACACTTCTCGTAACCAAGGTATCTCATATGTGATGGCAAACATAGGAAAACCAACCACCAACCAAACTGTTTTCGTTCAAATGTCTCATAACTGTTTCTTGCAATGAAGTTTTACTGTACCAGTTTTACGGGTTGGCGTAAGGTCCAGGAAGCAATATTTTGTCATGGTATGTAGGACTTAAAGGCTCATTAAAAGTAAAAAAAATTGACCACATATCTTTAGTGCATATGTCGTTGACAGACAATACAGTGCCTCCTCTCACGCTCTCCCTTTTTCCAATCGTGCCTCTTCTGCCACAAGAAATGCTCAAGATTTGCCAAAGCCAATTCAATTTTAAAGTTCTGTGGCTAAGCGCGCCTTCTATGGAACGTTTCGTTACTGTTGGAATGCCGCCACAAGGCCTAGCCTTGGGAGTGAGCTTTTTGTATTCCGAGGTCAAAATGTTGTTCTCAACGCGTACTTTACTTGCTTTTGCAAATATCAGACCCAGTTATGCTTTGATGTTTTGCCTCAAATATGTGTAATGTTTTCTTCTTGCTGAACAATTAAGACAAATATGGAGCACGTTTCAAGATTTAGCAATTTGGAAAGGTTCTGCCCATATAACCTTCCCGAAGAATTTTATCTTTTGGCCGGGTGACTGATTTGAGGGACATACCAGAATCTTCTAGTTAAAGTAGCTCAAGACTAGTCTTTAGAACTGCGCCAGGCCTGCACCGCCATACTTGGGCGTGCAATACAACTATGTGGGATTGGCGAAAAATGCATGGGCCAACAAAAGTGCCGTGGAAAGAAAAACATTTTTCCTTCTTTGAGTATTCCTTCACAAGTGCGTCGCACTGATCAGCATGTTCCCGTTCTGTCAATGGCTCAAACACTGACATTTTTGCGCCTCCTAGTAACGTATGCAGTCTTCGCAGCATCTCTTCAATGTTCTTAATGGTGGTGTGTAGCAACTTTAAAAACCAACCAAACCACTGCACTTCAGTCTCCAAGGATGGCATTTCACTGCCACGGCTGAAGGTTTCTGAACCTTCCTTTAGGAATTGTACGTGGAGATCAGTGACAGAGCTAGAAAATAGTTTCCAAAGTAAAGGCACATTTTCACTTTCATACAGCCTACCTTGTAAATGCAGTAGCTTAACTAAGCTTTTCTTCGTGGCCTCCTAATAAGTTTCAGTTCACAACTAGCTGTGCGCTCAGAAACTGCAATTTGTAGCCAACTTCTAAGAAATCGGCTGAATCAAGTTCACCGCAACGTTCACTGCATAAAAAATGGCCATAGCAGCCCAAATTGTCCACAATTGGGCCAACTCAGCAGAGTATGATGAACAAATCCACAAGGGCAGCTGCATTCTAGACTGCAAAAATGCGACAGGACAGTTCCATTTTCTTCACAGGCCTTGAAGGTGCTCCACTCAGCCAATTGAAACGACGGACACCGCAACGGTCCATCAAAAAATAACTTTATTCTCTCCAACCATGATACAGGTACTCATATAGTAATCATTCTCACAATCTCAAGTAAACTGAACACAAACCAAGACGAACAGTCATCCTGAGTGAAGGAAAATAAAACGATCAAAGTGAACAAATGAAAGAACACAGATGAACAGCAGTGAACGGGATCGAAAAAAAGATCTATGAAAAAGGAACAACTTGGGGCGCGATGCGGCACGTGAGACTGTCCTTGGGCTACAGTGCTTCGCAGACAAAAAAATGAGAAAGATTTAAACCCAAACAGAGAGAAAGAAACAGATCTACACTGCCCTCAAAGATGCAGAGCAATGGGGCGAACCTAGAGGAGGAGGGGGGAAGAAAACCGCAACAAGAGGGTAGGCAAGGTGGCACCACGGAAGAACAAGTCCTCGTCGACACAGGCACTTTCCGCCGACTTGCCACAATTGCACAGAGTGTGCCAACCTTCCACAAATCCCTCCAGCCTTCCTTAGTCTCCCTCATCGCTTGGAGACGCAAACAGCTCTGGGTTGGTGCAGACACCCGGAACGACGCACTCATCCGGCATCCTCCTGCGGGAAGGATACGGCGACACGGTGGCTTCGGCTTTGAAGCCGGCCGCATCTCCGCCCGCGCCGATGGCACTGGATACGACGGGTGTGACTGCGCCTGCCGCAGCGCTGTCGTTTGCTCCCACTCGCTGTAGTGACGAAGGCCCTTCTCCTTTCTCCGAAAGTGCAACAGGCCTGTCTTCCGGGGTTGGACCACAAGCCTCCCGAGGGCTTCCTTCATCCGGCTTCTCAAGTGCGAGTGCAGATTCAACTTCCGTCGTGGCAGTATCACTTTCTTGTTCGGGCTTTGCTTCAGGCTCTGTTTTATCACCGTGTTCTTTGCCAAGTTCCAGAGGCACCTCTGCACAGGCCGGAGCTTCATCCACTGGTACCGAGCCAACAGTAGCCGACTCGGAGGCCACAGGCGACTTGTCGAGCTCCCCCTTAGACTGCGAACCATCCGCTGGCACTTCTTCAGCCACAACCAGCGAAGCATCTCCCGTCACTTCTGTCTGGGACTCGACTTCTGGCAAGGGTGCCTCGAGAGGTGTTGCTTCAGGTACGCTGTTTGGGGCAGACACTCCGGCAAGCACTGCATCCTCCAGAGCTAGTTCCGACGTCAGACCTCCAACGGACGGTGCTCCGGCAGAAGCAAGATCGGCGGCATCAGCAGTCTCCTCTGGCACAGTGCCGTCGGCAGATGTTGGCCCGCTCTCGTCTTCATGACGCGTCGGCGCTGCGCTCTCAAGGACAGCCGTCTCAACCTTGACTTCTGACTCCTGTTCCTCAAAAGATGCTGCTCCAGCCGGAAGCTCCAGCACTGGCTCTTCGGTGCGGATCACCACAGCCACGTCCTCGTCGCAAGAGTCCTCTTCGAAAGTGGCCGGCTCTTCCCTAAGCGGTGCTGCTGCTCCTGGCGGAGCGGCCAGGCACGGCTCTTCGATAGGAAGCTTCGCAGTCGCATCGTCTTTGCTGGAATCATCCTCAACAGTTGTCAGAACTTCCAAAGTGGTCCGTTCTTCCTCAAGAGGTGCTGCTGCTGCTGCTGGAGCCTCCGGCAGCGGTTCTTCGATGGGAACCATCGCAGGCTCACCATCTGCCCTAGAGTCCTGAGCCGCAGTTCTCGTCTCTTCGAAAGCGGTCGCTTCTTTCACTTCTTCGGGAGCGAGGTCTCCGGCAGTGGTCGTCCCAGCTTGATCTTCGGACGGTGTGTCCTCTTCAACCACTGACGGCAACAGCTCCTCAGTTACACCTCCCTGACCATTGAGATTGGCGTCGGTTCCCTCTTCCAGCAGATCGGCATCCGCAGCAGGCTCTCCAGAGTTTTCCTTTTCATCCAACTTGTCTCCGCGGGCTTCAAACTCTGCCTCCTCAACTGCTTCGTCTTGGAGTTCACCGTCCTTGGCCTCTGGTATGTCAGATCCCCCAGCGATAGCCGTTTCGACGCCATCACTGCCTCCAGGCTCAACACCCGAGCTTGTGACGGCCTCGGATACGTCGGAGTCTTGGGCCTCCACAACTGTCGGAGCTGCGGCGTCGCCTTCATCTCCAGTTCCGGAGGTTGGAGCAGCCTCTGGAGTTTCCTGGGAGGCAGAGCCCTGCGCAGCATCGCTGGGGCTCACGTCACCCCCGCTGTCCTGGCCTTTGAGCAGCTTCCCCAGGACGTCGATGCCCATGTCCAACAGCCTCACGACGTAGCGGCCGTTCCGCTCCCCCAGAAATTCCGCCAGGAGCGAAGAGGCGGGTTCTGACTCGGCAAGGCGCTGGAGTTCTTCCGTCGCCTCTTCACCGAGCTTTCCCTCGGGGACGTCCAGCGTGCAGTGAACGGCGAACAGGGGAACTTTTACCAGAGAGCTCGGCAGAAGGCGGATTCCGGACACCTCCACGGTGTCGCAGTTGCCATAATCGACAAAGTGCACCAGGGCGGCGGCCGAGTCCGAGGTCTCCAGGACGGTGGCCCGGTAAGGGGTCTCGTCCGACCAGAAGACCATGCAGGGCTGGGACATGTCCACCGTCGCGCCGTCGCCAGGGGGCAGCTCGAACAGCTGCGCCGTGAGGGTCTCCAGAGCGTCCAGCTGCTCGACAAGCTGCACAAAGAAGTCGGTCGGCGACTCCACATGGCTGACCTGGACTTGCACCTTCTGGTGGAGCGGGACTTCGCAAACGGTATAGCCACTCCGAAGCGGAAGCTGGGTGAGGAGCTCGGTTCCATCTGCAGTGAAAAGACGAACCGCCGGCTTGATGCCGGGTGCCACCGTTTCAACTTGCAGCTCTGCATCCAAGACAAGCTCCTTGAACTTCTCCAATGCACTCGGTCCAGCAGCGCCCTTCAACCCGGCAAGCTGGCACTCCATGCAGAATGGCTCCAAGCGAAACTCTTCCGAGTCGAGAGTCACAACCGACTGCACAGACTCCACATTGCCGTAGTCCACGAAACGAACCTTCAAACCGCCCTCGGCGGCAGCCCCTTCGACCCTAGCCCTGTACCAGAGGCCATCCGCAGAGTAGAGGGCGCCGTACAGGGTCTCGCCATCGGGATTGTCTACAACCGCAGCGCTGCCCACGCCCAACACCTCCTGTAGCTTGTCTCCCAATGCCTCGAGATCGGCTTGGCGGGCCAGGGGCAACACGTAGAATGAGTCGAGCCCGTCGACGTGGGTCACGGTACAGCCCTCACGGGTCGGTGCCTCAGTCACAGCGTCTGCAGAAACAGGGGCGGGTACGGCTTGCTCCTCAGTGTGGGATGTGGGCGCCGCTTGCGGCTCTGTGCTGGGCGCTGCAAGCTTCTCCTTGAGCAGTGCGGTGATGTCTGCCCCGTCCTTGAACAGCCTCACAGTGACCTCCATGCCCCACGTCAGCACCTGAAGCTCCAGCTCCGCATCGGCCACGAGTTCCGTGAACGCGGCGTCGGCGCCCGCAACACCGGCGAGCTCCTTGGCCCCGTCGAGCTTGCACTTGTAGCAAAACGGCGGGATTTCCAGAAACTCCGGCGCGATCTCCCGAATCTCGGGCACGGTGTCCACGTTGCCGTAGTCGATGAACTGGACGTTCATGTCCCTGACGACCTTGGCGCGGTACCAAGCGCCGTCCTTGGGGTAGAAAGCCACGCAGGGAAGCTTGGCGCACGGCGCCACGATGGGCAGGGGAGCGTTGACGTAGCACTCCTCGAGACGCGTGGCCATCTCTTCCAGCGCAGACTCCTGCTCTTTGAGCATGACGTAGAAGCCCGAGAGGCTCTCCGTGTGCATCACATAGGCCGCCAGCTTGCCAGAGATTTTCGACAGCGGCGGGTAACAGGGCAAGATTTTGTGGATGCTTTGCGCTGTGCCGAGCAGGGGGGTAGGGCATCCCATAGAGAGAGAAACGGGGGGGAGGGAGAGAGAAAAGCACATTCAGCGGTTGACCGACCACAGCAAGCCTGCAGCCAAGCCACAGCCAAGCCACCACAAGCAAGGGCACCTCTCCCAAAAGGCACGACACCATGCAGCAAGCAAGGGCAACATGCAATAGTATCCAGGGCTAATGGTCCTCAACCAGAAGCTGTCACAACTTAGGCAAGCACTTTCTCCCTTCCGAACAAGTCTCAACTTGCTGTGCACAAGTTGTTACGAGCCAAGAGTCGCGTTACACAGGCACACGTGCAGTATGACGCAGACCATCAGAGGCAACTGGCATTTCAAACAGGCCATTAAATGTCCACCAGGAGGAAAGAAGAGTGAACCGATGAGTGACAGGCCTTAGCCCCGTGTGCCAACACGTCATGAGATGTGAATGAAGAAGACCCCTGATGCACCGGCAATAGAGGACGTGCAGTCTGAAAGCACTCGAGTGAGCCCCGATAGCAGGTTCCTTCGGAATGGAAACCACATGATTTCACCGCCCGTCGCAGAGTGTCTGCAAAACGACTCTCGCGGCTAGAATACAGAGTTGGCAAACAACGGCACTCTTCACTCCTCTCGGGGACTGTTGTCCTGACTGTCGGCACAGTTATCATCCCGATTCTCGTCGCCGTTGCCATCACCGCTCTCTTTCTCTTTCTCCTCTGCGCTGCCACTGCCACCATCGTTGGCACCGGCGCTGCCCTCGCTACCACCCTCGACGTTTTCAACGTCGTCACCGGCTTCACTAGCCTCACAACTAGCCTCGTCGCCGCCCTCAACGTCAACTGCTGCCTCCTCAGGACTACCAGCATTGGCGGCACCATCATTACCACCATTCCCGTCATCACCGTCATGATCATCAGGCTCACCACGATGTAGGGCCCGTGGCTGCGTGGGTGCAGCAGGTGGTGCTGCCACTCCATTGGTTTCTGGAGCGCGTTCTGCTTGGACCAGAGGAGCTTTCTCAACCGCTGGAGGCGATGTCTCTACCACCGGAGGAGCTTCTTTCTCGGCCACCGGAGGAGCTTCTTCCTCGACCGGCGGAGGAGCGGGGGGCGGAGCGAAGGAATCCAAGACATTCACCTCGTCGTCCCCGGAGGTGTCAAACAGGGAGCCGGCCACTTTGGCCGCATCAAGCTGCCGATCAACCTGCACACAGGAATGGGGAAGTCAAGCATGCATCTAGCCAAGCCAAATCGGTTGAACCCTGCAAGCAAAGCACAGGAACGTACAAGGTTCTGCAGAACGGCGAAACTGGTGAGGAAAGTGAGCTGCAACGTTAACTTTTGCTGTTGAACCACTAAATTGCGCCGCCACGAGAGATGACACATTTCATGTCCGGAAACGAATGTGATAGGCAAGTGAAAGGTCAGATGTCTCAAATTTCCTTGAAACACTCCTTCAGTCTTTGCAAAAGCGCCATTTGGGCAGAATCGGAATGAAGAAGGCATAGTACACCCTCTGTAGAGTTAGTTTAGATCAATTTTTTGGGCCATGGTGAGTTTGGGGGCAGGGGAAGGTGCACGAAAACAACGGGACCCTCCATGTTTACATCCTCCACTGCAGTTTCGCAGAAACACCTTGCCAACAGAAACTCTTAGCATGCAAGGTGACGCAAACACAATGAGCCGCAGTGACATGATACATTAAGGGGGGACGCGGGTCTTAGAATGGTCAAAAATGGCCAAAATATCGATTTTGAGAAAATCCAATTTTTGGAATTATTGTACCTTCAAGCACCTGCCTTCAAAATATCAACACGAAATTCCACCAGGAAATACTCTAAAATCATGTTTTGAAACGCCTCGAGGGCCACGAAATGCCCCGAATTGGGCAAAAGTTGCTTCAAATTCCCGCGCGCCCCGCGGGCGAAGCAGCCGACCGATCGCCGCCATTTTGGTCTTGTTTTGACGCTTGTTTCTTTGTGCGCATTTTGCGATATCTCAAAATGGCGTCGCTTGGGTAGAACGACCGCCCTTGCCAGTTTTCCGAAGGCACCTTCTCGGCCGCCGATTGGCTAGAGCGGGCGCGCGCGTTTTGAGTTCGCCATACGACCCCTCCCATTGGTCGGCGCGACTGCTGTCATGGCGGTCGCCATCATGGCGTCTGCTACGCGCGTCTGACGGAGTCCGCTCTTCTGGCGCGGCGCTCGCTTAGAGCAGTTTTTTTTAGTTTCTTCTAATTCTTCCATCGCGTACTTTCGTGAATGATGCCAGGAGACGTACGTTTGAAGAAGACGACCCGTCATGCGCACGGGAAGCGAAAGCGTCATCCGCCTATCCCAAGGTCGCGGTGCGACTTCGGGCCGCTCGACTCCGCCGGATGAGAATCGTTTGCCGCCTCGTATTGCCTCGCCTGCCCCTTCGCCTGACCTCCGGAATCCATACCTGGTCCAAGCACGTCCTGCCGGCTTGACACGAGGTATTACACAGCGAAGGAGATCGCCGCGCGTACGGAACATGCGGACGAGGTCAAGCGCGGAATGGAGACCAAGTCAGCAACGCAGCGGAAATTCGACCTCCTTGAAGTGGATTTGGCGCACTCAGAGGAAGAATCCGGCACAGATTTTGTCTTAGTGGATTTTGCAATGCTGAAGGACCTTTTTGCGCACGTCAGGTGCGGCAAGTGCGGGCTGGCGGCGCCGGATTTGAGGAAGCCTGACCGGCAGTACGGCCTCGCCGTGAAGCTCCAGGTGACGTGCTCGGTTTGTGAACACCGTGTGGAACGTTTTTCCTCGCCAAGGACCGAAGGATCTGGCAATATCACTCTTTTTGAAGTTAATATGGGGGCTTTCAAAAGTATTCAAAGCATCGGAAAGGGGGTGACTGCTCTGTCAGATTTTTGTGCTGGTATGAACTTGTCCCACAGCGGCCTGCACCACAAGACATTCCAAGCGCACTTGAGGAAAGTGGTTCAGGTTTGCGAGGACACTGCAGCAGCCTCTAAAGCTGATAGTGTGCGTGCCATCAAGGACTTGTACTCGGACCTTGGTCAGCCGCCAAACAACATAGATGTGATGTTTGATGGCACGTGGATGACAAGGGGACGGTTGTCACACATTGGAGTGGGCTGCATCATTGAAGTGTACACCGGCTTGGTGATTGATCATGTAGTCCTCTCCAACTTTTGCTTAGGTTGCGCCATCGGACCCAAAGCTTCAGATGAGGGCTACGAAGATTGGCTGGCAGACCATGAGTGTCAGCGAAACATTGACTGTGGTGCAGGATGCATGGAGGTAGAGGCAGCCCTGATAATGTTCAAGCGCTCGCTCTCCAAGAATGGGCTGCAGTACACAACCGTGATGTCCGATGGAGATAGCCGCACCATGCACGGCTTGAAGGAAAAAGGCGTCTATGGGTTTATCCCCATAGGCCAAGAAAGTTTGCCTTTCGGCTACATTTATTTTCCCCAAAAGACTCTTTTGAGGGCCAACAACATGATGCATTTGCGGAAAACGCACTGCGCAGTGTCCCACCCCTGTATCCTCTCAAACTTCCAGCATAAAAACCGCGAATGAAATAGCCTCACCAAAGAACAAAAAAAGGGGGGCACCTAAAGCAAGTTTCACCCTCACACTTTTGCCGTACACAATTTTCTGGGTACCACAGTGCACTGTAATAGATGATGGCACTTCACGAAGGACTGTTGCAGTTTTCACGACGCCAGCAAGACACCACCAGATTTCACAACGCTAACAAAATGCCAACCGATTCGAAGTCGATAAATTTTGCTAAATTCCTGATGGGGTCCGTTACTTGGCCTTTTGTATCTCCAGTTCTAGTTGACATTTTTGGAATCCAAAGACAGATTTGAAAATGGGAAGAACATGTCTTTGTTACTGGGAAATTTTGAAGCTACACTACTGACGGTTCATCTCGTAACACATGGCCAAACTTCAAATGCAGTTTTCTCAGTTTCATATTTTTGGTCCCTTCCCTCAGCCTTTTGCAGCTTTTTGGAAACTTCTTTTTGCTTCATAAGGTCAATCTTGGTACCATTTTTTTCAGTACAGCCTGAGGCAGCCGATGACATTCTTAGTTTTTCTGTTTAGGCTATGCATAAATAATGACTTGCAGTTATTTTGATGAGCCAAAATATCCAATACTGCCATTTTTTGTACTTGACATATGTTTTTATGATGCCGTGACTTTAGAGAAAAACGAAGAATGTCATCGGGTATGGGAACTCTCTGGTTATCCATTCATGTAATTAAAAGCGACAAAATGCAATGCGAAAGTTCATTAAAGCTGCGTAAGAAATTACCTAATTGCGGTTTAGACTTTGTATGATAACTTTTGAACTAACAGCACCAGCTCAAATATAATTGCATATTTGAAATCTACAGAGAAAAGCACATCCGTGTGCAAATTTTCATAAGTTTCTACCCATAAATAAAAAAGTTAGTTTTAAGACCCTCGTCCCCCCTTAAGGGGACGTGCTCCTCCAAACAACTTTTTTTTTAATAATGAAGTTAGGAGGCTGAAATTTTCACAGCTTGTAGAGATTGAGCTCCTCTGGTCATATATGCAATCAGATTTTGAATAGCTGCTCCGGATAAAATGTTACGCAGCATGACTTGCAGAAAAATGGCTTTTTTGTGCACTTTTTTTTATAGTAAAAATTTTTTCTGAAACTTTTAAAATAGCCTAGGTGGTTCCTTATGAACTGCAGAGTGCACAAATCTACCTGAAAAAGCCTCATCATCATTTTCCTCACCACGAAAAAAAAATGACTGGTGTGTGCCTTTTTTTGTTCTGTATATTTTTGTTTTATGACCCTCAGAAATATCTAAGGACACAAATTGCATAATGAACAAGATTTGTGCACTCTACGTGTTATAATTAACATCTGTGCAAAATTTCATCCTGATACGACAACTTTAAGTGGGAAAATAAGTGTGCACAAACTCAGAAAACTGACAAAAACAACAAGCTGAGAAAAACGCAATTGAAAGTTTATTTCTTTGGCAGATTCAGAAATTCTTGCTTGAACAACATGAAATTTGGTGGGGATACAGTCTGAAATGTCCCCATTGAGGTACTAAAACTAGAATGCTCCTGCTGCATAAGTTGCACCGTCACGGTTTTTGCTGGGGTAGTCCTTGGTATGGGACCGTTTCACCAGGCTGCGGCAATGGGGCTAGCCTTAGCAGTCAGCTTGGCACACATCTGCCTGATCCTCCGCTGGTCACTTGCATTGCTTAGTCTGACCAGTTCTTCTGAAGGGAAGATTCCCAGTTCTTGGAGAACTTGCTCAAAGCTAGTGTGGCCCCTGTTGAACCACAACCCTGCGAGGGCAGTGGCAGTCTCCACTACAGTGAACTGCAGGTTGTACGATAGTGTCCTGTGCCAGATGCGCAGTGCTGCTTCCGTCTCCATGGCATGGGATGAGCAGTCGACATTTTTTTTCACACACAAGAAGCATGAAAGGCTTGCCACACTTCCTCCTCTTGCTCATCAAGCTTTTGGTGGCGGCTACAAGTACAAGTAGTTTGACAGCACCTCAAAATCCAGGCAGGGACCAGTGTCAAGAGAAATGGCAGTGCCAACACTGTTGTGGCTCGTGTCTTTGCTTCTGCCAAGTACCATCAAAAATCACACTGAGGTCAGTCAGACCAGCTTGCAACGCAGTTACTTGCCTTGCTTCAGCAAGGTTGTCAGAGACGCCTTTTGTGGCCGCAACATGAACTTTCTTGGCAGTGTTGTAGAACGTCTTTTGATGCTGTGGTTTGGGTAGACCAAGAATGGCACAAAACCTGCACAGCTGATCGTGTCCGATGCCAACCGCGCGTGCAGCGAGTACCGCTTTCACATTGACGGCGAAACTATCACGGGGACTTCCCCTGCAGAGTCGACCGACGGCGGCAGCGCGCTGCGACGAGTAAACAGAAGAAATCACTCCCGCAGTCACTCCCGCAGGGCACTTCTCGTTCTTGCACTTCAGTTCCAGTACCGATGCGAGGCCCTTCCGCTTGTTCGCAACCTCAACTACGACGAGTTCGCACTTCCCGCACGTCGCGCACACGGCGGCACTCAAGGTCAGTCAGAGCGCCGACTTCACAGATAACTGCACCGCTCCCGTGGCTGGCTGTCTCCTCACCTTGGAAGGCTGCCGACTTCTCCGATGCGCCTATAATGCCGATATCTTCGCTGATAAAATCAGCCCCGCCTGGTAGAGCCGCGCTTGCAACGCTTGAAGGCCCGGCGTCGTTAGGCCTCACGGTGCCGGTCGTGCCGGCATTGGCCGTGGTCGTCACAATGCTGCACCGCTTGCGCTTTCCTTTGTACCGGCATGAAGTACGCTGCTTCCGGCGACAAAAGTCACGCTTCTCCTCACCGTTCACGATTAAAAACACACGATAAGGAAATAGAAAAGATAGCGCGAAGTAGCGAACGGAACGATGCGGGCGATGGCGGCTCACAAGCGGCAAGAGCCAATGGCGGCCCCGCTTTCGCGTCACGTGATTTAAATGCCCAGTGGGAGCTCGCAAAACAAGCGGGAAGAAACATTTTTTTAATTTTTTTTACGCGGAGATACGAAGCTGGCGAGCGGCTCAGTCGAGAGAAGAAGGCTTGATCTACCTCTCTCCAGTGACCGAAATGGCGGCGAGCCACGCTGCCGTGCGGAATAAATTCTCAAACCTGGCCGAAATTTGGCTTGATTGCGCGATTTCTTGGGTCACCGCGAGTCATTCAGACACATTTTTCACTAAGTTCTCGTTCGTATTTCGTTTTCATTTTTTTACCCATGAAAGAAGGATAGTCAAAGATGCTAATGCAAGGGAAAACAAAAAATCGGTATATTTCGAAAAAATCGCGTTTTTTCGACCCGCGTGTCCCCTTAAGGGGGCAGACTGGTCTTAGAGCTATTTTTTTTTTATTTACCCACCAATTTTAATGAAAGTGCACTGCATTATAGTTATTTGTGCTGATTTCACATCTGCCATTAGATTTTTTGTAAGTTGATTATATTTTGAGTTAATTGATGATTAATTGCCATTATTTTGGGTCACAGTTACAAAATAACCACTCCATACAGAATGGCAATTACCACGTGGCTAGGCAGACAAATAACTAAAGAATACAACATAGGAAGAACTTTTTTGATTCAGTTATTTTTGGTCGTTTTACAACACAGTGAACTTCGCTTCTCCCACGCTTTGCCAGAAATGGATCGCAGGTGGTGCCAATTGAACGCAATAATAATTTTCCAAAGCCTCCATTTGAAAAATTTGTTTCCAACATTGTATTCTCCACACATTTCGGTATCAGGAGCAAAAAGAGTTACAGTTGTACCTGCTCTGGGTGCCGAGATATCCGAGGACGAAATGCTAGCTTTGCATTGCAAGAAAAGAGCCGTTTCACCATCGAATTCTGCGCTAACTGAGCTGTAGAGTGCACTTTAAAATTCAATTATAATATAATAACAAAATATGGGGCCTTTTGATGAGGATATTTACAGACTAATAGAAAAATGGCCGTGGAGGCTGAAAATTTCTGAAAACGCTTTTTTTGACCGTTTTTTGGCCCCAAAGACCCAACTGCCCCCTTAACTCTTTCACGACGGCGCCATAGGCCATCGGAAGCCAGCGTCCGATGATTTTAAATCTCCCGCAAAATCTGAAACCCGCGCTCCACAGACAACTATCGCCATCTGGTGTGTTCATTGGCAACTTCTCTTTCAATTTCGGTTTCGTTTGTTTATGTTTCTCGTGTGGTGGTGGCGTAGCAAGAGAAATTTGAACCGAAGGGGGAGGGGAGGAGGAGGAAAAATGGCGTCGGATTCGCGCCGCGCTCCGCACAGTCGGACTGCTGTAGCAAGCACTTCGGGAGCTCCTGCTGTCGATTTTTCTGATTCCAGCAGCAGTGAGGGGTCAAGCAATGATGTGGGATCTTCAGATTTTAGTTAGGACGACGAAGCTCCGGTTCAGGTGCCTCGCACTTCAACAAGCGCTGGCAGGTAATTTCGTTGTAACTCCGCGCTGTATTTATAAACAAAACGTGCTTCTTATCTGACGACTGCGGTTTTGATTTTGTGTTTAGGGTCTCGACAACGTACGGCCAGGATATTTTGCCAAATGCACCGCGCCATATCGCGCTATCACCTTCAAGATAACCTGGCGCTCGTGTCAGATTAGCGCTGCAGCGTTCAGGTGCGACGCTTGTCGAGAGCGCTGGATTTTTTTTTCTTGTTTTTTACCACCGAACTGATAAAGACTTTGTGCGAGGACACAAAAGAGTATACCGTAATTATCCGATTCTAACGCGCACCAGATTTTCCTGACAAAAAGCCGAAAAAACTTGCACCTCCGATTGTAACGCGCTCGCAACTATGTGAGCAAGAAAAACGAATGCGAGAGAAACGGGTGATTTATACCCCCAATTAATCTCATTCATCTCTCTCCTCGTCGCTCTGCGCTGACCGGAACATCACGCCCTCGGTGCCGCCAAGCACGTTCGCGATGCCACACTTCTGAACTAATGTTCAACCATGGTCGATGGGATCGTGGCCCACGCCTCACACGCCCATCCCGCGAGCTTCTCCAGAGGCGCACGCTTCAGCCGACCGCTCGTTTTGAACGCCTGAGAGCCGCTGCTGCCATTGCTGTTATCAAGCGCGCAAGTGGAACGATTTGACGATTTGCGTGAACGCCGATAGAAAAGCCTAGGCGCCTATGATTCCTGCGTCCGAAAAATCGTTGCTAAAAGCTTGAGCGCCATCTTGACATGGTGATGGCGATGGGTGGGACGAAATTTCCGCTGTTTCGGTTTCGGTTTCGTATCCGATTTTAACGCGCATGCAATTTTTCGACCTATTTTTCCCATAAAAAAATTGCGCGTTAGAATCGGGTAAGTACGGTACTTGGATGCGCATTTTACAGAGACTCACTCACCCTTGAGTGCCCTCGCAGCGTGGTACAGCCGTCAGTTGTGCTAGGTTGACGGGCCCTCAAAACTCCAAACCTTGGTGTACACTGTTGATTTATATATTGAATCATAGCCAAGGAACGTAGGAACAATTTGTATATCTTAAAATACCTGAAATAATTTTTATTCTGGGTAAAAGTGCCGATTTGTGTTTTTCGTATACTTTTCTGGGTGGCTTTTTTCTGATTACTTGACGAATAAACGGTAAGTAATTGTACCTTTAACAAAACTGCTGCTTTGTGTTTGGAAGAGCAATCTATAAGCTACAAAATAATGCATAGCAAGGCTACGTGTGTCCAGTAGCTCAAGAGAAAAAAAACATTTTTGTGGAAGCACCTAAAATCGGCCGTTTTTCCGCCGTAACGAAAGAGTTAAGACCAACGAGTCCGTACAAAATCTCAAACCAATTCTTGTCACTCCAGTGCAGAGGTCTGCTACCAGTAGGTGCAATCAAACTTAGCGATCGGCTTGGCTTGGTACGATTTGCAGAAAAACCAGCCTTGTCTTGGTATTGGAACCCCAAGAAAGGAAAGAAAAATACACAGCAGCGACTACTAGTGAGGACTAGGAAAAAATGAAGCCCACGCTCATAGAAAAAAAAGAAAAAAAGGAAAAAAAAAATTGCCACTTAGGATCTCACTTTCTGTGCGGGTACCTAGAAGAATAGTCACACCATTTTCACGCGATCCAATGGTGGTCGATCAAGAATGAGCCGATTAAAAGAAACGGCGCACGACCCGTCAACCCACATCCACAGAGTCGCAGAGTGAGCGCTGGACCTCACCTGCAAGACCAGCTCCTTGTACAAGATCTTGGAGGACAGCTCCTTGGCGTCCACGGGGAAACTGGCCGACAGGACACACTGGAACGCTTGGCCCGGCTGAGTTGTCAGCTCTTGCGGGATTTGCTTCACCTAGAAGAGAGAAGGAGACAAAAAATAAAGCCATTCCACTCAACTTGAAAGCTGTCGGAAGTGCAGAGCAGTGATTCGCCATAATGGGCTGTAGCGCCGTTATCCGCCCACTGCTGCCACCCAATGCAATTCCAATTTCCCGCCTTCACAGCGCTCGCGCGCCCCCTGCCTGAAAGTGTACCAGGGGGAGTTCTGTTCTTTTTGTGCTTGCTTTTCCACCCGCACAAGCCAGCGTTGCACTGCCACTTGTTTTCGCTTACTATAGTAAAAACCAACCCAACGAGCATTCCTAACTAAATGAACGCAGGCACTGTCGATTAATTACGTACCTAGTTTCGTTTGCACTAAGCAACGGGGAGATGTATGACAAGGGCCAGCGGTTCACGAGTTTCGATATAAACGAGTTTCGATATAGAGGCTTTCGAAGCCTCTAGGTTACACCGCGACGATGGAACGCTGTGTGGCTCTACTTGGGCCCAGCAAGCGAGCTACGACAACAAGGCAAGCCCCTAAAGTGCTCTGCACTTAAAAGAGGGCCAACACACAAACTACAAGCGTCCTAGCCACCCACGCCCTCTGTTCCCACCCTCTACAATCGACCAAGTAGCAAACTCACAACTGCTGTTTTTTGCACCAACTGCTAGGAGCACATTACAAACGACGGATGTATTCACACAAATGCCAACAGACACTCGAAAAGTAGACTGCACATAACTGCTGGGGACAGGGACCATAACAGAGCTCCTCATCTGCCACGAGGGCAGTGGGGCAGGATTTGCGCTAATTTATGGAACAAATTCAAGGGTTTTCAAGGACCTTCAAAGCTCTGCGTGTGAGCTTTCCAGGACGTTTTCTGCTAGAAATCCAAGTAAGACCGACGTTCAGGGGACGATGGAGACTTGAAATTATGAGAAATCGCCAAAAAGGGGGAATGTTTCCCGAGCCAACATTTCAACAAGGGAACCTGGCTTCGAAAAAGTCCTCTGATGAAACAAAATGTCCAGCGACGCTCACTTTTTCGACAATTTCTCATCACAGACGGGTACACAGATAACCAGTGTTACAAAATGCAAACTTTTATTCCCTAAAAATCAATCAAGCCACAACACCCACTCAGTCTTTACATAGCTTTTGAATTTTTGCATCAATGTGCTGTTTGTTCTTGGCAGTCTTCTTAGCCTGTCTGACTTCATGATACAAGTAAAAGCACTCTACCTCCGTTTTTTTCTGCATATGAGTCAGCCAAAGACGTTAATTCTGCAACACCGGCTTCTACTCCCTTTTCTTCTTTTCAAGAGTTTCAACCACTTCATCAATGCACCGTTTGTTGTTCCGGTTTGCATCTTCCAGCTTCTGCCCTTGCTGGGTTTCCAAGAAGGCATGGTATTGGTTCCACATACAGGCCACACATGCTCTCAATCCTTTTGTGATAGGCACAATCAAAAATGCCACTTGCTGCGTCTACAGCATAACAGACAATGCATTGTGAAATGTGAGAAATTTTATGTTTTCTACTAAAACCTGGCGATTCCCGTTGAATCCTCTCTCTACGCTTGCTTGGCCATGACAAGCATATACAGCAGCCTTACAACCTTCCAAAGCTCAACATAAGCTGGGCCGACGTCCAGAAAGTCAAGAAAAACTTGTCAAGTGCATGAGAGCTTCTTTTAAACAGCTGCACCTCATGTTTGTGCTCCTGAAGCAGCTCAATAAACTGTGCAATCACAGTATTGCTTGAATGCTCGTGGATTCTCTCTGCTGCAATAAGTGCACGCAGAACTTTCTTGAAGACTTCCAGGCACTCACCCGGCTTAGACGACATCTGCCTGGGGTTTCGTGAAGAGAGGCCTCCCACAACGGGATATTGTAGGTGGATTTTCTCCAAGATCCTTTTTGTGACACTCAAAAGAAATTGCTTGCACTGCATGCGAAATTCAAATGCATCTTTTGCCCTTCCTTTGTGGCTTTCAAAAATCAGCTTTGCTGTGTGTCTGACATCCATCTTCTCAAGTGGCATATGGTTGTTTAAATCTTCAGTCAATTTTCAACAGGCCGGTGATTCCCGCTGATGATACAAGTACAGAAAGCTTGAGAAATTTTGTTAGCAGCCTTCGGACATTATTCTCAAGGTCTCTTGCCAGGAAAAACAAAGGAAAAAGAAAATACGAGTGCCTTGTCTGTCTGAAAATGTGTTGGAAATGGCTGGAGGGCCATGGCAATGACAACTGAGCTTTGCTACCAGAAGCGGGTCACAGCAAAAGTCACAGACACTCTGAAAGGAAGCCCACTTGGGAAGCTTCACTTCCTCTCTTCTTGCCACTTCCACCTGCTATTCGACATCAGGCTAAAGGAGCAGAATCCGCTCTATCACCGGCACATTCTCAATCCACTGATGTGCACAAAACTGGAGAGGAAACAGAGCTTGTCCGGTGACAGCCAGGAAGTCTTCCCTCCTGGCAGGTGCATCAAAAAACAACCTGCTCACACTCGAGAGCAAAATGTCCAACCTCCATTTGCTTGCTGTAAGAACTTCCTCGTAGGCATTATGTACGGTGTGCAAGCTACAGCTGCCCAAGTTTAAGCACCTCACCTGACAGTGCTTCCCAAGGTACTCCTTTAGACTTCTGAACGCCTTAAGATTCACATTGGGCCCATCCATAGATATTTGCACTACTTTATGTAATACCCCTGTTGCACGGGCACTTTCAACCGCAACCGAGTTGATCCGGATTGAGCTCAATCCAATCCGGATCGGGCGCTGCTACACAGCAGTTTGTATCACGATTGAGCGTGATCCCGCTCGAACTCAATCCCGGTTCCCCAAGAGCGTTTGAGGTTTCCAAGCACGATCGGACAAAAGCGGTGATACTCTCGTCCCCGCTGAGTAATGGCACAGAAGTTGGCAGCTTCAACTAACACCACAAATTGTATCAAATAACTTGACCCAAATAAGCATGAAATAACATTTATATAGTTACATATGCCTACGACTGAGCAAGGTTACCAGACACCGGCCATGCAATACATTTTTGGCACCATCTGGTGAATGTGAGTGCAACCGGTGCAACTTCTCCATTGGGATTGAAACATGCCGTGTAGCAGTAGCGGTGCGTCGAGTGCGCTCGAAATGTCAATAGCACCAACTAGCCCAACTTGAGGTATTGAAAGTGCCCTTGTGACAGCGGTATAAAGGGAAGTGGTTACAAGGCATTAAGGAGCTTTCTTTGTAGGTCTTCAGCCCTGACATGGCCCGCCCATAAACATAGATGTGAAGTAGTGTGCGGTGACCGACTGTGATACATGCCAGTACAGCAGGTGACCGTCCATTTGCTTTTGCTGGCAATGCTCATTCAGAGACTCGTCGAACAACACAACGTAACAGTCGCTGTTACCTATCTCATGCCGCAGAGAGGACAGGAAGAATGGCCTCAGACCATGGCACGCGATATACGAGTACTTCTGCTCTCCACAGGTAAAAGCTAGCGCTACCTCACTGTCCGGAAACATCCTTTTAAACAATTCATTCACCCGTGATGAGAAATGATATGAATAGTCAAAGTTACAACCTTCAATGTCCACAGGACTTCTGCATCCATCACAAGTTCGTGCTTCTTGCACGTATCCATCAAATGCGACCCCTACGATGGCTCTGGGTGCCGTTCATTTGGTCGACATTCTGAGATCGCCGAGATGCTTCTCATCACGCCATTACTCCCGGCTGCTTGCATGTACTCGCTATGTTTTGCACTTTTTTGGTGACTTTTCAGAGCAGACTCCCCCATGGCAGTGATGTCAAGGGACTTGAAGCAAACTGAATTTTGCCTCGTGCGACTTTGACGCGTTTGGCGCAAGCCAGGGTCGTTATTTGTCGTTCAGCAACGACTACTGAAATTTGCATTTTTCAGGCGTCGGTTGCCCGCACGTTCACAGACACACACGACGCTACATCTGCACAAAATGTCACGATACAGTCGTACACGCAAGCCGAGCAGACAAAGCAGCAGTTATCGCTGTTCTCAACTGGAAGCTGGAAGTAACAGCAAATGGTGGACACGCCAATCAATGTGGCCGCAAGACTCATGTTTACCTGTCTCAATTTCAACAAACTTGCAGCGGAAATTAGGAGGGTTAACATTTTTTCAAACATAATCACTGGATCTTCACTAAAAATTAAAAAGTTGAGAAATTCAAGGATCTTCAAGGGTCCGTTAAAAATTCCAGGACTCTCACGGCCGTGAAAACGGGATTTTCCAATATAAGGGTTCTCAAAGGTTTCAAGGGCCCGCACGAATTCTGGGGTGGTGACCGCATCCCTCAAAGACTGACAACAGAATTGCATTCTGCTTCACCAACTATTCACCCCTCGCCAAAGTCTATCGCGAAAGGTGGAACACTGCTCCCCACTATGCTGAGCAGTGGGACCTCAAGTGCTTCCATCTGTGAAAGGAAGCGGCGGCGCATCTGACGGGAAGAGAAGTAGACAAGCGCTTCTCTTCCCGTCCTGTCATGATGCAACGTCGCTTTCTTTCAAAGTTACGTACCGACCAGCCCAAGTTGAAACTCTTCTGGGCTTCCATCTGGTGAACGACACATAAGCTTCACACGAATGCATTCAGTCCGGCACACTCAGGACGAGAAACTGTTCCGTTCGGATTACCACTGCCCGTCCGACACACTTTCACCGGTTAGCAGACACCTGGAACTAAGTGAAGGGAAAGAAGGAACGCACCTCGGTGTGATGCACCACCCGGGTGCCGCCCAGGTCGACAAAGAAGAGCTCGAGCTTGGAAGGGGACGGCCGCGACCGGACCACGGCGCGAGCCCACGGGGTGCTCAGGGGCTCCCCCGCCGACCCCTGCTCGTTGCCGCCGGGCAGTCGCGCCACGCAGCCTTCTCCCGGCACGGGGTTGCGCAGCTGGGGCGCCGCCTCGCCAGCCTTCTGCAGCGCCTCGGTCAGCGGCTCCACCCCTTCCACCAGGCAGCACCACACCTCTGACAGCGACACCACCGCCGTCACCTGCGAGAGAGGCGAGAAGAGGGCTGCCATCACAGCTTCCACTTCTTCTCAAAACTAGAAAGGAAAAATGCGGAAGCTTTAAAGCGGGCACTGTCGAATAAAAGAACAAGCACCATTAAAGGGGGACGTGGGTCTTGAACAATTTCGTTGAATTTTGAACTTAATTCAGCACAGTCTTGCTGCTTTTTTTCCACTGGTTTGAAATATGCCATCATTTTTTGAGTGAGTCAATTGGTTCCCAAGATAATTAGAGGTAATTAGCCATTTTGGGAGAAACAATAGACAAAACAGTGCTAACCACAAAACTGTAATTTTAATATTTTCTAATACTATGAACACTGGTAAATGCACTACAGGAAGCAGTTTCTAGATGTATGGCTTGGAACTAATTTTACAGCTCAATAAACTTCGGTGTTTGAAATAAGCATTCAAAGTGGTTCCTTGCCACTGGTGCCATCAAACTTCATTGAGCTACAAAATTAGTTTCAAGCTATGCATAAAAAAACTGCTCCCTATAGTGCATTCACCAGTGTATTTCATAGTATTAGAGAAATATGAAGACTACAGTTTTGTAATTAACAGTTTTGTCTATTGTTCCCCCCAAAATGGCTAATTACCTCTATTCATCTTAACTAGTTGACTTACTCAAAGAATAATGGCATCAGTGGGAAAAAGCAGCGGCGAGCTTTGTAGAGTTTACTTATGTAAAAAAAGTTGCTTTAGGACCCATGTCCCCTCTTAAAGCCGGCCTCACCCCCATGCACAAACGCATTTCTGAAAGGACATTTGTCCAGGGAGAAAATCTGGCAATCACATGAAAGTGTGAAGGACCTAGGGAAACTTGCCATCAATTTCTTATGCGGGGAAAGCGTGACTCGTCGAGCATTACGCTCCAACAGACTAGTTTCCTCGCTTGATTCCAAAAGAAATGCTTATACATTGAGAAAGGATGACAAGTTTCAATGCACAATAAGGCAGCGATGCACAACTTGAAACCACCCCTACTAAATCGATCCGCACTACAGTACACATCGCCATACCTGCCAACCTGGGGACCCCAAAAATCGGGAGACAAAAAAAGGGGGAGGGGGGTTTGCAGCATACGTGACCTGTCTAGCCTACAAAATCAGCCTCAATTTCAAGACCAAAATCTGCAAACCAAGCAAATTCAAAAGGACATTGCTGTTGACCAAGGAATCGTCCACACTCTCCCGCTTATCAGCGCCACCAACAAAGCTCTGGTACTCGGTCATTGCCAAATGCAGTTTTATATCGTTTTTCCCAACGTGCACCACGCTCACATTGCACACACGAATCATACAAAATTCGAGGTGCTCGCATTCCCGGGGTGGCACAAGACACAAAAATCGTTAATAAAAACTGCAAATACCCGTTCGGCTTCGACAACGCCATGTTAAAAAGGGCCTACACGCTCGTTGAACCAAAATGGCTTCTATGCCACTTTCGCCAATTTCGGCTGGATACCCAACACATGATGGTAATTACGATGCGGCGGTGCTGCCTGATGTGCTTCCGTTTTTTCGAGGCACTGTTGTGGCACTTTTTCAGGAGATTAATGGTCGTTCTCATACAATCGGGAGTACAGGTGAAATTTCGGGAGTCTCCCGGGCGAATCGGGAGAGTTGGCAGGTATGCATCGCCATATCTAGGCAGTGCCTCTGCATTGTTGCCGAGACCATAATTGCTACAGTGCAACTGCATGCCGGGAAATGAGCGCGTGATTTGATTGGATTGAGAACTAGCTTGGATTGGACATCGCGAGAGACAAACTTATTAACAGTAACCCACGTGTCATTGTGATTGAGCTGAGTTTCATACACTTTACGTGCACTACACAACAGCAATTTAAAGTTCCAGTGGAAGTTTGCCCAAATTTGTTCATAGCATCAGCTGTAAGTTCGGCAATTGCTCTATTCAAGGTATGCAGAAACCACACACATGCACTTTTGACCTAGTAGGGGGGAAAAAAAACCATAAGGTCACTCTTCGAACATTCCAGCAGATTGGCACATGCCCACAAAGGGGGATTGCCCAAGGTTTAATACAAGGGTAACCAGATAGGCAGAACAGTAATGATGATGGCAATGTGGTCATCATTATCATCATCAGCCTATCTACACCCACTGCAGGGCAAAGGCCTCTTCCATAGATCTCTATCCCATTGTTACTGTGGTCCCGTGGACAAAAGCAAAGTGGGAGTGGGATTTCTAGTTAATAAAAGCATCGCTGGCAACCTTGACAAACACTATAGCATTAACGAAAGCGCAGCCAGGCTTGTAATTAGGCTTAATGTGATGGTCACTGACCTTCAATCCCATAGCATAAGCTATTAGCATCAGCAGCAAAATGGCACTTTACTCAGGGGATTGGCCAAGAAGCTAGAAATTGGTCATTTGTGACGTGTACCGGCACGGGGAATTGGCCAATGAGTTGTTTTATATGGGTCTCCTCACAAGAGATTGACCAAGGTGAAAAGAATGGCTATAAGAATGCAAACATAACACTGCGTTCTTCACTGAGCTCGAGCACATTCTGGGCTTCACAGCCCCTCTTGAAGCTTGCCTCAAACCTTGCCTTCGAAATTTTTATTCATAAGCCTTTAATTTGCGTTGTGTTTGAATAAGTGTTGCAAATGCACGCTAGTTCATGCGGGATACTCATGTCACACTTTTTACATCCAAAAATGATGTTTGGCTTCTAAGTCACATTCACGAAGCAACTAGTGACTGAACTAGCCCAAATGTGACTCAGCAAATTCAAACCCAAGTGGAACAACACCATATGTTTAATTCAAAACAGCCAGTTCTTGGCCCTTCCATGGCCATACAAACAAAACAAAAACTGATATAATTAGTAACACGAGTCCAAAACAAATGCTTCATGTCAAACGCTACACCCACAAACACACGAAACAGTCCAACAGTGTTGAGAGATCACTCCACATTCCAAGACCCCACTGCGTGCAACACACGGATATGTGGAGACTGTCCCGACGCCCAATCTGAGTTCGTTCCCCGTGTTCTGTGCAGACTCCTTAAAGCTGAAAGCACAGGGCAGATTGAGCTCGAACGCACACGACTCGATGCGTCACTGCCCCTTGATTGACGGCAAGAACCACTGAGGCATCTGCAGTGAAAAGAAAGCGACTTCTCACAAATATGCTTCACCACACCACTGCTTCTAGACCGCCTAATGAATAGGCAACGTCTTATCAGGCCGTGACAGAAGATGGAAAGTGGATATAGTAAGCTGACCTGTTTCTGTCACGCGTTACAGGCAGGCAACCAAAGGCAACCAATGTAATGCCCTGGTGAGGGCAATGTTTTCCTTATTACCATTCTTCAGCAACAAGATAATGCCCCCCGTGAACACCGCTTGGGCGGCGTAGAGGGGCCGGATCTGCAGCCAATAGGAAAACGGCTAGGTGAACGTCACGGCATCACCATCTGCACGCTTCTCAACCAGATGGTGTCGCGCAAAAAAAAAAAAAAAAGCACGCACGTGCATTCACAACACGATATCACGCACCGTTTTCATCGAATGCTTAATCGGTATCCACGCAAGTGGCAGACATCACAGCAGGGAACAATTACAGAAGAACACAAGAAGAACCGGCCGAAGTAAACCGAGGTGCGCCAGGCGCGCACAACAAGCGAACCCTGGGTTGCTTGCTATGTTTGTCTTCTCCGCTATGTGTGCGTTTATTGATAAATAATAGGCGATTGTTGGGTGAAACCGCAGATAAAATCAAATTTATTGCAAAACAGTCTGAAACAACTTGCCCAGAAAGTAAAATAAAACCTTTTTTTTTAAATCACAGAAAGCTTTGCTCGTGACGGACTTAATCTGCAAACAATGTGCCTCTGAAATGCGAAGATTACGACCTTTGCAGGCCATGTAGACTACATTTCCAGGCATTGCGAACTTCGCAAGTGCGAATGTTCGTTCCACCAAATTCGCAGACGAAAAACGCACCATGTAGAACTTAAGCAGGCTGTTTTTTTCCTACCGGCTCTATTCCTCTAATGGACACCTAGCTTTGAGAAACGCCTCAGTTTTGAGGAGCCCTCCAGGGAAGAGATGGGATGCAATGATGCTTTACCAATCTCATATAAGCTCCGACATAAGTCATTGGTCGACTCCTTCAAATGATGCAGTCCTACTCAAGTACTGCATACTACAGGCCTTCTTGCTCCCCATGCGTTAACTCTTTCGCTACCGCGCCTATTCAAATCGATCAACTTGATCGATACTTTGGGAGCGCCTTTTCATAGCGTTCCAGGGGTTGCTCGAACAAGTAAAGCTGTTCAGTTAGATCAGAAAATGGCCTTTCAAAATCAGTTTTGCTTTTATTTTTGCAACGGAAACATGATTTCTGACACACTTTTGATTTACCTGGGTGTGCAAAAGGGGCGTGGTCATCGCGCATCACTGCTACCTACGAAGAATGCGTGCCATTCGTAATTACTCTGCACCAGCATTTGTTTTTTGCTATCAGGGCGTGAATGGGGAACTAGCAAACGATTTTCAATCGTCAGGTTTACGCTCTGACAGTAATAATCCCAGAAATCGGCTGAAAATATCAAGCAGTGCCTGGTTGCAAAGCTACTTCATGATTTTAGGCAGTTTTATTGCCTTTGCGCAAGTTGTTCTAAGTTCTGTGGTAGTTCTACTTACCCCAGGACCATTCGCGAACAGTTTACAACAGTTTCGGTTTCGTTTCTGCATCGCGAAATTCATATTTAGCGCTACTACGCAGTTACCCAACTTCAAGGCTACCTGCCATGGGCCTGGATCGTCCACGACTGATCCTCGAAGAAAGCACGCCACTCCTGATTTCCCCCCATGCTAACCCGATTTCTGCAATAAGAACTTCAGAAGCAAGTCAAAAGATCACACCCAGTCGCCAGATATCTGTTCTGCCGAGGACAGTGCTTCAAACCGGCCTTACACAGCCAGCTGTTCGCCTTCCAGTTTCGTTTCCATGTGTGGGTATATCCGAGTGTCTAATGTTGCTGCTTATTTGAACTGTCTATTCGGACGGAGTCTCCGATAAGTTTCTGTACTGTTTCATTTGAAAACTGTTAGGTGGCGGTGCAGTAGAGGAGGCTTGTGCTGATCTTTTGATCTTTTTCATCGCGCAACTGCTACTCGGCCAAGGATCGCAGGGCACGATGCTAGCGCATCGTACCTCATTTTTGCGAGCAAGGCTACAATTGCGAGTAAGAAGATGATAATAAAGCTCAGCTTTATGTTTTGAGAGATAACTGACCGTGAACGTCATAAAGCATCAACCACGGCGTTCCGTTTATAACTTCAAGCATGTTTTTTTCCGCATCGCGTGCTTATCCCAAATATTGTGCTCACTGTAAATGCAGAGTCAGCCATTGACAAAATGTTTTTACATTATGTGGGGGCAAATTGGTGCCTCTGATAATGTCAAACTGCCAGATTTATTCCAGGGAACCACCCGAAATTGCACTTTGAACTGGAGGTTGGGCTTCACCGCATGACACGAGCGCCGTTCGTGCTAACTTATTTTATTTATATCTGACAACTGACAAACTGTTCCACGCAAGTTGACATTTTTTCTATGGCGTGTTTTTGAAATGTTTCCCTACAAAATGTATATTCTAATTTTTTTCTACTACCGGTGGTTTGATATGCACAACTCCTTTTTTATCACTTTTTTCCGACAACTTGACAAAAATTTTGATTGATATTTTTTTCACAACTATGATACATAAAACATTTAAAAAAGTGGTGTTATTGAAAAGGCCATTAAATAATCTGCTTTGTGTTCCTGTAATTAGTACCCAACCAATTTTTCTAGCAGGAAAAAGATGTTTTCTTAGACCATAAAAATTGGTCAATTTTCCGGTGGTAGCGAAAGAGTTAAGGGGGGACGTGGCTTTCAAAATCAACTTTTTTATTTCTTTGTGGATTTTGATGAAAATTGGCACAGCAACTGGAAATGCTTCCGTGATAACACCATAAAAATTTCAAGCTAATATTCTGAAAACTTTTTTATGTATTAAATTTTCTTTCTGTTCCGCTTGTACCGAGCTTGAGCGGCTTATAAAACATGATAGAAAATTTGTTCGAAGTGCTTTGCATTCTCAAATGAATGGACGAGGTCGTGACAGTTTTAGAATTTTTTTTTTACAACACAATGTTTTTTAGTTTTCATTTTTTTAGAGGTTAATGTGCAATAGGCATGTTGACTGTGAACGATTATGTGAATAAAAAAATCACAAAAAACAAATCTGGAAAACCAAGAGTGTCACGACCTGAACTGTTCATCAAGGAATGTAATGCAAGAAACGGAATCAAAATAGACCCAGCGGTCACAAAGAAATCCCTGGTACAAGCGACACAGGTGGCAAAAAAAACTGTTTTGAGAAAACGGCTTCCAAAGTTGCAACATAGGTTTCACTTATCAAAAGTCGTCACGGTTGTAGCCTTTCATGTCCTTTTGAACATGGGGCTTCTGGAATGCCTTGCCTTGAAATTGGAGTGCCTTTCACAGCCTTTCTCTTTCCAGAAAATATCATTTTCAGCTCCTCTGTGAAGAGTACATACCCCACTTTGCAGATCAAATGAAGGGGGAGATAGGTTTCAATGGGCTTTCAATGCAAAGTAGGTTAGCTGGTTGGCTGTATCGCACTGAACAGCCTCCTTTTGCAGTGTTGTCACCATGGCAACAAGTTAAGCATTTTTTTTACTTAAATTTGAACATTTTTGGCTTTTTTTAATGTTTTATCATCTTGCCTGGCACAGCAACTTAGTACTCATACGTGCAGGTGTTCATTGCCAAAAGTTTGCATAACACAAGGATGAAAATGAGCTACTTTAAAGCTTGGTAGAGTATTCTGCATAACTCCCAACTTCAATGCAAGAGCATATTTTTTTACTACTTTTGACATTCAAGGCATCCAATATTTCTCGCAGCAAAGCCAGTATGCCCTGAGCAATGGAATCAATAATTTCACTAAAAAATCACTGTTAAATGCTGCGACAAACGTACATTTTTAATGCAGAGAACATATTTTTATTCCTATATTACTAACTCAAACCTGTTTGCATGAAAATTACAAGTGCAAGGGAAACGTTGCGCAAGAAAGGCGATATGGCTCGCGCGCATCTTAGCGCACGCTTACCGCGACATATCGAACTTTGATTACAGCTGATATGGCTGGTCAGGTCGCTTTTAAGATTAAATCTAACGACGCAGGCATTAATTACAACTACTGGCGTTCAATCGTAACCGGTTGCCCAGTCATGTGCTGCCCCAATGCGCGTCGGCTATGCCGTGCGCGCCGCAGCGTTTGACGCGTCGACCGTTTCTTTCTCAAGGCTAGCGAGCCCACAGTCAAAACACAGCAATAACTAAGCGTGTAAACATCGCAAACCCGACCAAAAGTTCACTTCACGAACCGCTATTGCAAGCGCGCACACCGCGTCACCCTCCGGGGTCTGGCGACGGTAGAGTCACGCGCACCACGAAGCGTTCGATGACCTCCTCCTTTCGAGCCACACAACTTCCCGTAATCTGGCTCGTTATCTCCGGCATTCCCACCTCGATAACGTCCGTGTTGAATGCCATAGATTGAACAGAAACTCGGCCGAGCGAAGCTGCGAAAATGAACTCAACCCGCTCGCTACGCAGCTCAGGCGGCCGCCATCTTGCATTGCGCCCGTGACATCCAATCAGGAGGGTCGGCGTTCCGCGCCCCGACCGAGGACCAATAGCGCTTCAGCATCTATTTCTAGCTTTGTTTGTGCGTCGTTTCTTTTCTGCCGTTTGTGCGTTTGTGAATGAACGAAGATAAAAGAGACGAGCAGAACCGGAAAGACGATCGCTCGGCCGATCTAACCATATCAAAATGGCCGCGCCCGGTGGCACCGGTGCGGAGATAGAGCGCTCCGAAAATTGCCGTTTTTTCGCCCTTTTGCGCTGATAGTTTGTCACCGCGCCTGACAAAAGTATTTTTTTATGCCACTTTGCGACACTTTTCAGCCTAAAAACTTTGCAGACGCATAGAATAGGAAACATAGAAGCCGAATATGTGGGTTTCAAAAAAACGATGTTTTGGTCATTTTTCCGAAGTTGAAAGCCGCGTCCCCCCTTAAGATCACTCGTACTCAAAAACTGTGATTATGTAGAGTTGGTCGAACGCACAAATTATAGCCATCCTTCATATATTTGGTACTACAGTCTAGTCCACTTATAACAATATTATAGTGCCCAGGAAATTCCATTGCTATAGCCGACGATTGTTATAAACAGGTTATGAGAACAGAAAGAACAGAGATCAAAACATTTTATTCGTACGCAGGCAAGGCCGTACTACTACCGTATTCATTTGAATACAGTCAAACCTCACTATAGCGAAATCCCACCAGCACGAAATTCTCACGGCAACAAAACATTTTCGGATCCCTGGTGAATGCCCATAGAAGCCCATGTATTTCATATCTCGCGGCAACGGAATGTTTTTGGAAAGCAATCTCGCGTTAACAAAATCCGCTACAAGTCTTGTTGGCAATTTATCTACCCACGTGAGGCTTCCAGTGTCCAAACAGTGCTCAAATGCATTTTTCAGACTCAAAGTGTTTACTGTAAATGTTTGCCACAGCGCGCTTAGATGGCCGCCGCCGTATTTGTCTACATAAAAAAGCGTACAACAGGTGACTGTGGAGGCAGCCTCGCCGCAACACCACCAGGAGCCGACACATGGTGGCTCAAGGCACGTCTTTGGCTTGGGCTATGCCCGCTACCCAGCTATCGCTGAACAGCATGCGTTCGTTCGTTGTGGGTGCGGCAATCGGCTTGTTCACTTTCAATCAAAAGCAGAACTTTTTACCGCTACAAGATAAGGCAGCCATCATTGTTCAAGTCAGTGGTCCAAGTGGAAAAAGGGAGGATAGTGCTGACTAGCGTTAAACAGCCTGCAGCTCGCTGTACTACCAATGACGGCTGTGGCGTTTCCAGTCGTCAACAAAGTTGTGCTCACTTGGTTTCATGAACAGCGCTGGAACAACGAGGAGCTACTGGCTGGCGATGTTCGTCAACAGAAGCAGCTGGACTTCGCTTGCATGCTCAGACATACCCGGTGCAAAGCACCAGCAAGAAAAACATGCAGAGAAGGCAAATTTGTGGGATGTTATGGATGTGTTTGACACGATTTGGTCGTTATTAGGCACGCACAACTAGCTATGAAGAACTTCTTGCAGTGTAAGAGCTGAGTTGCGAAAGTTACTGCTAGGTAAGGCTCACAAAGTAATATAACCGACTTTTGCAAATAAATTTTCGGTTTGTGGGCGATTTTCCTGTTAATGTTTCATTCTCATGGCAACGAAATTCCTGTACAAGCGAATTTTTTGGCTTTCCCTGGCGGATTCATTATTGCAGGATTCGACTGTATAAGGCGAGGTTTTTTTTTTCCAAAATTCAGTTTCAGTCATACACGCCTTATATTCGAATCTCGGTATAGCAATACGGCAGTTTTGGTTTGACAGTTTTGGTTTTCGCCTTTCAAAATGGCTGGAAATACAACAATGAGATTATGGAACGCAACTCGTAAAACTGCAAATGCAGGTTTCAGATGGTAATTACCGAGTTTCTGCAGCTGTAAGTGTAGTGAATAGCTCGCAATACAGCAGACACCTTTGACCAAGTCAACGAGCTGAGCCAGCAGTAGCTGCTTCAAGCTAATAGTAGCCGCAAAGCTTGCAAACAAGTCAGGACGCCATTTTGCATTTTTTGTTGGAGTGCTGGGGTCCCTGCAGCAAGATTTACTTTCTCAGTGCTTGTTTCTTATTTCCGCGACCAGCGCAATGGAGAGTCATCGTTGCCACTGTAACGCAGCCCTCAAGAGAGAAGAGTCACAGCAGAGCCACAAGTCACTGGAAACTGTGCAACGGGTGGAAAGTTTGCCCGTCTGAAGAACAATGTGTGTCGTTGGCGCAAACAGAAGACATCGCTCTCAGCCTGCGCAGCGACGAGGACAGCTTTCCATGGCCCACAAAAAGGGGTGTTTACCGAAAAAGAACAAGCGCCGACGGACTTCGTTAAAAAGAGAAGAGGCCACGGTTTTGCTGCTGTTGCCCCCCTTCATCATCCTGATCGGAAAGACTGCGCCAAGGAACGAAGCAGTACCGCCCTATAACCATGACCACATTATAACCGAATAAATACCGGTATGTGGCAGCGATGGCACCAGCAGTAACTGCTATCAAATTGGTAGCAGCTGCCAGAGAGAGAAAGAAGTGAGAAAAATACTTTACTTCCGGTCAGACTAAGACCTATTTGGTATTCTTGGAATAGACTGTGATCCCAGAAGCGACCACTGCCACCACCACCAGCTGAGGTGAAACTACAGGCATTAAGAAAAAGATGAAAATTTTGAACTTTTATGCACCAAAGCAATACCTGGCCAATGAGGTGTGCTGCACTGGGTGGGGAGATGGCGGCTTCAATTTTTTTTTTTTTTTTTAACCACTTGGGGATCTTTACTTGCGTTGGAATCTTGACACACCGGTGCTTTGGCATTTCACCTAATCCCAATGCCCGCTGCCCCCCTGATGAGCCTCACCTTCACATCGACGTACTGCTGCGCCTGGAAGGAGAACTCGCCGGGGGCCAGCACGGCGCGCAGCTTGGGAGACGGCCCCTGGCTCGCCTCCGATCCGGCGAATCCCCGGGGCGCAGCGGTCACGTCCCTAGCCAGTCCGACGGCCACCAGGGCCTCCACGATGGACGGCCCGCTGCCCATCCGCTCCAGGTCCACGAGGTGGATGCCGTCCCGGTAGCCCGCGGGCACGCACCGGAACTGGCCCTCAAACACGGCCTGCAGGCGCTCCGACAGGGGCGAGTTGGGGTCGATCGGGGGCCACGTGTCCCCGCCGCCGGGGGCGGCCACCGTGCGGATCCGGCAGCGGATCGCCTGAGCCGGCAGGGCGACAAACTTCGGCAGGATCTGCGGCGGAGACGAAGTTGCACCCGGCGTGAAACGCTCCTCCAAACACGCATTCATCACAGGTGGAAGACATCTTTCTCCCCCTCACACACACACACGCACTCACGAGATCATGCATGTGAAAGACTGTCACCAATCAGCAGGGACAACAGTGGGTCCTTTATTTTCAAGCAACCTAACGCTACTAATTTTGACAGCAAGATCGTGCATCCCCTCCCATGTTAGCAAGTATTGAGGTGACTGTGTGTAATGACTATGTGGAGCAGATTGTGATATCACTCATCACTCTACTGAGTACCGTATTTACCCGGGTAATGAACCCACTCGCATAATGAACCCTACCCCCACTTTTCTTGAGAATTGACATTTTTGTCACTTCGAAAAAAAAAAAAAAAAAATGCAGCGGGAGTGTTTTTACTCAGCATGATTGCTGATGCTGCAGACCATCGCAGCAACTTGATATCACGCCACAGTTCGCACAGACATGCCAAAAACGCATTCCAACAAAAAGAAATCTCAACAGTAGCGGGACACGCGAGCCCAAATGCCGTGGCTCACAATGTAAAAATTGCGCGCTTGTGGAGCGCCACCTGCTGAACACAAAACAAACCTGGAGCCATGACAAAGTTTCAGCGCGCAAACAAAGCACTAAACGTACTCCGCACTCCTCTGCTGTTGCTCTTCCATGAATTGGCAATTACGCTGCGTGGTTTTGTTGTTCAGCTGGGTTCAGACTCTTTTTGTGCTCCTGGAGCACGTACGAGGGGCCAGTACACGGGCTACACAGTCGGTTTTAAACTGAAAGTGGTGCAGCATGCGTTGACGCACATGGAAACCGCGTGGCTGGGCGGCACTGCACTGTTGACCCAGTGAGTGTATGCCACAGACGAAAACAAGAGGTTTTTGGGCCATGAACAGGGACTGCCGTGTTTCATGGACCCAAAGAAAGGAAGCTTCTCGGTGTGGGAAAAGTTTTGAAGTGCTTTGACTGCACGAAGACGGTGCACTGTAAGCCGACAACGAATGTGAAGCTGCAAGCGACTTCAGTGAGGAGGACAGCTCCATGGCGAGGAGGGGACCACCAGCATGTCGCAAATAAAGTTCGATTACATACTACCTACGTGTTTTCACAAAAATGGTAAGGCTCTGACAACGCCTCTCTTAGCAACTTTTATTGCATGAAATTTCAACTTTAAAAAATCTACTGCAATTTTTTCCACACAGTGAGCCTTCCCCCAAATTCATGCCGAATTTTCTGGAAAAAAAAAAGTGGGTTCATTACGCGAGGAAATACGGTAATTACTATGTGGAGCACATTGAGACATCACTCATCCCTCCACTAATATGAGTAGTAAGTCATGATGCTGGTGCACCCCGCCACATGTTCATTTCAACCAGCCACGGTGTTGGCCCATATGAGAGGCACGAGCCCCTGCATTGAACACTTCTCTCCCGCTTGTTATTCCTACACCACACCAGGAGAGCTACTAACACCAAGCTCTGCTAACAATTAGAAGGCAGAACATGTTCCTGCGTACAAAATGCGGCAAAGCTTGGGAACTGCCCCCTTCTTCAATAAAAACAGAAAGTCTCAGCTAACAAATGAGAGTCACATAACACGAGCCTCTTGCTCTGAATGCTCTGGAAGTTGAGAAGTGCAAGGCAACGCCGCAGAGTAACCCGGCAAAGGCAAAACACAATGCACAACACAATGCAACGCAAACCGAGACAAGACCAAAAAAAAAAGAAAACGTCGCGTACCTGGCGCACGCTGCTTTCAGGCACCTCTTCGCAGTTGCCGTAGTCAACGTACTGGACGCCCAGCCGGCCCCCCTTGGCGTGCGTCACGCGAGCGCGGTACCACCGGCCGTCCTCCGCATACTTGGCCACGCAGGGCTGACCCGGCCGCACCCCGCCAGTGACCATCTCGCCGCCTCCACTGTAATGCGCCTGCACCACAACACGGAAGAGGATAGTGATGCGGATGAAGATGACGCTGAGGAGAGATGATGATAAGGAGCGGTATTCCATTCCGAGATGGGTACAAGACGGGCACTGTGGTGCAAGGCAGAGAGTTAGGAGGGGACACGACTCTTGAAATAATTTCTTTTCATTTTTACGTAAACTCTGTGAAACTTGTCAGCCTGGCTGGTTTTTTCCCACTGATTTCAAATATGCCATTACTTTTTGAGTAAGCCAATTAATTACCAAGAGGTAATTAGTCATTTCTGGAGGAACAATAACCAAAACAGTGTTGCTCATAAAACTGTAGCCGTTATATTTTTGAATACTATATAAGCCCTGGTGAGTGCAATAAGAGGATCAATGTTTTTATGCACCGCTTGGAGCTAATTTTACAGCTCATTGAACTTTGGTGTTTAAAATGGGCATTCGAAATGGTTCCTTGCCACTGGTGCCACCACAGTGTAATGAGCAGTAAAATAAGTTCCAGGCAGTGAATCAAGAAACTGATTCTCTTATTGCACTCACTAGGATTCATAGTATTGGAATATAAAGATTACTGTTTTATGACTAACACTGTTTTGTCTATGGCGTGGCAAGGAACTTGAGTGCCCCTTTAAAAAAAAAAAAAACTGGCATAGTAGAAAATCGGAACCATCACAGGAAATGGTATGGTAACAAATCGTGACATAAGAAAATCGTGACTTGAGGCAATAATCACACGCACATAAACTCCTGTCCTAGTGCTGTTAACTAAAAAAAAAAAAACCTCCGAAGGTTGAAGAGGCAGAAGTAACACAAAGAAGTGGGCAACAAGTCCTTTTCCCTGTCGAGGCTAAGAAAAAGCAAGTCTTCGTGTAATTCTACCGTGTAGCATACTGCACACTGTCCACCCACAAACAAGGGACCTGAAGTTCAGCTCCTGAAGAGGCCCAAAGGCGCTTCTCCATACAGTCTACAATATGCACACCTGCAACTTTCCTAAAGAATTAACCACAGCACCCCTCATTCCATCGACGAGTACTGGGTCATCCCTTACTTGACGAGCAGTGGGCCACGATAATCCCAAAGAAAATGTGTAAGCGGTTAAACTTCACAACCCCGCAATCGTTCCCTAAAACCAACCACCGACACTTCGCTTTTCCAATTCCCTGCTTCATTGAGACTAAGAGCTGGGCCGACAAAATGATCAGATGCCCCAATAAACATGTTCCTTTGCCCTATTCAGGCCCACATCACCTGTTACCACTTGGAAGGAGCAGTGCCTTTAGTAACAGTAGGAATCCTTGATTTACCAGTTCTGGACGGTCCACGGGCCAGACCGAAAGCTGCGCTCGGACCGGACGTTTGATAAGAGTACATGGGAAAATCGAGTGCCAGATCGCATCCCGGGCGGTCCGCAAACGATCCAAGGCTTTGATAATCAAGGAGGCCCAATGTCACACAAAAAACTTGCCAACTAAGACTTCAAAACGCGTACCCCGCAAAATGCCACCCCCCCCCCCCCAACATTAGGAATAGGGGTGATGATGAACAAACCTTAGACCCCTGTCACACGGGCACTTTCAATCACGATTGAAGTGAATCGCAATCGAGTTTTCAAGCGCGCTCAATGCACTGCCGCTGCTACACGGCACGTTTCAATCGCGATCAAGAAGTTGCACCGGTTGCACTCGTTTACGCCAGATGGCGCTCACAATGTACTTGCAGCCGGAATCTGGTAACTTCGTGTGGTCGTAGGTATACCTAACTATGTAGATGTTACCACGCGCTTATTTGGGTCAAGTTATTTCACACAATTTGTGGCATTAGTTGAAGTTGTCACCTTCTGTGCTTTTACTGCGCTGGGACAAAAGTATCGCCGCTTCCGTTCAATCGCGCTCGAGAAACCAGGATTTAGTTCGAGCGGGATCAAGCTCAATCGCGATTGAAACTGCCGTGGCAGCGCCCGATCCGGATTGAGCTCAATCCAGATCGACTCAACCACGATTGAAAGTGCCCATGTGACAGGGTTCGATTTGGGTTGCCTTGGATCGGGCTTGCCATCTGTCCCCTTTCCAGGCCCCAGTCGGAAGATGATGAATAAACTTTATTTGAGACCAGGTGTTGATGTTAGGACACCCGCCCGGTGGGAGGCTTCCTTAGTCCGGGATACCTTGGGCTACGCTGGCCATCCGTGCCCTCTCCACCAATCGTCGTTGGTGTAGAAGGTCGGAGCTGGTCAGCAGCTCCACCCACTGCTCATAGGTAGGGTTGGGGTTAGGAGTGAGGGAAGGGGATTGCTGGCACTCCCATACGATGTGGTACAGGTTGCCTGGTTGGGAGCAGGATTTGCATGTAGCAGGGTGTTATGTGAAAAGAAAAAGAATAAAAAAAGGGGGGGGGGGGCAAAACTAACCTGCATTTGCGCCATGAGGTCTTCGAGGGCGTCGATGAGAGCCACCTGCTGGACGTACACCTCACCAGGGTTGAGCACCCAGGAGACCTCACAGGGTAGGCCCACCCCCTGGTCCAGGATCGGGTAGTTGTAGCCGGAAACCTGCTGTGGCTGTGGCTGCGGCTGCATCTGCTGCTGCTGGGGAACAGCCAGGGGGGGGCTGCTGGCCTGGTGATGACGACGGCGAAACAAGAGTTAAGGCGGCCATGAAGACAGACACAAGTTTGCTTCATCGGAAACACTGCTTTGCTCCGAAAACAATGATACCAGTATTGTGTGGCAAACTTCGAACAGATAACCGAGCTATCAGAGAAAACAGACGAAGCGGTGGCGACTTTCCAAACAGATTCCAGCAACGTGAATCTCGTTTGTGCAATTGGTGGCCGCCGACACAAAGGCCCTCCCAAGAAACCCGACAGGGCAATTGTAGCTGTATTTTGTCTCCATGGCCCCTTTGAGCGTCAACCACAGACGCTCGGAGCAAAATCAAGCAACCAGAGGGAGCACAAATGGCTAGCCTTTCCATGACAAAACCAGTTACCTCACTTTCAGAGAGAGAGAAAAAAAAAAAGCTACCGCAACGCTCACCTGTACAAGACCCTCCTGGACAAGCAGTTCCCTAATGTTCGTCCCGTCAGAGAGCACGATGTCCACGTCGTGGAAGTTGTCGGGGCCGTTAGCAACCACCTTCAGCGTGAACTCCTGCAAAAAAGCAACGACAAATGAATTACAGCGAACCTTAATTTTGGGCCTTAAAAGGAGACAAAAGGCGAACTGTTTATATAAAAAAGCACTAATTAAAGCTCTGGACAGAGTTCACTCGGTGAGTGAGCTCAAATCAGCAAGCCCACCCAGCTATTCCCAAAAAGCAGCCCAAACACCACTGCTTCCTCCAATGTGTCATCGACTCCAAACATCTCGGGCCACTTTAATTGCCTCCAACAAATCAGTCACCAGAAGAAGCCTTTTTAGAAGCGCAAGTGTCACGGCTCGAAAATGTTTGAAAATGTCTAGTCACAACGACTGACCTTTCACTCATTTTTTTTTTTTTTTGTATTTCGTGTGACTAAGATGCAATGTTTATCCGTTTGTGGGAGCATCCTTGCCTTTGAAATCAACAGTGCGAACAAGCAAGGCAACAACAATTATTCCAGCTACTGAGCGACGTAAATATCAACCGCCCGGATTTAAAACACGCTGTCCATTAAAGGACAACAAATAAAAGTATACTTTCGAGCATTCTTTTTAAAAACTCCCCAGAGTCAAACCCTAGTTGAAAAGCGCGCGCACTCAGGCCAATCAGCGGCTCGTAAACGTCCTTATCTCCTTATGCGACGATGCCATTTTGAGATCACGCAATAGGCATGCAACAAAGAAAGCAGCTTTTCAAAATGGGCTTTCCAAGATGGCCGCTTTCCAGCTTTCCAAGATGGCCACCGCTGGCACACTAAGTTCAAGCTTCCATGCAAAGAAAGCAGCTTTTCAAAATGAGCCCAAGATGGCTGCCACTGGCACACTAAGTTCAAGCTTCCTTAGCCCAATTTTCGATATTTCGCTGCTCCCACTGCGCTTTTAAAGCCAATTTCGAGATACTTTACGACCAAATTCTGCATTGGAACACCTCGTCGAACATCGTGTTTGAAAGCGTCAAGACTTCAAAAATGAATTTTTTTCAACAATATTGTTTTTTTTTTTCACAATTTGACAATTTTAAGACCCGCCTCCCCACTTAAACATCTTTAAATAAATATATTCAGACTAGAAAAAAGACGACAAGGAATACTACTGCCAGAAAAAGCTGTCAAAATACAGTTCAGCCTATTTATGAGACGCATCAGGAAGCGGTTTCTGTCCCTTATACGAGAGGTCTCTTATAACCTGGGTACCATATTTTCACCAAATGATCAACCCCTAGTTTAATGTGGGCACCGTTGCGACTAAAATAAGCTAAATAGTGCTCCAGCATGTTGCAAAAGGTTCATTCTAATTTATGTTTCGCCACCAGTATTTATGAAATAGTTCTCAATCTTTGATTGCTTCATCAATATCTTTACACTTTCTGACAACAGCTTCAGCACGCTTTCTTTTCTATCACTGTCGGCAGAAGATTAAGAATCGTAGACGTCAACTTCACAAGATGAATAGCCAGAGCGCACGGCTGCTTCTGCTGTGTGCCCTGGCTATTCATCAGGCTTGCAGGATTCAACATCTACGATGCTTCTTGATAGGGAGCTACGCGATTGCGCAGACTCCCGCATTCATGGTAGTGCTCGTACGCATGGCGGTAAGCCTTAACATTTTCTGCACAGTTTCGTATCTGAATGAGCAACTGCGTGTGTTGTGTTTGCTGAAGTTATCATAAATAGCGACTGCAGGCGGCTGTCGTCCCCTTTGATTTTACAATGGAAGCAACAGCAGTTAGTGACTGGTGGCACCACATCTAATGTTAAAATGTCTGCTACAAACGAGACAGTTGGCCAAAATTGAAGGATAACTTGCCCTTTATAACCAACTATCTCCTACATCCAATGTCCGTCATAAAAAACGTCAATTTAATGGGAACGATAGGGCACCTACCCATGTGGGTGAATAGTCTCTCTCATACCAGATTGTCTCTTACATTCATGCCTCTAATAACGAGGTTCCACTGTAGCAATTCTGTGTTTACAAAAACGTCTCGGTAGCAAAAAGGGCCAGTACATTGACAGTGAGCTACAGAGCAACAGTCGACCAGGGTGCTGTCTGCTAGAGGCTTTAATCACAAAAAAGACCCTCCTGAAGGCCTCAGAACACTAGCCAAATTTCTAAGGACTCCAGCGGTGGAGTATATACACCACCTGTTCGAGGATGAACTCGTCCAATCGGCCGGCGGCAATGTCCGGAGAGCAGCCAGCGGGGACCACAGCTCCCGCCAGGCGGCACCACACCGCCTGACCGGGGATGGACGCCAGGGTGGGCGGCAGCTGCCGGATTTGCGCGTCGTCCACGCTCTCCACGTTGCCGTAGTCGACAAAGAGCACGGTGGCACCGCCGGGGCGCTGCTCGACGATCGACGCGCGGTACCACAACGAGTCCTCCGAGAAGAGCGCGCAGCACGCGCTGCCCACCTGGAAGAAGCACGGAGGTGACTGTGCGGTAAGCAACCACCCACACGAAGCCCAAAAATATTCAAATTTTGGGCGTTTTACTCGCCAAAGCTACACCCAGGCTATGAAGCGAGCCGTAGTGGAGGGCCCCGAATCAAGTTTGACCAACTGGGGATCTTCGACTTTCCACCTCTTGTTCTCTTTTTTTCTGTTGTCGTTGATCTCTTTTTTGTTCCACATTCAAACTCGATATGACAAAAGCTCCCAGTTGAGTTTATTATATAAACTTGTGAATGAGTCATCATCAGCAGCAGCCTATCTACTCCCACTGCAGGGCAAAGGCCTCCCCCATGGATCTCGAATTATCCCGGTCCTGTGTTAACTGCGACCAATTTATCCCCACAAACTTTTTGAGCTCATCTGCCCATCTAACCTTCTGCCGCCCCCTGCCTTATCTAGGGATCCACTCTGTTGCCCTTAATGACCAACGGTAATCTTGCATTACATGCCCTGCCCACGCCCATTTCTTCTTAGTTTCTACTACTATGTCCTAACACGAGTTTGTTCCCTGACCCACAACGCTCTGTTCTTGACCCTCGACGCTACACCCATCATCCTCCACTCCACTGCTCGCTGAGTTGTCCTCAATTTAAGCTGAGCCCTCTTAGTGAGCCTCCAAGTTTCTGCCCCGTAGGAGAGTGCCAGTAAGATGCAGCTGTCGTACATTTTCCTCTTCAGGGACAGTGGTAGGCTGCCATTCATTATCTGAGAATGCCTGCCGAATGCACTCCACCCCATTCTTATCCTTCTAATTATCTCTGCCTCATGGTTGGAATCCATGGTCACTACTTGGCCTAAGTAGATGTATTCGCTTACCACTTCCACTGCCTCGCCACCTATAGCGAGATCGATATAGGTGGTGAATGAGCATTGCTTAATTATTTTTCATGCACATTTAACCACTTCCGGTGTAAATTGCATGCCAAAGCCAGCGGCGGCAATACCTGTCTTCACATTTTCGCAATTTCCCACCTTATTTGAGAAAAGCTGCGCGTAAGAGTGGTACATTTGTGTTCTCAGTGAGCTAATCTATCAACCTAGAGCAACTTGTATTTTGCCTTCAGTATCTCTTTAACATGCGTCGAAATGTCGGCGCACGGGATTATTGGTTTCCACCTCCATCAGAACAGTGGCCACCGCATCTGGGAATGAACTCCCGTCCTTGGGCTCAGCAGTTCAACACCTTGGCCACTGAGCCACCGCGGCACCCTCATGAAGCCGCGCAAACTGAAACACATTAGAAGAGACATTATTAGCCTTGTCACACTGCAAATCTAATGCCATTCAAAGAAATCATTACCTATAAATGACATCCCACCTAACTGTGCTGGTCTACACGGCGAAGTTAATGTCATATGATGATAGCAGGAACGATTAAGAAAACAGGAGAATTTTCAGATAATAATGCAAACGCAGCCATAATGTTTTTAAAGCTTTTCTTTTTTAAAAACAAAATGAATTTAAAATAAAAAAGGTTTAGCTCTGTTTAGATGACATTCACATCGCAAGTTGAGACAATTTAAGTAACAAAAACATCTCCGAGTAGCCGCAAACGTGGTGGAGCTCTGCAAATGTGTGTACTTTTTCTGTAGGAAACAACACGCAGGGAAAAATACTGATTTACTGGCGGCAGTTATCAGACACAGTGCTCACCGGACTATTATTAAACCGGAAACCTTCGAATAACGAAAGAAAGCCGACATTTGCCCATGAAGTTGCAAAAAGTCAGATTTTGAAGGCCGAACTGGCACTGGAATGGTGGTTTGCAAGTTGGTCGTGAAACGCACACGGTGCTTTCAGGTCTTTTACAAATTACCAGTGAACTATGCCTATAAACTTCTCCACCCATGTGCCTCCGCACAGCAGTACCAAGACCAAGAGAACGAGGATGGGGAATACAGAAAGGAGAGCCAGCAGTTCAGAATGCCAGGGTAAGGAGAGGGGAACAGTTCCGACTTTCTTTTACTATTATTACAATTAATGAACTTAAAGGGGCCATGCAGCCAAAACACAAGTTTGGTTAATTCGAAAGATTGCCTCGTTAGAATTGTACTGACCCCACTTTTAATGCACACTTTGCTCAAATAAGCTATATAATTAGGAAAAAAAGGGAATGGCCACGCGACCCACTAGCCGAGTTCCCGCAACAGAACCTATGATGTCATATGCCCAGCTGTGTGATTGGCTGAGGCTGGCAAAAGCAAACGCAAATTAGGCAGGGCTTATAAGCTTGCCGAACGAGTTATTTGCACTTAAATGTAATGCACATTCACCTTACAGAAGTAAAAATGGTGGGGTAAACAACGGAAGTTATGAAAATACACATAAACATAGAAGTACCGATGCGCACTGATGTTGGTATTGGGTGCACTATGCTTCTTTTAGCTGCATAGCAGCCCACCACTTGGCCTAACTCTTTCGTTACCACGCCTATTCAAATCGATCACCGGTGATCAATGATTTATATTGCCTATTTTGACATGTTGTAGTCGTTTCTCGTACACCTAATGCAGCCAGTGATTAGTCTAGGCATTGCCCTTTTAGAATCAGTTTAAATTTTCCCGCTCCGGCGACATTGAGATTTTTGGCGGCGTTTTTTGCGAGCTGAGGTGCGCGTGTTTTTGACGAAGGGGGCGTGGTTGCTGCACTTGAGAAAAAAGGATGCAGGTCGTGGTTAGGCTGCATTACCGTAATATTTTTTTTGTCAAAAGGCTCCTGGCAAGTCAAATACCAAATAATGGGGTCAGCTTTGTAATCCGACAGCGTTGAGAGGTGATAATTACTTGAAAATGGCGCCAGCTATTCACTAATGATTTTTGGCTCGAACAAAGGGCAGCTTTATTCTCCCAAAGCTTATTTCTGATGGTCCCCCGCATGTCTAGCAAGTGTGCTTGACATTTTCAACCAGTTTCCAGCAGTTTCGGTTTCGTTTTCGCATTGCGAAATTCATATTTGGCGCTACTACGCAGTTACCCAACTACAAGCTCATTTGCCATGGCGCCTCCGTTGCCCGCTACTGCTCCTCAAAACAAGCATGCCGCTCGCGCTTCCACTTTATCTACGCCTTGCTTCTGCGATAAGAGCTTCCGCTGAAAGTCAAACGATAACACCAAGTCGTCGGGTATCAATTCAGACGAGGAGAACGCTTCCAATTGGCCTTGAACACCGCCAGCTGTTCACCGGCCAGTTTCGGTTTCATACGAGGGTATTTCCGGTAGTCTAGTGTCGCTTCTTAGTAGTACTGTTTATTCTGACAAAGTCTCCAACAGCCTTGTATTTGTTTCTTTTCGAAATTGTTAGGTGGCGCTGCAATGTAGTAGGCTCGTAGTGCTGAACTCGCTTCAAAGCCCGACGGCGGCTTGGTGAAAGCTTGCTGGGCATGATTCTAGCGCATCGTACCTTATTCCTGCAAGCAGGGCTACCATAGTGAGTCAGAACATGATAATAAAACGCAAATGAAAGTTCTGACTGATGAGCGATCATCAGAACGTCAACAAGCATCCACCAAAGTGTTTGGTTCTCAACTCCAAGCGGATTTTTTCACATCGCTTGCTTGCCTTCAATATTGTGCCGGTCATAATCATTGACAAGGTGTTTTTACATCACGTGGAGGCTAATTTAGGCCTTTAATAATGCCAAACCACCAGATTTCTTCTAGAGAACTATCCAAAATAGCAAAACTTGAAATAGAGGTTAGGCTTCACCACATGGCATGGGCACCACGTGGGCTAACATTTTCTTTTATATCTGACAAATTGTACTGCGCAACTCAATTTTTTTTTCTAGGACGGGTTTTTGAAATGTCTACCTACAAAATGTATATTCTAAATTTTTTCTACTACACGTGGTTTATTATACACAACTTACTTTTTTCTTTTTTCTTCGACGCGCGGACAAAAATTTCGAATTCGATAATTTTTTTTGGAATCATTATTTAGGAAAACATTAATAAAACTGGTGTCGTTGGAAAGCGCGTGGAATAATCTGCATTGTATGTCACTGCAATGTGTGCCTAACCAATATGTATAGCACAAAAAAATGTTTTGTTAGACCCTTCAAAATTGGTCAATTTCCCGCGGTAACGAAAGAGCTAAGCGATGTTGTCTTGCGTGAATCTGTATGTCGACCATACCCCATGTTTCACGAAGCGATTACTTTCTACCATAACAAAAACAAGCAGGGAGCAAATACAATCAAAAATAACGCAACAGCGGACAACGGCCCGGGCGTAGCACCATCTGGGAGGACTGACGGTAAGCAACGCTGCAGAGCCTAATGACGCACTGGAAGTTCTTTCGAATAACCGCCCTCATGATACCATGGCAGACATCCCGAAAACACTCGATTTGGCGGGAGCATAAAAATTTTAACCTGAATTAATTATTTTTCTCAGTGAATACGCCATCTTTTGCTGATGGACAAGCGCTGCAGCACTATAAAACACGAAATCCTTCCAATAAAACTTGCATTTTGTCTGCACGGCCCCTTTAAACACCCTTTTCTGTCTTAACAGCGGAGAAAGAGCACACGTTCAGAGTGGGGACGGAACCCGTCTCACCCGGTTACACGTCGGGGTTCCTTACCACTTTGGCTATCTGGTCCAACAGAGAGGGAGGGAGGGAGGGAGGGAGGGAGGGAGGGAGGTAGAGAGAGAGAGAGAGAGACCTGCCTTGCGCATGGCGGGGCCCAGGCACGGCTGTGAGGCCGCCACCCTGGCCAGGTCATCTGTGATCTGGTTCAGCAGTTGGTCGTTCTGAACCAGTTGGCAGTAGAAGTCGTCCACGAGCTTGACAAAGACGCCCTTGGCCGCCACCGCCGTACGGGGCTCCAGTTTCAGCACGGGAAGGCCGGCAGCGGCAACGGGGGCTCCAAAGGCACTCATGCTGGCAGAAGGTGGAGGAACCGCGGCCGGCGCGGCTACAGGGGGCTTGCTGGGGGGTGGAACGGCGGCAGCGACAGGCCTCGCTGCCTCGACCGGAGCAGAACCTGCTGCTGAGAGAGGGCGAAGCGACGAGACAGCGCAGTCAACGGCAAGACTCCAGGAGCCAAAACGACCCAAGCTAGTTGGCCAAAAGTGCTCCGCAGTGACAGGGAAGGACTGCTAAACCAGCCAATCAGCCCTCACCCACCTCCCATCCGCCAGCCTCAAACCTGACCACTTATCTTCAGACACATACTGGATCGCTTCGATTTGGCCTCCGAGTAGACCGCGGACAGACCGCAGGTAATCTATAGTTCATACCACAAGCTACGTGCAGCACTGTGGAGGCTACATTGTTGTCAACAGTCCGCCCACTGAGGGCACCTAACTCACTGTGAAGGAAGCGACAAAAGGCGCCGGGGCCTAGTGGTTCCACCTATTGAGAGGGGCGAAGGAAATGTCCTTTCAAGGCCCCCTTCCCGGTGGTTTGGGCATGCTCAGTGGGCGGACTGTTGACAACAATGTAGCTTCCACAGTGCTGCACGTAGCTTGCGGAATGAATTATAGGGATCCCCCACACAGTAAGGATAAACTTGAAGCTCCCCGCGAACAGCGATAAATTGGTGCGGCAAAAAAAAAAAAAAAAATCACTCTGTGACGGCCTCCCACTACTGCTACTAATCAATTACAACAAATTAGCCCCTCCACCCGGCTCCCCCAGTACTTTTTCACATTTAAAGGCAAGCATCAACCTTAACTAGCACGAAGAATGTGAACACAGCATGACAAACTCGCATGATTGGTGCAGTGTGCTCCAGTCACTATTACAAGCTCAGATGGCCCCTTCATAAATACTACCTGCGGTCCTCATCCCTGGTGCTACAATCACCAGATTGTGTCATTCTTAAAGCACCATTCTGCGGGGAAAAAAAACAACAAAAAAACAAGCACCACGAAATTGGCCCCGCTGTAATGCCAACATTGGTGCTGTGGGTATCGTGATAAATAAATAAATAAATAAATATTGGCTTTTATTGGCTTTCAGAAACAGGTCTCCCATCATGAAGGTCAGAGCACTTGTGAAGCTACAGTTAGATGTTTGAACAAAACAAGCACTTTCAATATTTGGCAGTCTTTTTTAAGTATCTCATGCCATTAGACAGTTTTAGTTTGGCGTTTTTACGCTCCGCTCCGGGTTGCCCCGCTAAGCTGCAGCGGAGCGGCGAGTGATTTTCTCGTTTTAGTTACGCGTAATGCGCAGCAGACCGGACCTTTCGGATTAGCAGCGCCGTCTGGCCAAGTTTGGCATAATGAAACAGAACCGAAAACCATTTCACCACTTTAAAAAAGTAATACCAGTACGTATAGCTTATTGTTTTATTAAGTATTGACACGTGCAATCGTACTGTGCTACTGGTCAATTACAATGAATGAAAATACATTTTCGACTCGATGATAGCCACGCAATAGCCAACAAAGTTGCGTCCCAGATCCATTCGAATCCTTTTCGACGGCAACGATCCAACTCGGCGTTTTGTCGCAGTGAACGAATAGTTCTGTGTAGTGAAAATGGGTTCGCAGTCGCCACGTCTCGCAGCAAGCACAAGCCCTCGTCGATGCAGAACCGCTTTCGCGGTTTGCGTGTCAAACAAGAGCCTGAAGCCGCGGCGCTCGTCGCAGATGTAGCAGCCATCTTAGAATAAGCAGAGTCGCCGCAGGCGCGCGAGAGGGCGCCCGCATCGCCCCGCTGCACTAGCGGAGACGGCCGCGACGGTCCGCTCAGGCTGCGTTTTAGCGGACCGTGTTGCTCGCTCCGCTAGCCCGCTTAGCCACCAAGCCGAGTACGCATGCACAGTCGCACTCCCGCTCCCAGGGGTGAGACAGCTGAATCAGATTTGGGCGCAGTTTTTGGAGCAGCGAAATCTAGATTTTGGAGCAGAAGAACCTTGATTTGGAGCAGAATGATGACATTTATTACGTCACCTTAGGAGCCTAAAAATCAAATTTTTGGCAACTCGGGGGGAAGGGGGGGAGTGCACTTTTTAATGGGTTTTGAACGTACATAACACTGAAACAGCCTTTCAATGAAATTTTTTCTACTAGAGTATCGCAAGGCACGAACTGCACTACCCTTTTACAAGCCATTTATAAATTCTTAGGCTCTATGCATATATAGCATGGAGTGCCGTTGAAAACATCGAATCGAAAAACTAAGCAATCGTAAGGCATTTTCATTATCATGATGAATGCTGAAATTATTATTTTTGTAATCCCAGACTCGGCTTTACACACGAGTGTAGAGGCACGGCAAAAGTTGCGCAAAGCGAGGTGACAGTCCTCGCACCCCACCAGCCCTCCCATTTCAATCACCAAGGTGCGCATTCACTGCGATCGCAATTTGGATAACGCTGGTATGTTTAGCCACCTCCCTCTTGGCATTAAATTTCACTTCAGATAGATAAACCATTATTACAAGCGTGCAATAATAGCCCGTCCCGCTATCGGACACAGCTTGAACATTTTACGGCAGAGTAGCCTGCACCGTTACTTCTGCAGTGTCGATCGTCTCATTTCCGCCACTCACAAGCTTGCTGTCAAAGGCAGCAATAACTCAGCGTTTTATTATAACACCGCAATGAGTCCGAAATTTCACTTCAAGCACGCACCGCGCCTCTCACCCGAGGCCGAAACACGGCGAATTCACGGGACCCACGTTGTTTTTGATGAACTCCCATTCTTCGAGTCACGCAACTTCCCTCAACAGATCAAACGACTAAATGAAAACCCAGCCACCCCCATAACCAAAACCGCGGTAGAAATCGGCGAAGAGCACTCTGCCTGAACCACAAGCAACTGCTTCGCCCGACGGCCATGTTTTCCAATATTCACCACACCAAGATGGCGGCGCCCAGTAATGTCGTTCTGGAGATACGGCGCTCCGAAAATTGCCGTCTTTTCATCAATTTTCACCAGTAATTTGTCGCCTGAGTACACATACGTATTTTTTTTTTACAGGACTTTGCAATTGTTTTCCATGGGAAAACTTTAAAAAACTCACAGAATATAACATGTGCAAAAAACTATCTTGGGGATAATTTTATGCGGATTTGTTATTGTATGATCAATCAATTAAACCTTTACAAACAGGATCCACCTTGGGGGTGCTGGAAAATTATGCCGTCAGTAAGCATTTTTCCCCGCTGACACTGGCGGGAGCGTTAAAATCCTTGGCTCTCAGACTGTTTTGGAGTAGTTTGGCGCAATTTTTGCAATTTTCAAGCTTTGGAGCAGCCTGGCGCAAGAAAGCAGATTTGTATCAAAAGTGCGCAATATGCGCAGCTGTCTCACCCCTGCGCTCCACTTAGCTGCTGAGCGGAGCGTAAAAACTCCAAACTAAAATTCTCTATTTATAGTAACTAAAAATCCCGCAGACCACAACTTGTTTCCTTGATCCAAAAATTGGAATTTGGTTTCATAACTTCTGAAGAGTGAAGAACAAACTTTAAACAAGACAAAAGTGTGCCATTAGGCTTGCATTTGGCTCTTTGGTAAGTGGCTTGGTTAAGAGCCATCCAACATGCCGTTGGTTAGCTCTTAGCTTCAGCTCATCCCAGTGCCTGTCTAGATCTCGTGTCCTGTTTCTGCACGCCACACCTGCCCCGAGAGCACCGCAGATGGAACTAAGGCCCACAGGCGCTCACATACACAAGACCACATCACTATGTCGACTATAAAGCGCTAACCACATGGAGCGATTTTTCCAGCGACGCGACGAGCGACGCGACTAGGATCCGCAGTCGCCGAACCGAAGTCGCTCGCCGAGGCAACCACATGACAGCGACTGCTCGAGCGACTGAGGATGGCGATTTCAATGTTGCCGCACACACGCGCTTGGTACGCTGGTTGTTTGCAAACATTTTTTTTGTTCATTTGTCATAAAAAGCATATAGTATTACGCCTTTCTACCTTGCTTTTTGCACTTCATTGCATCTCTAAAACTGGGTTGGGTTAGCGATAGCGCACGCTCTTCCTTCTGCGCCTCGTCTCTCGGCTCCAACGTGAACGCCGTGAAGAATTCGCTTTTTTGACGTCGTTTTTCCCACACGGGTCTCACCCAGTGTGTGCGGGAGCCTTCTTGCTCCTGCTTCAGCGTGTACACAAGCTTTGCCACGCGAAGCTTTCTTTTCCACTGCACCGCAAACGCCGTCTGCGTGGATTTGCAAAGTCTTCCCCCCGTTCTCTTCCAAAACCGGAGGTTGCGTGCTTACGTAGGGGCTCTCCTATTGGCTAGTCGCTGAGGCCACTTCCGGGAGGCGAGCGACTGTTTCTGGCGACCCAGAACCGAGCGATTCGATGAGAGACTTGGTCCGCGGCGAAAAGTAGTTCGTCGCTAGTCGCGTCGCTCCCCAAGTCGCTTGCAAAATCGCTCCATGTGGTTGGGGCTTAACAAGTCTAGCCATTACCACTTTGCAACACTTTCTTTGGTGCCAGTCTATGGCGAAGACCCTAAGCAGACACCAAAGAAAAGATTAAGCTCGTGGCCTGACATTATACGCCAGCAAGTAGGCATATTAAAAAAATTCACCAACTGGTTTTTCCCCAACAGCTCTGTGCATTTATGTTCAGTATTATCCTGAACGAAGTATTGATGGAGCATATTTAACTATTATAGACATGTAGTATTTTCTGCTATTATTATCATTAATATTATTATTATTAAGAGTGAGATGCTATCTTCCCTATCCCTTCAAATTGGCATTTCGAAGACACACGTTAAGAAAAATTAAAGAAACCTGAAAAAACTGTGGCGGCTTCTCACCCCAGCTGCCAAAATTGATCCCAACCAGTTAGCCCCAGCCGAGCACGAACCTCTTAGGCCAGAATTGAGGAAGTCCACAACGTTGACGCCATCGCGGCAAGCGCAGCAGCGCACTTCAACCTCCGTTTCCAGCATGGCGTCGGACACTTCTCCAGACTTCAGCTCGCAGATCATGCCGCACGCGGGGGGCATGCCAAACTGCGGCGCCAGTGGCCGGATGTCTTGCGGCGACACTGTCTCCTCGTTGCCGTAGTCCAGATAGGCGACATCAAACCCGCCCTCCACCACCTTCTTAACCTCCGCCCTGTAGAAAGCGCCGTCCTCGGAAAACCGGCAGGCAACGTGGTCCCCGGGCTGCGGCCGGAACGTGGGGTCTGGGGCGGAGGCGGCATACTGCTCGCCGAGCTTTGCCTGCAGTTCGTCCAACTGACCTTCAGGGACCTTCAGAAACTGCCCGAAGAACCTTTGCGGCGGCACGACGGTCATAACCAGGAGCTTCTCGACAGGGCTCACGGATGGCGTGTGCACCTTAGTTGTCCGAACTTCCTCAACGTTCGCCAGGGCAATCTGCAGCGCCTTGACGACGGACTTCGGAGGGTCCCCGACGAAGATCTGCACGGAGTGTGTTCCATCGGGGAGGACGTTCACGATCGAGACACTCGCCTCCGCGTCGAGGACGAGTGTCTCCAGGTTCTCCATGACTAGTTCGGTGGCCATCGGCGAGCAGGTGAAGCCGTCCAGAGTCAGTTTGGTCGCGTAGGCCGGCTGGAGGGTGTACTTCGGGTCGAGGGGCCGAAGATCCGAGAGGTCCACGGTGGCCGTGTCTCCGTAGTCGGCGATCCAAACCTCGACCTGAGGTCCCACCTTGAGCACCTCGGCCCGGTACCAAATGCCATCATACTTGCAGGCCACCGCAGCGCCGGGCACGACGTCCACTGGAGCGAGCAGCGGAAGCGACGGGGACTCCATTTCGAGCTGCCTCGACATCTGCTCAATGTCATTCACCATCTCCCTGAGCTGCGCATACATGACCTGCACGGACTCTATGAACGTGACCTGCATGGCATGGCGACACCCCGACTCGAGCGTCAGCCGCTGGATCTGAATCTGGGGCCGGCCCGGCGGCAGCCCATTGGTCAACGCAGCAGGCCTGTTCGAGGTCAGGCCCACAAACTCGACATTGTACAAGTTCGGAGGATCGGCCGGGGAGAACTGGCACGTAAGCTCCTGTTCTGTGGTGAGCTTCACGAACGTGTCTTTGTCCAAGCCGGTGCTCGTCGCGTTGCAGCGAATCGTGAAGATCTCTTCCTTCAGCAGCTCGGGCGGAATGACTAGCAATTCGTTCGGTGCCTTCAGCTCGCAATTTCCATAGTCCACAAAGAGCACCTTGCAGATACCCTGCTTGTACTCGTACACAAAGGAGCGGTAGAGGAGCCCGTCTTCGGTGAAGCGCGCGAGGCAGGCGGTTCCTTCCTTGACCAGCGACGGGTCGAGGGGGCTGGGGTTCACGCAGTGCGCCTGAATCATGTCGGTAAACGGCGCGGGGTCCCGCGCCGCGAGGTGGAGGAAGACGCGGGCCATGTCTTCGACGTGCGCGACATAAACTTGGTAGGGGGTGTTCATATGTACGGCGTGGTAATGGAACGACGGAGCATTGACGATGGCCGGTGCCGCCACCGTGCAGACCGCGAAAAGCGGCGATTGCATGATGATGTCCGTGAGACTGGCGCCGTCGGGCATCGTCACGGCGACAATGGGCCGCACGCAGGCCACCTGAACCTGCTCCAGCCTGCGAACCGTTATGCCAACCTCCACGTACTGAAGCTGGCCTTTCAGGAAATCCACCAGGGCCTCGGCTCCCTGCGGTGCCACGAGCTGCAAGTCGACATCGTCGAGGAAGCACTCAATGGCAACCGGCGACGTGTGGAAGATGGGGTCGGTTCCGAGACGAACGTCGGTGACGCTCACTATCTCCGGGTTGCCGTAGTCAATGAACGTGACCTCGACCTGGGTGTTGTCGCCCCTAGGCCACGCGGAGGCCACGGCGCGGTACCACTTGCCGTCCGTGAAGCGCGCGAAACACGGCGTTCCCAGCGGTATCTGGCTCTGGTGCATAAATCCCGGCAACTCGCTCAGTTTGGGCTCGAGGCCTTCCAAGTAAGTCTCGATGTGTTCCGTCATTTCGTAGTCCCTCTGCACGTACATTTTAACCCAGCGGTACTCCGAGGCCACGTGGGTGACGGTCGCCTTGAAGGTGTCCCCCGTAATTGTCGGGACGACGTTCGTCATGGTGTCAGTTTTTGACCTCGAACCACCGTATTTGCCTGCGTAGTTTTCGGAAAGATGCCGCCTCTAGCCGCTCATTGTGACGCGGTTTGAAGGACGCCGCCGGCTTACTCGCAGGTAGACGCCGAATCCCGAACTAAGCGCTGCCGGCAACTGTCAAGTTGGGGTCCTCCACGAACGGAGCCCGACGCCGCTGGCCGCGATGTGAGAGTCAGTCCAGTCGTTGCAGCGACGCGCCAGGACGAACGCGACGCAGGAATCAGAATAAACGCGCTTACTGTGCGCCGAAAAGGAACCCCAACCGCCCGAAGCCGCAAAGAACGTAGAACAACAAAAGTGTAAAGCCTAAACGCCTTGCGTAACAAAACCGACAAAACAACCTCCTTGTCACCAGAAGGCGCGCCAAAGAACAAAAAAATGGCGCCGGCCCCAAACCTACGCTAGGCTGCGCTAGTAGTAAGGACGAAATATCAGCTATCATCATCACCAAACCTTCCATCGCTGTCTGTTGTGGAGTTGTGGAGGTCGTCCGACGAGAACGACGGTCGACCAGAAAATTTAGTTTTCGGACGCTCCTTCTTCGCGAAATGTCTCTGCTGCTGGGAAGGGCCCGCTGCCTCGCGCGACTTGGAAGCATCCTAAGGCAGACCACGCCGGCCATAGCACGCCGTCGCGAGAGCACCGAGTCCGCAACACCGCCGACTCAAGAAACCAGACCGACGGTGCGCAAGCCACAGTACGTTCAGCGTTCCAAGCTTGAAGACTTCGGAAGGTACGTGGCAGAGTGTCTGCCCAAATACGTCCAGAAGGTGCAGATAACGCCCGGCGACGAGCTCGAAGTGCTCATCGCCCCCGAAGGCGTCGTGCCCGTCCTCAGCTTCCTCAAGGATCACCACAACGCTCAGTACACCAACATCGTCGACATCTGCGGCGTCGACGTCCCGACGAGGCAGTACCGCTTCGAAGTTGTCTACAACCTCCTTTCGGTGCACTTCAACTCCAGGATCCGCGTCAAGACGTACACCGACGAACTGACTCCTCTCGACTCTGCTACGGCCGTGTACAAGGGCGCAAACTGGTATGAACGCGAGGTGTGGGACATGTTCGGCGTCTTCTTCGGCAACCACCCCGACCTGAGGAGGATACTGACGGACTATGGGTTCGAGGGCCACCCATTCCGCAAGGACTTCCCGCTGTCGGGCTACGTCGAAGTCCGCTACGACGACGAGGTTCAGAGGGTTGTCGTCGAGCCTCTCGAACTGACGCAGGAGTTTCGGAAGTTCGACTTGTCTACGCCGTGGGAGACGTTCCCCAAGTTCCGTTCTGGAGACAACACCGCGCAAGAAGTCGCCCTGCCCAGCGGCCAGGAAGAACCGAAGACTAGCAAATAACGGCTTCAGGGCGCTGTGCTAAAGAAAAGGAGAAACTACAAAACCGACCTAGTAGTCAATAAAGGAGTCTAAACGGTGTCGCGCTTTTTGTTTTAGGCTGCGAGACGCGTGGTAAAATTCTTTGCAACGCCACGCAAAAAAAAAAAAAAAAGGCCTGGCAAATGCAAAAAGAAAAAAAAAACCACGCCGGCACGAATGAATGCCGAAACGCGTTCCACTTACCTGTACAACGACCCCGTAACTTGAATAATAAACAGCACGTGAAAGTAGAATTATAACATGTATTATAACACGTAGGTGATGAGCTTTAAGGTGAAAAACAATTGGTATGATATGATTTGTTAAAAAAGCCAGAACGCTGACCTGTTGAGACTCTCTATCGATGGCCACGCGTTTACCTGTCAAAACTTAAACTATACACGCAGCGTTGCTAAGCGCACCCCGGTATTGTCAGTGGTGGCGCATTAACCAACGGTAAACAGTTAAAATGTGAATACGCACAGCATTTGACAAAGGCGCGTTTGCTTGCTGACCACGCTAAAATATCTCTGCCTGCGACACTTGCACCTGCAACTCGCACACGCACATTGAATAGCGGCGTGCAGTTTTTGATGACATACGGGTTTCCAAACACGCGTAAAACAAATGCTTAGAAATCATGACATTAAAATTAGCTTACTTACCGTGCCAAATCGAAAACTGCACTTGAAAATTGCACTTGGCCGCACCTCGCACAACGGCGAGCGAAGTCAGAAATTTCCCTAGTAGAGTTTTTTTGTGCATAAAGAAAACAATAGCCACAATAGTTTCGTAGCCGGCGGCAACCCATTAGATACGCACGCGCGTTCTCCGTAGAGCTGCATTCTCCCTAGCCCGTTCCCTAGGCGAAGGTCCACGCCGGATTGAAGCGTGCAAAAGCCTCCTAAAAATATTCATATCTATTTATAAGCACATTTTGCCTTTCTTGGGGGACATGGAAGTGATGAACTTGATTACGGAACTTTTCACTTCTGCGCGCGCGGCTAATACGGCTTAGAAACAGAAACCAGCCTTTGGGCGTCTGCGTACTGTGGGTGAGAAAGACCTCAAGCCCTCCAACTACTGAAGTTCGTAGGCTGTATATCAGCAGCTCTACAATGATATCAGTAGCGAGGTTTCGCTCACGTTGATACTGACCATTTTGAGGGAGCTTTATTGCTCAGCGTGACAGTGAATACGACCGTCCTTGCCTGAATGACGATACTATTGTCCTGCGCTCTTTAAGGTGAACGGATGGTATCAATCACTCGAGCCTGACAAATTAATTATACCGTAGACAGTCAGTTGATCGCATCTCGTTCTTGCATTGGCTCCAGCGCATGCTGTCGAAACTCTGAGCTGATCGATAGCTATAGCCACGCCTTCTTCGCGGCTTTAATCGAGCAGGCACGGTTTGAATTGTCGGCGATTAGGATTAGGATTAGGTTTTATTTGTTGAACCCGTTTTTCTTCTCGCAGCTTTGAATTTTCCCGCCTGCGACGCAAGATTGTATAAAAATGCCTGCTGACAGCCAAGACAACATGAGGTCGGGGATGTGGTTTCTAGTCAGCATCCCGAAGGAGGAGACCGAAAAAGCTGATCGCTCTCGAGCGGACAGCCGTGCAACTCTGTCGGAAGGTATAACCTAAGGTTTACTTCGTACTTCTGCTGCTTGTCAACGCACGTTTTAACAGTATTTACAAGCTTGTCGCGCTCGTATCGTGGCTGACTTTCTCACGTGCGCCGCCCCTCCCAAAATGTTAAGAACGAAAAGCTAGAACGTAGTTCGTTTGAAGTTTGAAAAAATACTTACCTGTGAAACACCGTATACGTAGAGCTTAGTTTTTTCTCTTATTATTTCTCTGGATCCACGTAGATGACGACCGAGAGAACTTTTGTGATAGCAAGGAGCACCTTACTTTGAAGCAGGTGTGTGTGTGTGTACAAGCATACATGCATTTTTTTTTTTCTTTCAGACTATTCTCGGTTTAATGTATTACTTGTGCTTTCTAGGCCCTGGAAGACTGCTTACAGTCATATGGAGTCCGAAATGCCATTTGGAATGCGACTACTAAAGACCAGTTTTATCAGGTAAGGTGTGTAACTATGCAGCACTATTCAGTGACTATCCAGTAACAGTTGGTCACTTGATTCCATTTCTCATTCAGGTGTCCTTCCCATATGAAAGCGGCAAAGCCACAGACTGCCTTCTTCAGGATCTGACCTCGAGGGGGATTGGCTCGAGACACGACTCTACTATCGGGTGGGATTCGTTCTTTGGCCGTACGCTCGTCAGTCGAAGGACTACCGCACTACTATGAAGTCTCTGATCAAACTGCTTTAGTCCCCAATGTTTTCTTGAAATGTTTGTCTCAAGATTTGTCACATGGGATCAACTGAAGTAGAACTCGCAATTATAGACAAGTGTGTTAACTGCTGTTCTCTAGAGGAACTTGACATGCGGCAAGCTTGGGTGATATTAGATTTTAACGGAGTTGAAAGCTGTACATTTTTTGCCGAAACTGCAGATTTGTGCAATCTCATACTTGACGCAAAGTTCATGCCTTATGGTTACGTTTGTCTGGTACCTGGTGTGGCAAAAGTGCAGCTGCTTTGCATCTGCAAAGAAATTTTCAAATGTCATCGTTTCTGCTGCGTGCACTGCTCCTTTGGTCACGTTATCTTTGGCACACCAGGGGTGAAGACTGTCTTGCTTTGAATTAACCTTGGAATGGAATACAATGCCTGGGAGATAGATTGGGACCTACTTTCTTCAATGGGCCTTGCAACTGGTTGTGAAATGGACAGTCAGCTGTATGGTGACCCAAAAATATAGCAGGCAAACATTGTTTTTTGGACAGACTGGCTCCCACATGACTGGGTCAGCTGGTAAAATGCATGTGCTCTGTAAATGCAGTGCATAGTTTGAGGGCACTAGCATGGGGCAAAGTTGTAGACGTTGGCTGACTAGGGAGCTCTGAGAGGCTTATTCTGTGGTATCAGGGAACACATAAGTGTGCCGTTCATCTTGGTAACTGGTACACACTCACGTTTTGTCGAGTGGTCTTTCTTTACGAAGACAAGGACAGATAAGAATGCGTTGGCGCTGGATCGGAGTTGTAAAGAAAGGAGGGTCACTGTAGCCTACTTTTTGATTTGCAGCTTCTCGGCCAATCCCCTGAATGGGTGTCGTTTCTCCAAGCCAACTGACCAAGTTTGCTTGGCATTTTCCTTATGCCATGGAGGAAAGACTGTGCACATTGTGATGCGCTTGTCTACATCACGAAATGAATCCGAGGGAAATAAGTGGGGAAAAATATCAGCTTTATAGAATTAGAAACAAAAGTGAGCATTGTTCATTGTTGAGCAGGAATCCAAAAGTTACAAAATGTGTTGTCTTCCAGATAAAACACTGTAAAGTAGTATGGCTTCCGGTGTTCTTTTGTAAGAATGCTCTGCATGCAGCAGCTCAGACCAAACTGTGGTCCACCGTTAAGCCATGATTTTGTTTAAGGCTGTGGCTAGCGTTCTGTCCAGACGGAACGATATACAAGTGCTTAAGTTCCGTCCAGACGGAACGGAGCGCTGCGGGTTATCCTTTCGTCCAGACGGAATACAGTTGAGAGCTTAGCGTTCCGTTCAGACGGAGCCGGTGTGAAATTTGCACAGTTACGTCCAGATGGAAGCAAAACCGGCTGATTAGACACTATGCTCAGTCTTCAGATTTGGTGTTGAGAGTGCGCCTCGGATAATGGCCCTCTTGTAACGGGTTCGATTCCCCTCGGGCATGCTTTTTTTTTTGCGTGGTTGTGCCAGCATTTTGTAACAGCTAACTTCGTGCCCACTTTACAATTGACACGGTGAGAGCAGTCAGTCTTGATTTTGCACTCAACCGGCCGCTCCGCTACCGCTCACTATACGCCTCGAGCTTTGCGATCGCTGCGCCGCCTGCCGCCGCTTCTCCGTGGAGTTGACGGGATTTGCGCTGCGCGGCCCATAGGGGTTCATGCAGTGTTTTGGTTTTCTTTCGCTTCTTTTTGCCCTTCCAAGCGCTAAAAACCCTTGTTATGGTGACGTCTGTAAGTAAAGAGTACGTTTAGGTCACTTCAAAAGCCGCTGCGTCTTGGTAGGGTGCTCAAACACCAACCATAGCTATCCGGGAACGCGGCTCTGCGTCCTTCTCGGCCGCTGTTACGCGTGTCGGCGACGACAGCAGCATACCACCACTGTCACCTCCGAATACGTCCGGCACAAGTGAATTTTATTGTCGCCTCGTTTAAACCTGATACTGGCACAGTGAGGGGTGTGTTTTGTTTTGTAGAGCGGACAACGAATGCGGCCTCATTACGAATATTTGCGTCGTAGAAAAATATATTTCGGGGGTGCGATTACCCAATACCTGATAAAAACTTGTGCCTTTTATAAGAATATAAGCCACGCGAAAATGTTAAGTATCTTCCAAGGCTCTGCGTCGTGAAATATGTACACTCATGCCTTATACCAAGAACCAAGAAAAGTGATTTAAACCACTGAAAAATTAATGGTCTGCGAGTCCGGAATAAAACAAAATAGCTCGTACAGAAATGAAAAAAAAAAAAAAAACTCAGTGAAGCTTCTGAAATGCTAAAGACGTTCGTATAAACTTAAGCCGGGTAGTACTTGCGAGACCAACTAGTGTGCGAAATGCACTGCTATTTCGCGAGACATGGGGAGGGGGAGGAGGGAGGGGGACGCTTACGTATCGTTTTGTACGATTGCGGAGCGAAATCAAGGAAAGAACGTTTTAGTAATCACACACACACGCTACTCGTTCACGTCACTATAGTTTTTAGACTTCAACTAACAGCTGCTCCCTCGGCGAACGCATCTTTTGAGGTATACAAGTTCAAAACTGATTAAAGGTGTCGTTAGAAGAGTGGGATATCTGATAAGTTCTTCTGATTTCCGTTTGTGCTAGATTCTGCGGGCTCCCTGCATCATGTATACTATGCTTCGAAGAAACGTTTATAGTCGCGAATGGGCATTACTGTAGAAGCCCTTCTCCGGCCTGCTCGCGGAGGGCATATGTAACATGAATGTTTGCGGGCGCTCAGCTCACGACAAGACGCCCCAGCATCCAGCATTATTTGTTTTTGGTTGTGCGCTGATCCCGGGTATAATTTTGGATTATTCATCATACTTATTTCGTAGAATGTTCATGAAAAATAATTTCCAGGGTAGTAACCAATATCTGAGATATGATATTGCCAAGCATAACTGGCGTGCTGTCTGGTATGAGCGCTCCACTAGGTTATATAAATGCACAAAACTGGTGTATAGCCATAGCATGACCATCCGGGGAAATTATGCTTACGGAGACACTGTTAGTAAATTTCAGGGCAGTGGAATAACAATCATCTCCATATGCATATCCCAGTTTCGCGACGCCAACCTGTGATGCACACCTGGCGCTTGTACAGACCGAATGTACTAGACTAAGATCGCGTCACACACATTCACACTCTCGTAAACACACCACATTTGCTAACAGAGTGACTACTCCACATACATACGTATTTCCAACGCCTACAAACGGTAAATCTCAGTCGTGAACGGGCCCCGAAAGCAACGGTGACAGTGGGGAGCGGGCCGGCGACTCCCACGGCTGCTTTCGAAACGGGCCGCTAGGGGGATTTCAGTGGCGCCCCTACAGGCCACGCTCGAGGCGTATAGCCAAGGCCGACGTGTCCATCGCCAGAGTTCCGATCATCCGTAGTTTGTAGTGATGACTAATTAACGATTGTTCTGGCTAGTCATTGAGCGGAAGCGGTTCGTTGATTGATTGATTGTTGGGTTTAACGCGCCGACGCAACACAGGTGATTAGGCGCGCCGTAGTGGAGGGCTCCAGATTAATTTTGACCACCTGGGAATCTTTATCGTGCGCTGAAATCTCGTACACACGGGCGTTTTTGCTTTTCGCCTCCATCAGAAAAGCGACCGCCGCGGCCGGGAATCGAACCTGCGACCTCGTGCTCAGCAGCACAACGAAGTGGTTCGTTCGGCTGGGTAAGTATCAAGAAAGACTGCTCTCGCTGCTTGTTGTGAAGCGGGCGTGGTCGAGGTTGTGAAGCGGGTGTGGTCGAGCTTGGCGGTTCGTTTGACGGCCCATCATGTGTAATCATTGAGAGTGATTATTAATAAAATGTGACTCTGGCTAGTCAATGATCGGCAGCGGTTTGACCAGTTGGGTAAAAATGAACTAAACTCAAGAAAAGCAATCGGACTAACTCTCCATCAAACGGAACTCCAAGCCGCTACCTCGACCACGCCCTTCACAACAAGCAGCGAGAGCAGTCCAGCCGAATGAACTGCTTCTGCTCATTGACTAGCCAGAATAACCGTTAATTAGTAATCTCTACGAACTACAGATGATCGGAACTGTGGCGATGGATACGTCGGCCTTGGTTCCGGTAGCGGAGCAGCCGGTTGAGTGCAAAATCAAGACCGACTGCTCTCACCGCGTCAATTGCCAAATGGGCTCGAAGTTAGCTGTTACAAAATGCTGGCACAACCACGCAAAAAAAATAAATAAAAATAAAGTATGCCCGGGGGCATCGAACCCGGTACAAGGGTGCCATTATCCGAGGCGCACCCTCTACACCAAATCTGAAGACTGAGCATGGCGCCTAATCAGCCGGTTTTGCTATCGTCAGGACGAAACTGTACAAATTTCACACCGGCTCTGTCTGGACGGAAGGATAATCCACAGCGCTCCGTTCCGTCTGGACGGAACTTTAGCACTTGTACATCGTTCCGTCTGGACGGAACGCTAGCCACAGACTTTGTTTAAGCATTGGAGGGTGTTTTTATGTGAATGCTTCAGGCATAAACAGTGCCACATGATTGCTTACTTTCTTTTTTTGTTCTCCTCTCACAGGGTATTTCCATGTCCAATATTCTTCCGAGCAGTGGAAGCCGAAAGTGATGACGACGAGAGCAAAGTGGCTGCGGAGATTAACCAAGAATCTTGGTGAGTGTCGGCAAGAAATACGAGAGCGTACACAGGTAACCGCTCTAGCTAACCCAGAAATGCCACTTTAATTGTCTGTTTTTATGAATAACAGTACAAAAACGTCTCTCAACAAATGCAGAAAAACGAAAGCTATGGAAGCTTTATTGTACTACTTGGAACTGCAGCTGAGCTGCATTTAGTATCCCTTTAAATCATAACTACAGATTGATTTTTAAGAGCAGAGCACTTTAGGGGCTCGCCTTGTCGTCGTAGCTCGCTGTAACGCTCGATGTCAAGCGGCTGCCAGAATCAGAGCGGCGCAGCAAGGTAACGGACCCAAGTAGAGCCCGGATTACCCGTCGTAGGGCATCCCGCGGAGCCTTTGAAAACCAAGCGGTTTAAATAGTCATAAGCGTTCAAAACTCGCGAACCACTGGCGCTTGTCATACATCTCCCCGTTGTTTAGCGCAGAGGAAATCGCAGGTACATTTGAAGCAAAATATACGTAATTAACCCGCAGCGCCTGCGTTCATTTAGCTCGGAACGCTGGTTGGGTTGGTTTTTACGATAGTAAGCGAAAAAAAGTGGCAGTGCAACTCTGGCACGTGTGGGAGGAAAAGCAAGCACAAAAAGAACAGAACTCCCGCTGGCGCAGTTTCAGGCAGGTGGCGCGCGAGCACTGCGAAGGCGGGAAATGTGAAATGCGTTGGGTTGGTAGCAGTGAGCAGATAACGGCGCTGCAGCCCATTATGATGAATCACTGCTCTGCATTTCTGACAGCTTTCACATTGAGTGGAACACCTTTTATTTATTTTTCTTGTGTTCTACTGGCATTTCAACCTTCTACGCTGCAACAGGAAAGAAACAAAAAGGAGCATATAGTTGTACATTTGTAGTGTGCACTTATGACACTAATCTCTTTACAGATTCCAGCTTCAGTTGAAAGCAAGATTTGGGTTAACAAATCACAGTCCATAACCAGTTTATTACTTGTCCATCTTCAAGTTGCTGAACTTGTAATGTTGAGCACCTTGCACTCTGCCTCTTTGGGTCACTTCTTGCCTTTAGCAGTGTACTGTGGAGAAAGGATCAACTTTTTTGATTGCTGGGTTAGCTGAAACAAGGTCTTCGTAAAAGTGTCGCGGCAATTCGTGGCTGTTCTGCTGAGATGTAGTGACATTTGTGAGCACACACAATTCACATCATGACTGCCCTTTTGCACTCGTTTCATTACAGCGATGAAGCAAAAAAGGAGAAGGAAAAGGAGAGTGGGTTTCGATCGATGCAGAAAAAGTTCTTGAAGTCGGTGAAGGCACGTTTAACGGTAGCCCAGGTGTGTAGCTTGCCAAAACTGGTCCTTTTAATTTCTCTACGCCCCCCCCCCCCCCCGCTTCTTTTTTTTTTCTTGAGTATGCTGGTTTGCTCAGCAGTGATCTTTGTTCAGAAGTGTCCCTGCACAAAGCCCTCCTTACAGTCTTTCTCTATCTTTCTCTTTCACTATTTCTCCCGTCCTCCTAATCGCCCACCATGGTGGCTCAGTGGCTAAGGCATTGTGCTGCTGAGCACAAGGACGCGGATTCGATTCCCAGCCTCGGAAGCTGCTCGTCTGATGGAGGCAAAAAGCAAAAATGCCCCCGTGATTTCAGCGCACATTAAAGATCCTCAGGTGGTCAAAATTAATCCGGAGCCCTTCACTGTGGCATGCCTCATTGCTTGCGTTGTGTCGGTGTGTTAAAGGCCAACTGCACTAAAATTTCACCTCGACCAAATTTATTTTGAATGTGTAGTAGGTACCACCCAATCATCTGGAACATGAGTGGTAGCCTCTGGAGAAACGCCACGTTAATCAGTCAAAAGCAATTAAAAAAGCTCTGCCACTGACCACGCTGTACCTGCCGGCAGATCACGTACATAGCCATGACGCGCCTGTGATGCTCCAGCCGACAGAGGCTTCTTCCTCTGGCCAGCCACGCAACTGGAGAACCGGTCGAGCTGTGCTGCGCACGCTTCACCCATTTGCTGCCCCGTGCACGCATAGAGCTAGCGCGCAGGCTTTCTCCCGAGCTGCTGACCGTCCGGCCGCTCGCTGGCCAACTGCACGTCACTTCAACGGCCGCGCTCTCCTCGGTTTCGGTTTCAAAATCACCTATTTTTGCTGACCGCTCGCGGTGTTCATGCACGTATTTCAGCTGTTGTATTCTGCATCTTGCTTTCTTTTTAGGCAGACAATACGGAAATAGTGTTTTCAAGAGGTCGAAATTTTCAGTGCAGTTGGCCTTTAAAAACTACAATCAATCAATCGACCTTCTTCTTAATCTTCTAACTTGCTGCCTTAGTAGCTTAGGAGGCCCGTGGAAAAGCGCAAGAAATGGGTGACTGCTCAGCTGATTGGTGCACCAGAAAATGGCGCAGTTGATGGTGTTGTCAGGCAAATGTCTTCTTTCTGGCACCCGCTCAGCACACTTGCTTTCCTGTCTGCCACTTTGGGAGCTGCGCCATGCCACAAAAAATTAAGCCCCTTCAGCTCCTTAGCTACAGTAAAACCTCGTTTACAAGAGACACTCAAGGGAGCCAAGAATCGTGTCTTTTGTAACCAAGGTCTCTTGTATGTAATGTTGCTAACGTGACAAACATAGGAAAACCAACCAAACCCTCTTCATTCAAATGTCTCTTGTAACCAAGTGTCTCTTGTAACAGTGTCTTTGTAACGAGATTTTACTGTAGTTGTAGAGACTGTTGTCTCTCAAATAAGGGATGAAGTCGGGATAGTTGATACACAACTATAAAACAATACAGTACGCTGTGTTGTATTTTTCATTCACTTAACCCAAGACTGTAGGCAATTTGCTAAAACCAAATTAGGATCGCATGTTCATTACATAATTTTAAAACTGACTTTAAGGTTGTGCAATCGCAGAGACACTGTGCCATCGTTGTTGTCAGTTCTTCTGTTGAGGAAACAACAATTGGTCGATCATGATTCCTAATTAATCCTGAGATAGTGCAGAGCGTTTCAGTAGTAGCGAAGTAGTGCCACCCCAAATACCCTGACGGCCGGGTCTAGTTTGCAGGAAAGGCTCCACCACATTTTTTGCGCCTTTGTACGAACACACCATTTTGTTACATTTGTCTGCTTCTTTCGTTGCCCTTTCAAGGTTGTTGCAGGGGTGAAGGCTCAGGGAGAGCTGACGTTTGACTTCGTCGCATTTATAATTCTTGCTGGGTAAGTGTCTTCGGGCATATACTTTAATATCCGACCAGATTTAGGGGAAGTCCCCAAGGTGGAGTAAGTTTCCGCGAAGGCATATTTGACATGCATCTCAATGCAGCCATACGGCTACAAAGGAAAGCTGTACAGCTTCCTCAGAAACTTCGCAGTTGAAGAAAAATTCTTTCTGGTTCAGAATTCGAACCTGGGATCACCGACTATCTGGGGCAGTTGCCAATTAGGCGGTGAGGGCCATGCTGGGTGGCCAATTTTTCTTCGCAGAATCTGCCTTCGCAGAAACTTGCTCCACCTTGAGGATTTCCCCTAAATCCGGTCGATTAACACCTTTCCATTACTTATGAGTTGATCAATTCGCTCTCTCGCTACAAACGGCTAGACTTGTGGTTAGCTCAGTTGGTAGAGCGACCGCCCTGGTCCCGGGTTCGAATCCTAGACCAGGACGAATTTTTCTTCAACTGCGAAGTTTCTGAGCAAGCTGTACAGATTTCCTTTGTAGCCATATGGCTACAATTTTCCTTCGCACTTAGTCAAAATTTGCAGTACAAGCTGTGAAACATTAAAAAAAAAGTTACTAATGCCCTCGTACAAGGGTTGCAACCTTTGCGAGCATATTAAACACAACAATAAAGCTTAAAAAGCTTAGTGTTCATTTTCAAATTTCAAATGTATGGCCATACCTATCTGAAACAATCTAAGCAAAAGCATGCCTAGGTTGAATGCTTTTAGCATATGTGAATGAGACCACGTCATTAGGCCTAATGCTAGCCCTAACATAATGTTTAGTTGAGCAACCATGCTTTGCATTTTAGCCGCGAGTGCTCGGTTATAGCTTTCAACTCCGGCTTGTTCCGACTTTGCCCTTTCATGGGAATCCAGATTAATGCTGCTCTCATATATATTTCACAAGATTTATGCAGCTTGGGACTCCACGATCAGCTCTCGGCTTTGGCTCATTCCGGCTTTGCCTCAGAGAATCCGGATTAATAAATTCCCGGCCACGGCGGCCGCATTTCTGATGGTGGTGAAAAGCAAAAACGCCCATGTGTACGAGATTTCGGCGCACGTTAAAGATCTCCAGGTGGTCAAAATTAATCCGGAACCCTCCACTACGGTGCGCCTCAAAGCCTGCGTTGCGTCGGCGCGTTAAACCCTGCAATCAATTCGGATTAATATTGCTCTTGTAGAGCCATTGTTCTCACAAAAAACTGCATGGCTTAATTGGGGCTACAGTGGACTCTTCCTTATTTCTTGAAAATAGCAATGTACCCCCTTCTCCCCCCCCCCCCCTCCCCCTAAAAAAAATGCGAAGCAAAAGTGTTGCGTCAAGTGCATTGAAGTCTACATAGCTTGGCATCTAATGCAGGACTTTTCTAACAAAAAATATCAATGCAAAATTTGTATGAAGTTAGTTTTAGAATTTATGGAGCCTTGTTCCATCATTTGTTGTTGTTCCAACTGTGTTGTTGTTGTTCCAACTATGCATTATCAACGCCGTGTGAAAAGTGCCAAGACAGGTGGCAGCACACGCTGTCATTTTAGACACTTGGTTTAGCTGAGGAGAGTGAACAACAATGCATGTTGAAAAAGCAGATTACGCAGTATTCCCAATATGAATAACAAGATAATAAATACACTGTTTCAACTGATGCAATTGGGGATAATCACATTTGCATACTTCTGTTGTGTGCGTATGTCAAGAAATCACATTGTAGGGTAAAATGAGCTAATAATTTATTTATTTATTTATTTATTTATTTATTTATTTATTTATTTATTTATTGTGTGCACATCTTTCGGAATTGTTTCTATGCTTAGCTATGCTTTGTTTTTTTCAGCCCCATAAAAGTATCAGTAAATCAAAAGTCAAATGAGGCAGCTAGCTGCATGCATCGAATTTGCAAACAGCTGTCGCTCTACTTATTTCTTCATTCATTTTTCAGCATGATTGCCGCTCTTGGCCTGATGGACAATAATGTGGTATCGATCATCGCTGCCATGCTGGTGTCACCTCTGATGGTAATTTGCTGTATGATTCATCATTTAACAAAACTCGTTGCTGAGCTGGTTTGTACATACTTAAACAAAGATTGAAACGTGGCGCAAACTAGACGTGGACAAAGAAGACAAGATATGACAGATACAGGCGCCTGTATCTGTCGTATTTTGTCTCCTTCGTCCACGTCTAGTTAGCACCACGATTTCTTCTTCCTTTAAATACTCATCATTTCCTCGTGCATTTTTATTGCAAAACACTGTGTTGTGCATCAATACCCGTTTTTTATTTCCATTCTTTCGCTGCCTGTCCCCTTCACCCTCCTTCTTGAGCACTGACAAGCTTCAAGCAAGCTCTTGTTTGATAAACGTTTTTTTTTTTTATTTTTGCTTCAAAAATACTGCTTGGATGCATCACGCGTTTGCACAGATATGATTGGAACATTCTTTAGCTGATCTGTGGTCGACTTATCATGACCTCATGCAAAACCGCTCAGTTGGCCATGTATGAAAATTTTAATGGCGCATAGCAAAGTGAGTAGACAGCATACACAAGAATAGAGTAATGTGTGGGAGATAACGCTCGCTGGTTGGTCGCTATAATTCATGCCGTCCTGTTGCACGTTTCCTTTGTCATAAATACAATAATGCCACATATTTGTCAGGCGAACTTGGGTACGTTTTGGTGCTGTTCGAAGAACCGCGTGCATTGATGGGATAGTCATTCTGTAAAATATGCTGTTGGGCTAGTTGGTGCATATTGCTTCAAGAAAAAGAGCACTACGTACGACGACAGAAAAAAAAAGGAAGAACGACGAGACAGGTGCGCTACTAACAACTGATTTATTCCAAGGAAAGGCAGGGGTATAAGCAGCTTGTCTACAAACACAGGGACACACACGCCTAAAAAAAAAAATACCAGCTCTGAAAAGATACGATAAAACAAAGTAGCCACTGCTGAAGACAACAATCACATCTTTTTACCGAATGTTGTCTAGGATCCTGTACTCACCTGAAAACAGTGATAGCGATGTTCGCTGATACAGCCTGCACTGTTTTTTTTTTGTTGTTGTTGTTTTTTTGGATAAAGTACGTTTCACGCAGTTCTCTCGCCACAGTGTCATGCCTCTTTCCTATAATGATTTTTTCATTCAGTCGTGGAAGGAATCTATTGCCATACTCGAGGCAGTAATGGGGCAAGTGCTACCCAGTGCCATTTTCCCTTTTTTCTGTCGTGGTTTGTAGCGCTATTTTTCTTGAAGCAATAGTCATTCTGGTTTGCTGCTTATGTCTGGGGGTGATTTTGGTTATCATTGTTTCCTTGTTTTGGAATGGTCGTCACTGTTAGTTCCTTCCCCGGTTTAGACAACCCATCCCGGTCCCCTCTTATCTCTCTTGCATGTCTCTCTTCTCTCCAAGGGCCCCATAATGGCAATAACGTTTGGCATCATAGTCCGCGACACAGCCCTTACTAAGCTGGGCTTAAAGACGGAACTGATAGGCCTCTTCATCTGTCTACTCTTTGGTGAGTCTCCTTCTGAAGGCGCTGGAATGTCTCTAGTTTGCTTTTAAAGCATGGCTGACTGAACTTTCTGTTGTCATGGGTTCACCTGGAATGCTCATCTTCCAATTGTATAACAACTGAACCTCCTCTCCCAAATTTCTCTTGTGTTGCTGGTCTCCCAGTTTCTTTAGGTTTCACAATTTTCATTATACAGTGGAATCTCATTAAACCGTACCTGCATTTCTTTTTATACGCAGTTATTAAGCGAAATCCCCGACTCGGTTTCTTTTTAACCTAATGCATTCGGATAGTAGTGCCGGTTAGTACGTACTTTCTTCGTGTCCCCATCAGGCACGGTTTAACGAGGTTTCGATGTATATTTTTGCATCCACTTTGTCTTAACACGAAGCCAAGTGCTTTTGTGAGTTATTAGGTGTGCTAAAGCCCTCACCAATATGTATTGGTGATCCTTTTGGTGTATTAACAATTTTAAAAGTCTGTAGCTCGGCTGGTACTGTGCCAATTTTTTTAAATAATTCACTTCAATCTTGTAATCTTTGTGTAGAAGGCGAGGTTATGTTGCAGGCAGATTTCTTTTTGTTGGGCCCTTAATTTTCTGTAAATTTCTTCAAAAATACCTTAAAATGAACAAAAAGCTTGTACTAACCTGTGAAGGTAAAGCTTGCGTTGGGGCTAGTTTGGTGGCCATTGCTAAGGTGGTGGGATACTTGTAGACCAGAAGATGATGCAGAAATATTAGACAGCATTTACATTTCAGTGAGACCATCATTTTATTCCTGATTCGCATCATCAGACTTGTGTATGTTTAAACAAGAGCATGGAAAAAAAAGGTACATATAAATACACGACTGGAAGTGTCCCGCTGCATGAGTTGCAAACAGACGAGGCCGGTGAAGAATAGGCAACTGGTAATGGTTGCACATGAGATACTGTAAATCTGAAAAATAATGGTTTGGTCTAAAATTTCTTTGCTACAATTTCTTGTTTTAACAAGCTGGCAAATTCACCACAAACTTTCCACCCCACCCTCATCAATAAAAAAAATAAAATTTAGGGCAAGTTAAGTTTTTCAGGTACAGCTGAATTCTTTTAAAGGGGCCATGCAGACAAAACTTTAGTTTGTTTCATTCTAAATATTGCCACATTAATGAAATGATACTCACGGCACTTTTAACACAAACGTCGCTCAAATAAGCTACATAATTAAGAAAAAAAGGGATGGCCATTCGACTCGCAAGCTCATTTCCCGCTCTAGGACCTATTAGGCACTATGCACAGCTGTGCGACTGGCTGAGGCAGGCGAAACCAAACGCAAGTTTTGCAGAGTAAGCTATTTTCACTGAAATTTATAGCAGTAAGAATGGTGGGGTAAATAGAAGCAGCAGTGCATATTGCTGTTAATACTGTTCGGACTATTTGTTATAACTGCAGAGGAGTCCGGCGTTGTGGGGTTTTCTCGCACAACACTGGTTGATTGATGTAAGTGACATTGTCTTACGTGACCCTGTTTGTCGAACAAACCCTTTGTTTTATGAAACGATTACTGCCTACCATAACAAAAACAAGACAGGTGCAAATACGGTCAAAATAAAGCAAAGGCGGACAGCAGTCAGGCTCATTATGGTGGATCCATCTAGGAGGACTGACGGTAAACAAGGCATTCTGTGTTCCGCTGGAGACTAAACAGCCCACTAACGTTCGCTGCAAGACCTGTACTGGTTACGTAATCACAGACGTCACGAAACACAAAATTTGGCGGGAGAATCAAAATTTTAACTTAAATTGATGAATGTCTCAGGGAATAAAGCATTGTTTACTGCTGAACAAACGCAAGGGGCACTATAAAACTCTGAATCTTTTAAATAAAACAAACTTGTATTTTGTCTTTATGGCCCCTTTAATTAAGGTTTAGTCTTTCCACAAAGCTGAGTGACCAATTATGCGTAAAATATGTTATTGCCGTTACCTTGGCCTTTGTAAGCCATAGCTCAAAATGGCAGGTCAGCATTCACATGGCATCAATTACTCCCTCGTGTGTTGATGCAGGATTCTTCTTTGGTCTCCTCAACGCCTTCTGGGGCGACATCCCACCATACGAGGGTACCAGCTGGAGTCCGTCACGCTGGCCCAATCCCGAGATGAGCTCCAGGTGGGTTTGTACTCGTACTCATCCTCTTACTCCTGCTAATTCATTAACTTGCTAACCACCAGGCTGAACTAAAACTCTCAGCGCCCATTTTTGCCAAGAGAGGACTCCCGTGGTAAATGGTGTAATTAAACATAATTGTTTGCCCAATCAATCAATCAGTTACAGAGTGCAGTGAACTGTACATTGATCACACATGTAAGGGGCAATTTAATGCCTGACCAAGTGCAGTAACCTGTCCCAGTCAATAAAGTGCACAAAGAGCATGTTTGAAACGCAAAAGCAGCCACAGTTACTTTTTTTTTTTTTTTCCTGTAACAGTTTTAAAATATCGTCTGAAAAACATTCGTACCTCGAGACCCGTCTGCAAGGCTCAGTTTATAACAATAGTGTACTGTAGCATTCTTTTTTTCATTGACACAAATCAAGGAATATGTGCAAATACCCAGACTCATTCAATAGCGGATCATGCTATTTCTACTCGCTAAAACAAATTGAAATCATCTGACTTTTCTACTCACTAATAGTGACACACATCCATACAAGTCAATTTTTAAAGACAACCTGAGTGATGCCACCTAAAAAAAAAATTACTTTTGAGGCATAGTAGATATTTGCGTATCTTCGTTTTAAATGAAATTACTGAGTGGCTTTCTTGCACTGTGGGGGTAATTGCTGGACGTGCGTTCAATACTTGAGGGACCATGTTCGTTAGCTTTTGTGTACCGTAGTTCGTCCGTGTTCTTTCACTGCAATATGTTAGGCATCTAAAGCTGTATGTATGCTGCCTTCGAGAATATGCATTGCGAAATGCGACCATCCTAATCAGTTGCGTGCTTATGAGGGCTGATTTAATGACAAGTAAAGCAAACAAAATTCACAAGTGACTGAGCAAGCAAACGGACAGAACAGTGGCGTCTGTGGAGTTAGCGGACAGGGCACTGACTGTACCTGTCATTCAATAGCAGTTACTCGTTGCTATATTTCTCTCGAAATTGATGCATGAACCAGGGCTACACGGCTATGGTCATTAGAGAAAAAAGAATTTTTTCGCTACAGCATCCACTTTCATCACAATGACCAGCCATTTTGCAAAAGGAAAACAAGTTTTATTAAGCAATGTAATGGTAACTGAGAACATGCCAAATGTGTCCAGAAATATAAAGTGCTTTTAATTAGTAATTTGTTTCTTGTTCTTGTTTTCTTTTTGTCCGTTTACTTTTCCTTTTGTGTTTTCCCTCATTTTCCACACGGTGTTCCCCTTTTCTATGATAGAATCCTGGGTATGCCGCTGGCTCAGAACCATATATTAACTTGCAATTGAAAGTCAGTGTGCCATTTTTTAAATTTATCGTATTTGCCTTCATTCATTGGCACAAATGAAAAAGAAAGCAATCAGTTTCTTTTTTGGAAGCACATGTATACATAGACAGGCTAAACTGAGGCCGGCTCCCTGCGTTTCCTCATCCTCAGGATTTGAAGCATTAGCAAAGTGCATCCTTTAAAGTACAAGACATTGTCAATCAAGTTCAGCGCCTTTCAGTACTCGTGTGATTACAGCGGCCATTTGCGGTGGGATAAAAATCTCTCTGGATGTTGGATTTCGCAACCTTCAGGGCATGTAGGTGGGGCCGCAATTTTCGCAGTACTATATGGTTCTCTCAAGGGTTAGAACGGGCTCAGCGAAGACCACAGTATGGCTATTCGAGGTGGGCCTCGTGCGATCGTCTCTGTGTTCGTCATCTGCAATGATAGGGGATGTACACCACTGCGTAATGTGTTGCCCAGAGCATGATGTCGAGCGGACTGCAATGCTCTCAGCGATTCGAAAGCTGGCAGCCCCACACAGCACTCTGGACCACATCGTCTTTCCAAGGGGACATTGGATGCTGCGAAGAGACGTGTCACGCCTTCTCCTGAGCTTCATTGAGGAGACGGAGCTGGCAAACTTGTGGTAAAAGGACACTATTTTTGGCTAATTAGAAGGAGCTTGGGCGGAGCAATTGCCGGCACATCCAGCCAGGCTAACGCCGCCTGATCCCACAACAACCACCACCACCACCACCACCAGGCACCCCTTGTGCTGTGTCTCTGTAGCCTCATGTTTTGCTGGTGTCGAGATTTCGGTGCAAGTTGAAGATCCCCTGGTGGCCAAAAATAAATTCAGTAGAGCCCTCCACTACGGTGCACATCATAGCCCAGTGTGGCTTCGGCGCATTGAACCTCATAAAAAAAAAAAAAGTGTAATATTTTTTATTGTTTTTCTGGTTTTGTGTTCTTGCTTTGTTGAACTAGGCGAAGTTCAGCCTGCCTCTTGTTGCTCTAGTTCAGTGTTCTGGGTAATCTTCTCTCCGTTCTTTTTCTCCATCGCTGACCACAGGGGCCATTGGCGGAGCCTGTGGGTGGGTTCCCTGGTGGCCCTGCCCTCGGGTGGCGGGGTGGCCATGGCCATCCTGGGTGGCAACTCGGCCTGCCTGGTCGGGGTGGCCATCTCCGCTTCCCTGCTGCCACCCATCATCAACAGCGTCAGTTGTCACCTTTCTCACCACCTGTGTTGTTACTTGTTGTGAGGTGGGGGTTAACACTATGAGTCAAGCTTCTAATGCGGAACTGGGTGCATCAAATCTGGCAGAATGCATGAAGTGTTTAATATTATGTTTCAGTTGCAGATGTTGGTCAAGTATAAAATGTGGCAGTGTGGTGCAGGAATACACATCCATGTGAAGTCACCATTTCAGCTGTGATTTGAGTTCTGTTGTCAGTTAGGCAGCAAATTATTCCACAATATAACAAACTTGCCTCAAAAAGATGTCAATTATGGCTTTTTTCCTGAATGCATTACAATATGGGTTGCGTATGCTCTCTTGCTACTATATAAAGACCTTGTCAACTGTTAAGGTTGTGAATAGTTTCATTGGGCATGCCTCTTACAGGGCCTGTTTTTTGGCACATGCTTTTTATTACATTTGAGACATTTTCATCGGAATAAACGTTAGGAAACCTCTATATAAGGAAAGTGAGAGAAGGAAAATTGCAGTAAATCATAAGTGAAGGGACCAGCACAGTTTGTTCCACTTTTTGAAAGTTCTTCTTACTTAACCGAGGTGTTTTCAACATCAAGCCTGGCTGACGTTTCGTCCAAGCAGATTTTGTTTGATGACATTGCTTTGTAATGCATTTCTAATCAATTAGAGCTGGTGACGTGGTTAAACACTGTTAGGTGAATGTCTGTTAACCCGATGAAGAAATTACCACCGTGCTTATTATCACTCAGCATATGTCTCTCTTTTTGTAATGTCCAGTCTTCACTGACCAATTTTCTTCTTGTCTTGTTTTCTATGTCCAAGCTTCACTTACTCTTTTTTCTTTTTTTGTCCTGTTTTCTGGCATACGAATGTCATATGGGCCGCATAATTTTCTTCCTCTCTGCAGGGCATCCTGTGGTCACTATCCTTGGTGAAGGTGTTCAAGTCTTTGTCGCAAGATTTGATCGAGGTAAAAAAAGTCAGTTTTTATATCCTTTTGGGCTGTCTCGTGATTACTTGAGTGAACGTTCTTGTCAGGGTGATGGAAAGCTACATTTCAAAATAGACTTTGCATTACAAACGCACGCAGAGCGGATTCATTGCAGTAATTTTGTATCGATGCAAGTAATGAGACATCTGTAAGGTATTACTGGCTAAAGGAGTGGTTATAACCATATCGCACTGTGCCTGTAGGTGTTGTGGGGTGCTAGCAGCAATGAAACTCTCAACCGGTAAGCGAGAGCAAATGTCATTGTGGTTTTCTAAAGGAACTTGAATGAAAAAAAGAAGAAGCCAGGGACAGTATTTTGCTGTGCGAAGCATGATGTGATTTTACTTACGACAGCACCAAACAAGCCTGCAGGGAGCATTTCAACACCAACAGCACAAAAAGCCAACTTCTTCTGCATTCATCTTCCATTTTTACTTGACCATGTGGCTGACTATTTCGGTTTATTTTTTGTGCCTGCTAAAAAGGTACAGACAGTCTTGCATAGGTGCTGAAGATTGGTATCAAGGTATCAAACATGGCTTATCTCTGTTACAGTGACATCACCAGCAAAGTTAGACTTGTTGTTACAGGGTTGGTGTCAGCCCCCATGGGTACCGAACACTATTGTAAAACTTTGGAAATATCCTACTGTGCGAGAAGGCATGCACTGTTGCGGGAAAGTTATATTGACATGTAACAGGTCTCTCTCGTTGGACTGCTGTGAGGACTTTTTCTAAACACTGGTCTCAAAACTCGGCATGCATCGTTTACCATTGCTCTAAAAGAGCCTTTGTTGTGGAACAAGCTAGCTGTGAGCTTGTGCTCAAATTAGGCATAAAGTAGATTTAGCAAGAAGCAAACCATCTTAAATTTTTGTGTATGTGCGTGTGAACACACTGCAGACCTGAAAAACGTAACCCACTTGTCGGTACTAGCGATCGAACCCATTCCCTATGGGATTTTCAGACGGAAACCACAGCCACTTGGCCGTAGCTCAATTTTTAATAAAAAAAATTGGCCGCGTATCTGCTCTTTTTGTTGCAAATGTCGACGAAAGACGATAGTTGACTGGTGCCCCTGCGAAGTAAAGGCCTCCCTTCTCTTTCCTGCTCACCTCTCATGCTGTTCCTTTCTCATCTCGTTCCTCCCAAGTTAACACACTAAAGGTTTCTTCAAGTCAATTTAAATTTACCGCGTTCCACTGCTCCAAGTCGGGTGCCTCGATGCCAGCGCTGCCATGCTGCGGAGACGAGCGTGAATCAAGGCACCCGACTACAGCGTTTATAGAACCACATTGCCCTATTCCACAAGCGTTTCAAGCGGAACGTGGAGCCTATCTAGTGAAACCTTTCGTGGCTGTTGTGGTTTGGTTTCTTAAATGCCACCAGGAGCTATAGTGGCGCAGGAAACAGCAGGAGACGGTTTTCTGTAGTTGATGTAGTATTTCATTTGCTATCGCAAAAACCAAGTATCCATGAATTTTTTTTTAAATAAAGGTACACTACGAATATCACTTCCGTATTGATTTAATTCCTTATATTTGCGTAATGTCTTGTTCTTGTTCAGCAATGTTGACAAGTATGAACATTAACACCAGACTAGTTTAGATTTGGCTGTGGGTATATAAGACTATTGCGGAGCTTCGGTTTCACCTTGGCCGGCTGGCTGAATCGAGTCACAGAGAGACAGACAGACCGGCAGACCAAAATTTCTGTTAAGTCGCCCAAGGAAGACTATCATCTTTAAAAACCTGGTGCAGGTGAACGTGACGGGCCGCCCAGTGCTGGTGGCGCCGGCCTTTGTGGCACCCAGTAACTACCAGCCGTACTACTTTGACGAGTACAGCATGCACAAGGAGTGCGCTCTGCTGGGGGTCATCTCTTTCTGCCTGACCGTCGTCAACATCCTCTGCATCATTCTCGCCGGCACCCTGGTCCTCAAGGTATACCAGTCACTACCACTACCACCACTGTAGTAAAACTTCGTTACAAGAGACACTCAAGGGACCTGGGAGACACGTCTCTTGTAACTTAAGTCTCTCTTGTAACAGAAAATTCTAAAAACAGTGTAGAGTTGAACATGACCACTTTATTATGCATCGGTATTGAAGTGTATTCCGAGAGGTCGGCAAAAAAATTCTCGCTACGGCTTAATTTAATAAGTCATTCATAGTAGTTTTTGGGACTGCAAATTGTATTTGTTTCCTTCCCAATTTTTGTAGGTAAAGCGCTTCACTTTTCAACCGTTCCTATCTTCACAATACAGTTAAACCTCGTTATAACGAGACGGGCTATAACGAAATAATGGATATAACGAGCAAATCGTAATTCCCCTTGAAAGTCCCCATAGAAACCAATGTATTTAAAACCTCGTTTTAACGAGGTAAAATTTCCCCGTTATGGTATATAACGAACAAATTTCGTTGAGAAATCAAGTTTTGAACTAATTTTACAACAGTGCGCAACGCGGATTTGAGACAGTGCGTGACGCGGCAACTGTATTAGCAGTTCAAAACTCCCGCCACGCGCGAAGAGCTGGCTGGCGCGCCGGGCGTACGCTGCGCCCGCGAAGCCCCCACCCTCCTCTCGCTGCGCACGGCATGCAGACAATGGGGCCCTTCGATTTACAGTGTCGGACTCACCGCGGGCTCACCGAGAAGCAGTCCGACGTTCGATTTTCCCGCGTATCCCTATGGCTTCGGGGAACCCGCGGAGTATCTGCGGTGAGCCCGAGAAGAACCCCAATGCACACGGCGCGCGCGGTACACACGGTTGCGTCGCCTTCCTCCTCCCCCCTCCCCCCCTCCCCTGTTCGTATCGCCGACGTCGTGCGTAGTTGTGTGTGCGTGGGTTCCGGCAGTCTTCAGCCTTATCTTTTATCGTATTGCTGGCGTAATTCCAATAACGCCAGTGCGACAGGAGGGAAGCGAAAGCGAAAGACTATCACGCTTGAACAGAAGACGGCTATGATAAAAGCCGTCGCATCGAGCGCGAAGGAAGGTGCACTCTGTGGTAAGGTGGCAAGAGACTTTGACGTGTGGACGAGTACGCTGTCTACCATCGTGAGCAACCGAGAGTCCATCGTCAGTGCTGTTGCACATGGCTTGAAAAGAAGCGTTAAGGACGGCGTCGGAGGCACTAGATGCGGTGGCAAAGATGGCGTGAACGTAGCGGCCGCAGCTGAGGGAGCCATCGCTTGCATCAGGAAGGTGCATCAATGTTCAATTCTCAATGTCCAATTACGGACTTCTTCGTAGCCAAGTCTGTTTGAAATACGAGTTTTGAACTGCAATAAAGTAGGTTCGTGACTTTTTCTTTTTACCTCCGGAATGTGTTTATTTTACTGACTATTGCCGTGCAGCAAGATGCTATTTCGCCCACTTTATGTTTTAGGTAACTACAATGCATAATATTTGCAGTAAATGTCGGCTACGTCTATAACGAAATATTGGCTATAACGAACAAATTGCGGCGCCCCTTCAATTTCGTTATAACGAGGTTTAACTGTATTGTTGCAGTGCTTTTAGGCAATAGTCAGCCTCAACTGGTGACACTTTCTGTCCTACAATCGTTTCATCATGCTACTCCTCTGGTTTATCCTCTAGGGCACCATTTACTCGCGCGAAGATCACATGATCTGTAGGCTCCTCGAACACACAAGTTCCACATCTGAGGCACAAACTCCTCAAAAGTTTCTGGAACCTCTGCAGTCTCTTGGATGCAGACCCAAGCTTCATTGTCAGGGCAGTTTTCCACAGGGTCCATCATATAAGGCCCCCCTTTTATCGTGTCTCTTCTAAATAGTGAAGAATTTACTCTGGGGACCCAAAAATGTTGGGACCCAAAAAAGTTGCCCTCGTAACAGAGTGTCTCTTGTACCCATGTCTCTTGTATGCAATGTTGCTAACATGGTGAACATAAGAAAACCAACCAAACCATTTACAGATTGCTCTTATAACCAAGTCTCGTGTAACAGTGTCTCTTGTAACAATTTTCTACTGTACTGCACAGGTGTACGGTCCAGTACATAAGAATTCTGGTTCAGAGGCAAATTTCTGTGTACAATGCAGCAGAGGTCTCTGAACAATGGTCTCTCTTTTTGAGGGTGTCAGTGCCATAGTATCTGAGGGCCAGTGTGTGCATGTGACCCCGGCCAAGTTGTGACCCCGGATGCCAACCATGAGCCAGAGATAATTAGAAAGATAAGAATGGGGGGGGGGGGGGGGAGTGCATTCAGCAGACATTCTCGGATAATGAATGGCAGCCCACCACTGTCCCTGAAGAAGAAAGTGTAGGACAGCTGCATCATACCGGTACTCACCTGCGGGGCAGAAACTTGGAGGCTCACTAAGAAGGTTCAACTTAATTAAATTGAGGACGACTCAGCGAGAAATGGAACGGAAGATGATAGGTGTAACATTAAGGGATAACAAGAGAGCGGAGTGGGTGTTAGGGAACAAACAAGTGTTAAGGACATATTAGTAGAAATTAAGAAGAAGAAATGTGTGTGGGCAGGGCATGTAATGCAAAGGCGAGATAACCGTTGGTCATTAAGGGTAACAGAGTGGATTCGTAGAGAAGGCAAGTGCTGCAGGGGGCGACAGAAAGTTAGGTGGGCAGATGAGATCAAGAAGTTTGCGGGGACAAATTGGTTGAAGTTAGCACAGGACCGGGGTATTAGAGATCTATGGGAGAGGCCTTTGCCCTGCAGTGGGCGTGCATGTGTGTTTGTATGTGTATGAATGCACCCATCATCTGTCACCATAATTCACGTTCTTACTGATTCCTTCGTAAGGGATGGGTTGTAAGTCTGTGGAAGAGGCCTTTATCCTGAAGTGGACATTAATAGGCTGGTGGTGATGATGATTGTGGTGGTGGTGGTGATGATGATGATGATTATGATAGTGACAACTATTATGATTTCTTAAGGAATGCGTTGTCTTTGGCAGATCAAAGAAATTGCCCCTGCCAAGAGCCTGCAAGGCACTCGGAGATTCTGGAAGCACGATATCAAGGTAAGCAAAACCACAGCTTGTCATTGGAGTGTGAGGATGGTGCTGCCTAACTTGGAACAGAGAAGAACAGCGGAGATTACTGAGACAAAGATAAGGTCATGTTAGACAACTTTAATCATTAGGTAAACTTTTTCGCCACTTTGTTAGCTTTTACACAAGCTTAAACTTTTTGTACTTTGAGCAAGCTGTCGGCAAGGAATCAGTGCCGGAGCACTGATTAAAAATTAAAATGTTGTTTCTAGAGGAGTGTACAGTCTACCAAATAGTATACTCATTTAAGAAATTCTTTCCTAATGACTTCAGTTTGGTGAAGTTTGCAGTCCCAACAACTTAAAAGCAATTAGCTGACCCGGTTGGGCCTTGAAGCTAAGTAATGTTCCTCTGCTGACCTGTTTTCATTGCTCTCCACTAGGTGGTGAGAGACTACAACAAGACACTTGGTGGAGCGGCAGCAAGTTCTATGGGCAAAAAGCTCCTTGAAGAGTGGAAGGTAAGTCAAAAGAGCCCAAAAATCCGATCTTCTTTTTTGAAACTGGAACAGGCTTTCCCTCCGTCTAAGGCGATTTGATTGCCGCCCTGCAAAATTTCAAAAAAAAACCTCCCTTCTTTTTATTTAAACTTGAATAGGCCTCCTATCTGTCCAGTGCCGTCCGATTGGTGCCCTGCAAACTTTTGTCCACAGTTCGATACTATGAGTTATGCATGACTGCTGTGTGTGGGCAGTGGCCTGGCAGCTTGTGTGTTGGTTCTTGTTACGTACTCCTGGCGCTTTTTTATTTGGTTATAGTGGCTGTGAAATGAGATCGCAGCAACCTTTCAAGCTACCCCTGCAGCATGTCTTACCTCGCTTGGCATGTAAATGCTTCAGAGGGCAACGTTAAGCCATGTGATATTTGCATGATATACAGGAACTGTTTCGTGAAAGTTTCCACAACGAAAGGAGTAAAGAAACGAGAAAAAAACAAAGAGGAAAAAAATAAGTTAATTGTTTGCTCCTATAAACGTTATTCTCTCTCTCTCGCTCTCTCTGTTTGCTAGACATGCCAATACTGATCTTATTTTGCGCAAGCTATCCATCTTGTTTTGAGTGGTTTATTCCCACATTGTCTATTGTTCATTTGGTTGGATAGATTGCCTTTGGAGTGAAACAGTGAAGTGTGGCCATTAACTACACACAAATGTAGCTTACACGCAGCTGGTTTGCACTAGTATCACAAATAAATGCTGAAATGCTGAAGGGCCCTTTTAACAAGACAGCAATGAAGCTTCGTGGGGCTTCTAGTTGCACAAAGAGCATTGCATGTTGAGATGCACATAGACAGGGCCTCTTATGGCATCTCTTTTTAAGTTCAAGAGACAGCGTTTTTGCATCGGATCTTTTAAGTGAAGCTTATATGTCTTGGGTTCTGTGTATTTTTAATGTCCCAGAGCAAAACCTTTTGAAGCCCTGCGTATCTTTTAAGCACGAGGCATTTGAAAATGATTGTCCCATTGTGTGTGCTATCAGCATGGAGTCACCATCAAAGTCACACACCATTAAAAACATTGATTTGGACCTCAAGCTTATACATCTCATCACTTGGATATGCAATTCCAGATTACTTGTGCATAGGCACCATTTTCAGGATCCGTACAGTCAAAATGAAAGTGCACGCATGTATACATATGTATGAGTCTTTCTAAGAGATGGCCACCATCAACGCACAAGAAAAATGAAATTCTCCCATGTACCTTTTATATGAATTCTGTATCACCTCTACGTCATGTACTAAAAAGCTTCACTGTTCACACAGTGGAGTGGCTTAGGATTATTATTTTTTCGTGTTCCCTCTGGCCTTCAAAGAAAATGTTTCTCGTGTGCCATTGTACCATGTGATAGTGGAATTAAATTTACACCTAGCTTTTGAGAATTTCAATTTCTCATTTGCCATGGCCGTGAAGTTCCAAGCAGCGAGCCCCAATTTGCATTGCACACATTGCAGAAACTGGACGCCACGAAGAGTGGAGATCCTGCCACAACAGCCAATGGTCTTCAGGAGCTTCAGAACATCATAGAGGTATCGACTGCATATCGTGCAACTATTCATGTCTGCGCTTCTCCTGTTGTCTCATTTTTGCTGCGGTTTTACGAGGTTTGAGGAACTGGACACTGGTCGACCTATGATATACTAGAATCAAAGCAGAGTGTGCTTTTCTTTGTGTAGTCGAATTCCACTATGTGTGAATCCTCTTATGTGGGAGATTGTGTCTTTTGAAAGATGATTCTATGGGGTTTGATCTTAGCAGTCATGTTGTCTTCCTGAGGTTGATTTCATTTGGTTACCGTATAGTACCAGCTTATTAAAATTGCACGTTGCAATGTACCCACGTTACTGAGATTGCTCACATGTTCACTGATGATGTGTATAGTCATCACCATTGCTTTTAATAGCATGCAGAACACTGATGATATCTGTAAATTTGTAAAAGCAATTGTTGTTGTTATGGCCCTTTGATAAGAAACACCCATTGGTGGTGACAAGAACAGACAGGGTTGTCAGTGGGTAGTCACCATTGCATTTCACTAAAACACAGGCATATAGAAAGCAGAATTGCTTTCTGCTGGGCCATAGTAGTATTGCAGGGAATTATTATGATGGCGGTTGTGTTGAGGATACTGACAGTGATGATAATTGTAATTATGATGGTTACTTGATCCTTTGGTTTATGGCAGCAGAGACAGCGATGCACTTGATGATGTCGGTGTTGAGGTTGTGCCATAAGTTGCCTGCGTTGCCACGATTGCTGTAACTTGTTGCTTCGGTTAATCATGTTTTTAATCGTTTGTGCTGACAGGAAGCTGAGGACGATGATGTGTACCAGACGGTTGTGCAGCAGCTGGCCAATCATCCGCCACCAATGGTACGGCGTGGCATGTTTGAACCTTCCTTTCTCTAAAATTACCCCCTCATTAACTTCGCTCCTGTCAATGAACCAACCCTGTTTGCTGTACACGCCTCCCCTTGTTATGCACTGTTATTTTGTTTGCCATGGGCTGTGCACGTTAGGTGCTACGGAAAGCAGCACCCAACAAGATGGATGCAGTGAAGAGATCATTAGGAAGTTAGTTTAAGCAGACAAAGACCGGTTAAAAATGTAAGCTGGGATGGGCTTAGAAAGGTGATCAGATTGCAAAGGCAGCGGGCTTTTTGAGTAAGAAAAAATTGATGCTTTTCTTCACTATCACTCGGCCCATTCTGCGACAAAGCTTGTTGACCACTTAGCAAATGCCAGATTTTAATTTCCACATAGTGATTCAGAACCCTCAGTGTAAAATCATAAATGGCGCATCATTGCATTCCTATATACTAATGTGTTTATTTCTATTGTAGCATTTTTGCACATGGAACTATAAAGCAGCAGAAACTTTCTCTTGGTGCGTGTCTGGGGAAGTCGGGCTCGCCTGAACTTGTATCGTCATTGCTAAATAGTTATCAGTGGTAAATAAGCATGAATATAATTTATAGTCACTCGGGTGTAGTAGTAATGGGGACTCTGTCTTTGAAGCCATTCCCCATACACAGCAAATAAACTGAAGTGTGGATGTGCGCTGCTGTATGCAGTCAGTCTACAAATGGTACGTCGATTTATTAACATGAATTCAGGTTATTGCTTGCTGCAGTAAGCTGTGGCGTGCCATTGTTCGGCTTGATCCTAGCCAAATACAAAGCTCTTTCAAAGGGTTATGAAGACAAAATAGTAATACAGATTTGTTCAATTTCAAAGTAGTTGCCTGTGGTAACTCCTTCAGCTCCATTCTAGCCATGTAAAACTTTTTTTCTTTTTTTGGCCAGAAAAGTGCAAAAAGTATTGAAAATTTTCAAATTTCGCACTACACAATGTCAGCAGGGCCGTAATGTAGAGCAACACTAAAAAATTAAAGCCGTTTCACTCAATGTGAAAGCTGTTGGAAGTGCAGAGCAGTGATTCGCCATATTGGGCTGTAGCGCCGTTACCCGCTCTCACCAACCACCCAATGCAATTCAAATTTCCCGCCTTCGCAGTGCTCGCGTGCCCCCTGCCTGAAACTGCGCCAGCAGGAGTTCTGCTCTTTTTGTGCTTGCTTTTCCCCTGCATGTGCCGGCGTTGCATTGCCACTTTTTTTTCGCTTGCTATCGGAAACACCAACCCAACGAGCGTTCCTAACTAAATGAACGCAGGCTCTGCCGGTTAGTTACGTATCTTTTGCCCCAAATATACCTGCAGTTTTCTTTCCAATAAACAGCTCAGAAAGATGTATGGCAACCGACAGCGGTTCACGAGTTTCAAACGCCTATGACTATATAAACCGCTTGGCTTTCGAAGCCTTTGGGTTACACCGCGACGACGGAACGCCGTGTGGTTCTACTTGGCTCCAGCAAGCGAGCTGCGATAACAAGGCGAGCCTCTGAAGTGCTCTGCACTTAAAACGAGAGTTGGGTTGTTGCAACCCCGCTGTCCAAATGTGCAGGCAGGGAAGCAGTTCGCATGCCCAATGGCGTGCATGTTTGTTTGTGCGTGTGTGTGCAGAACATGGTTCGCTACCTGTCGAGGGCGCTGTCCTCCCCCGAGCAGAAGGAACAGCCCCGGGAAGGCCGCATGAGTGTCTGGGAGCTGGAGAGCCTGCTAGGCGGCGAGCCCTCGTCGTCCCAGAACAAGCCCAGAGTCACCTTCAAGCTCAAGCGCAGCAAGTCTGAGACCATGGTACGCTCGCTGCCTGCCTATCTGACAAGCGGGGGTGTTGCATTCTGATTCTTGCTTTCATCATCAGCAGCAGCAGCAGCAGCCTATCTATGCCCACTGCAGGGCAAAGGCCTCTCCCATTATTCTCTAATTATCCCGGTCCTGTGCTAGCTGCGACCAATTTATTCCCACAAATTTCTTGAGCTCATCTGCCCACCTAACTTTCTGCCGCCCCCTGCAGCGCTTGCCTTCTCTAGGAGTCCACTCTGTTACACTTAATCATCAACATCATCACCAGCCTATCTACGCCCACAGCAGGGCAAAGGCCTCTCCCATTAATCTCCAACGCAGGAACTTGGAGGCTCACTAAAATGGTTGTACTTTAATTGAGGACGGCTCAGCGAGCAATGGAACGGAAGATGATGGGTGTAACATTAAGGGACAAGAAGAGAGCGGAGTGGGTCAGTCAGGGAACAAACGCGTGTTAAGGACATATTAGTAGAAATTAAGAAAAAGAAATGGGCGTGGGCAGGGCATGTAATGCGAAGGCAAGATAACCGTTGGTGATTAGGGGTAACAGAGTGGATCTCTAGGGAAGGCAAGTGTGGCAGGTGGCGGCAGAAAGTTAGGTGGGCAGATGAGATCAAGAAATTTGCGGGGATAAATTGGTCACAGTTAGCACAGGAGCAGGATAAATGGAGATCCATGGGAGAGGCCTTTGCCCTGCAGTGGGTGTAGATAGACTGCTGCTGCTGATGATGATGCTGCTGATGATGATATGGGAGAGACAAAATTTTGTCCAGCTTTGAACTTGATCATCAAGATGATAACGAAAATGATGAGAATGTGCTCAAATTGCGCTCCTGCACGCCGTATAATCGAGGCTATGCCTAATTAGTGTGCCTGGTTTGCGCAGGAACCAGATACCTCTTCAGGCCGTGGGAAGAATTCGAACTGGAGGAGGAGGCCGAACTTTTTCCAGTTCCGTCCCACGTCAAGGTTTCAGGTGTCCAGGGTGGACGAAGGGTCGGAGCGGCCCGAGCCCCTCCTGAGCAGGATGAGGAAGCTCTACCACAGCACCGGATCGCCGTCGACCTCGTGATCACGTGACCTCGCGCTGTGAGCAGCACAGACCTTCCCTACAACGTTGTGGATGCACACGCACGCGTGAGGTTGTAGATCGTCGAGGGGCTTACGCGTATGTCAACGCTGTGGTGTAAGAACTGTTTGGGCAGTGGCAATCTCCACTTAGACAGCAGAGGAGGGTGCATGGATGTTCGAAGCTAGTTGCTGCTTCGTATCTTGATTACATGGCGATGTCGTACGTAGAGTTTTATGTATATAGTTGTGTCAAACAAAGTAAAGCTGTAGACTGGGCTAGTTAGTAATTCATAGTGAACAAATGTAGCTCAACAGAAACACACGGGACGAAAGATTACACACAGACGAGCGCTCACTTCCAACTGATTCTTTATTCACAAGACGACAAATGTATATGCTTAGCCTAAGCAGAAACAAAAAAAGACGTAGGAAACAAAAACGAAACAACAAAAAATACTGACAAAGAAAGATCGAGTACACCCAACACGCGCCAAACATCTCCACAATCACAGTGGCCTGCCGCGTATGGCATCACATTGCAGAAAATGTAATTCGCGGTCAGATAACGCAACCGACGGTTTGCTAACACAGTCGTTTTTTTCCCGCGGAATCTGAGCTGCCTCACTGATTAAGCGCGCTTGCTTGTCCTTGATTATCTCAACAACTGTGGTGCTAGAGAACTGCGCAGTGCAATCCTTGCACGTGCTGACATGGCAAGGAAGGTTTTTTTGGCACAGCATGTCAGCACGTGCAGGGATTGCACTGCGTAGTTCTCTAGCACCACAGTTGTTGAGATAATCAAGGACAAGCAAGCGCGCTTAATCAGCGAGGCAGCTCAGATTCCGCGGGAAAAAAACGACTGTGTTAGCAAACCGTCGGTTGCGTTATCTGACCGCGAATTACATTTTCTGCAATGTGATGCCATACGTGGCAGGCCACTGTGATTGTGAAGATGTTTGGCGCGTGTTGGGTGTACTCGATCTTCCTTTGTCAGTATTTTTGTTGTTTCGTTTTTGTTTCCTACGTCTTTTTTTGTTTCTGCTTAGGCTAAGCATATATATTTGTCGTCTTGTGAATAAAGAATCAGTTGGAAGTGAGCGCTCGTCTGTGTGCAATCTTTCGTCCCTTGTGTTTCTGTTGCGCTTCATTTGTTCACTGTGTCGAACAGCCAAGCATCCAGAAAGCCATTTAGCAAAGGTGTGGTAGTACTGGAAGACGTAGATGAGTACAATTTCCCAATCGATGTAGTCAGCACAGATCTATATTGTGGGAAATAAGGTAGAGCTTTGCGTGGGCTTTCAGAAAGCATTTTCACAAAAAAAAAAGTAGAGTCAGTACTTAAAACTCCAGTGGTCACGCAAACACAGGAGGGTCAGGTGCTTCAAGGGCCATGGAAGAGAGAGAGAAAGAGGAGAGGTGTCACAATTAAGAATACAAAGAACTGTCAGGAATGTGATGGAATATTTCGCACTACAAGGTCGTGAAGGGCACTGCAGCATAAATTTAAAAATATGAAAAGGCAATGTGTTGGAGCATGATGTGGAAGACTGTTGGTGGGTAGGTAGGACACATAAGTAGCTGAAGTGCGACCACGAAATGGCAGGACAATTGAAAGATGACAGAGACGCTGCAGATCGGGGGACGAGATAACAGCCTCTTGGTCAGTTGTTGTGGGATGTGGGGGGATACTGGAAGCTTGGAGTCATCAGCGGAAGTCTTTAGGTCTGAAGTGAGCTAATGACAGATGATGGTAGTAATGGTAATCATGATGTGATGCTAAGGGAGAATGCATAAGCTGAAGGCACAGACAGTCGGAAGAAGTGAGACCTCGCTACAAAAGACAAGGTTGACAGGTTAGGCAGGTAATGTTTCTGTTCTCAATGGCGCTTATAATCACAATTTCCTCTCCTTATAAAAACAGTGGCAGGTTGTTCTGCTTTATAGCTTAATAAGAAAAGCTTTTTTTTTTTTATGTCGACGACGGTTATGAAAGATTCTAACTGAAGTGCAGCTGGCAGATTTGCTGTAAAGAATGCAGTTTCCTTCAGACCTGTGAAGAAGGATGACCAGCGGAGCGGGGCACAGTCCAAGGGGTGCACAAAACAAAACACGTTCGTTTGTAACTTGCAATTGAGCGTGCTTCCTAGTGAAGGGGGCACGCAGAGATCATGTGGCAAAAATCGCGAAAAAAGAATATCTATTTTTGGAAACTGCCTGCTTTCGCTTCCAGAACTCTTATTCTATGCTTCATAAAAATATCTTGCCAAAAAATGACCTCTAAAAGCGCTAAAAAAAGTAATTCTTTCAGCAAAGTCGGCAGGGAAACCATTCGAAATGCCTGATAAACACCCATTCCCGTAATGACATATATCATCTTTACCGGTGCGCTGCACTCCAAGCGTCAGATTGGTGGTGTTTTAAAAAAAAAAGAAAACAGGAGGATGTTGCCAAGCAGCTGCCACTGAAAGACGGCTGCCCATTGGCTACGCTTTGTGCAGCCCAATAACAGGCCTTGTCATTGGCTGTTGGTATAGTGACCTTCACTATTCTTCGCAGCTGCATAGTGACCTTCACAGTTGCATTCTTCACTTCTCTCTGCATGTTGTTCATGAACGTTTATCGATTAGTTACACTTTCATTCGGACACGTCAACATACGGAATTTACAACCATGGCTCATCGGTAGTTTCTGAAGACATGCAAAAAGCAGCTTGCATACGAGAAGCAAAAGTGCATACTCCAAAGCAAGGAAAGTTTTGCCAAGCACCCACCAACACCACACGACCCTCAGGCGGGTTCACTATCCGTGGAGCGAGTCGTCAGAGTAACTTCTGCTTCTCAACTGACCCAACAACCGGCAAGCACGAGTGGTGCCAGTTTGGATCCTGGGCTGTCAACCAGCTACGCCGATGCAGCGGAATCGTAGCAAAGGTGCCTAGCAAAGCGTGTAGGGTCAGTGCATAGTGGTGCATAGTGCACATCAGTGCATAGTGCACAATGCAATGCATAGTGCAATGCATAGTGCACATCAGTGGTGCACATCAGTTCATAGCGGCGCGTTCGCCTGGCCAAGAGCGTCACATTTCCAAATGTTTGCAACGAACATCCCCATCGCCGAAAACAACACAAACAAAATTCCAAGTCATGCCATGCGGAGCCAAGTTGGGTTTCCCACTGACAACTGGCAGCGGAAGCAAATTTTTTGGAATCTGCAGGTGATCAGCTCTCACAAGCCATTGATTGTCAGCATAGTTTTAAGCTTCCTTCTGCACTGCATCGGGCTATTCAGGTACACATTCAGCCAAGTTTTGTGTACGCATAAATGGCACAAGTGCATGCGTCTGCTCTTCGTGAGTCACTCAACGTAGTGCCGGCATGGGAGCACAAGTTGGAACTGATACGGCCGCGAAGTCCTAAAACTCTGCCACCTCTGAAGATGAATTTATAATCGTCCAAATGGCAGCCGTAAACTTGTTGTTGGGCCTTGCACTCTGTCCAAGTTGTTCTCAGCCGACCTTTCCTATAGAGCGGCAGACAAAGCTAAGCCTACGGGTAGAGCTGGTGACAAAGTGTTTTTTGGAGAAGTTGGCTAGGCTTATCTTGCTCATAGCAAAACAGGCGTGCAGGGAGATGCTGCTTGAAGCACAAATCAAGCGATAACGGAAGTCAGGGGCAGCTGTTGTGGCTGGTTTTTCGGTGAAGCAGGGATTCTCCTCTTTAACCTAAAAATGGCTGTGTGAATTTTTAATTTTGTGCGATCTTAAAAGATGTGAAATAACTTCCAATGCACTGAGTAGCGGCTCAAGATATCTCGCCACTCGCCAGAGTTATGTCATTGCCTAAACATTTCTTACGCCATGGCTTGTACTGCACGTAGGTTGGTTAGGCTGGATGGTTGTGATATTGACGCAGTTGGACACTTATTTTTTATTTAGTTACATGTACGCACACTTTTGCACTTAAAAGGTGAAGGGAAGCTGGAGCAGTTTTTAATTAATGTCTTAAGTAATGCTGTGCTTCGCTGCTACTGATTTGCAGGGCTCATTGCTTAAAATGGCTATTTTCGCACGAGCAATGCAAATGCAGAGATCCATTGCTTCGATCAACCATATTAGCAGCGGCCATTCAATACGTTATGGGCTTGTTACCTTGATTTATGTCGTCGCACGATCATAAGCGTCTAGAAAGGGCACAAAATGCAGACAAGAAACAGGTGTCAAGTTTTGCAAGAGTTGTATCTTTGTAAAACACAGCATTTCTTGAATGTGGTGCTATTAAAGATAGTCCCTTGGCTCAGTTTTTTTCTAATTGGCTCCAGCTTTTCTTTCAGGCTGACTTCACTGACAAATGCTGCTTTTGTATTAACTAATGTGTGCCTTAGGAATGGTATCAAGGTTGTGCCTAGCAAACTTTAAAATGCCATTTCTGTGACAGATTATATTTTGCCACAGGTCACTGTGCTTGCTGTGCGTCCCTTTTGGTATTTGTTAGTTGCATCGTGATGTGCTTGTGTGATTTTTGTGCACTTGTATTCAGCGATCGTTGTTGGCTGTGTCTTAAACAGGTGTATGAATCTGTCTGAACTATGTTGTTGGCCTGTTTAGAGCAGTGCGGGCTGAAATTGTGAAGTTGATTCCTAGCTATAAGCTCATTTGGTCACATACATTTTAAGTTTTCAGTAGCCTTCTCTGAAAATAACCCATGGTTGTGTTGAAATGCTGTGAACTTTTGCTAAGAAGTCTATTAGCAGCTCAGGGCAGTTAAATTTCACATGCTCAGGCAAAAAGTTGTGGCAAATAAGTCAGCTGCAGCTTCATTGCTTAACTTGCGTGAGACAACATCTTGTGTTTTCGTTTTTTTATCTCTCAGAAAAGCTGCCTTTTAATGATAACTATTTTGTCTTTTTAACCGTCATTATACACAGTCCTTTATATTGCTGCTGTTCTTGTTTAATGCAATGACTGCATGTAGGCAGAAGTACAGATTAGATGGATATGCTAGTCCAGAGAAATACATATTTGAATTCGCCTTTGTCTGTGTAACTTTTCCTTGCACCTGTGCTTAAAGTACTTAAAGGGTAATGAACACCAAATGTTTAGCAATACATGGCATTGTCAGGCAAGATCTCTTGTAGACGTCCTGTAGATGTCCTGTGAATGTGTTTCAGACCCCTAATACTAGATGTAGTGACGTGGCATTAGTGGTCCCATGAGGAGCAAAAGTTGTTGCTTGGTGGTGAGATGTAAGTAGTGTGAGATTTGTGTATTGGAAGTAATTGCTTTCAGAGGTCGCAGAAACCATGGCTAGTCAAGCGGTCCTGTGTTTTGAAATCTCCGGGGTCCCTGGTTTTACAGTTCATTCGTTAAACATGCGACATGCAGGAAATTTGGAGAGGCCGTAGATAGGAGTGATGATAAATGCGACGTGCATCACAAGAAATGTGTTGTACGTAACAAAAAATGATAACTAGATAATCAGGTTAAATATGATTCGCAAAGCTGGCTAGAGTTGGGGCTAGAAAGAATGTGCCGTATTTTCCTGTCTATAAGTTGCACCCCCCTCAAAACGGCAGTTTTTCTGGAAAAAAAAAGACGTATATATAAGTTGCACTGGTGTATAAGATGCGCCGCTTTACAAAGCGTGCTTGTTAACCAGGTAAGCTCATAGAAGATCAGTTCGTTAGAAAGTGCGGTGAAAGTACCTCTGAACACATCCCCCGGTAAGCAGTGCTAGACACGTGCATCTACCGTCCAATGTCTTGACAGAATTAACTTCTCAAAAATGGTTTATTGCTACACACAGACGGCATGTATTTACAGACGGCATGTACTTACAGACGGCGTTTAGGCAAAACCATCGAAGCCTTCTTCCTCAGACTCGCTAACAAATAATTCATTCATTTAGACCATAGAGCTGTGTCTCTTAACGTGCGCTGACATCATGCGGCACACAGGCACCTCTTTTCGTGTGCGGACCACGCACAGCCGCCATGTACCAAATTTAGACCATACATAAGTCGCACCGGTGGATAAGACGCACCAACGAAAATTTCGGGGGGAAAATGCGACTTATATACTGAAAAATACGGTATTTGGACAGGGCAGTATAGGAGCAGTACAAGCCAATGGGAGAGGCTTTCATCCTGCAGTAAGCATAGATTAGGATGGGGATGGTGATGATGATGAAGCTTTTGTCATTACTAGTACCTGAAAATGTCTATGGTCAGTAAAAACACCAAATCGGGCATTCTTACTAAAAAAATGAGGTAGGGACTCCACAAAAATTTAAACATGAAAGACAGAAGCTGCGTTATGTTTCAATTCATTTTGTATCAACTAACCCAGCAGAAAATTGTTTGGGCCTTTTGGAGCTGTACGGTTTGTACACATGGTGAGACTAGTTTGCTAGCAGGAAAAATCTCAAAGGCATTTCATGTCGATCTCAAAGTCCATGCTTCAAAGCATGGCCAAAGTGACATTGGGTAGAATAGTGACATCATCATGAAAGCCTCGTGCATTCAAGTAAATGAAACATCAGTCAGGAATTCTTGAAATGCCACGAAATAGATAGTGCAATAAAACGTGCTGTTGCCTAGTTGGTGCATGATTCTTTTAAACATGAGAGCAAGAAATTGCCTGTGCAACCAGTTCTAGAAGCGTTTTATGTTACGATTATTTTTAACAGGTATGATCTTAAATGTTTTTGGATGTGTGCAAAAGGCTGTGCATCATTTTTTGAGAAATGTTACGAAAGAGCTCACTCGGTGAGTATTTTATTGCACCTAAATGTTAAATCAGAAAATCTGTGCATATGCTTGGGTTGGAATTTATTTGGCAAGTTTTTTAGTTTTTTCTCTTTTGTTGGTTGCTGTCACTACGCACAATTGTTGACTTGTTCGCACTGAGGCAACTTAGTCGAGAAGTTGTTTCGTTGTACGCAAATAAATGCTGCAATGATGGAATCCCCAAGGCTGTCATTGCAGGATACTTTGAACTGGACTTCTTGTTCTCTTCTGCCATCTTTATTTTTCCGCATTGGATGAAAACGGCTGTGATGCCGGACTGTTCTATCGTGGTTACATATGTGAATTTATTTTAGAAACATGCGAGTGCTAGGTACCCCACCTTGTAAAATTGTGTCTGCCACTCTGTCAAGGTGTGAAGCCTGTCAATCATAGTTGCAGGGCAAAAGAATGCCATGCGAGCAACAAAGAGCATTGCTAGGCAATGCGCTATCGGGCATGCTAGGCACAGTGGCTACTGTATATGCCAATGGAGAGTGCAATAGCAACGCAGGATGCAGAGAACGGCAGCAAGGAAAGGGAATCAGCGTGTACACAGCCGGGTTCTGGCTTACGTGCCCTTATTTTCTTGTGTTTTTGCAGTGAATCACCTGTATTGCCTTTATCGTCTCGCAGTAGTTTCACAGAGTGAATGGGCCAAGCACTTCATCATCATCATCAGCCTATCTACATCCAGTGCAGGGTAAAGGCCTCCCCCATGGATCTCCATTTATCCCGGTCCTGTGCTAACTGCATCCAATTTATCCCCGCAAACTTCTTGATCTCATCTGCCCACCTAACTTTCTGCCGCCCCTGCCACGCTTGCCTTCTCTAGGGATCCACTCTGTTACCCTCAATCACCAACGGTTATCTTTCCTTCGCATTACATGCCCTGCCAACACCCATTTCTTCTTCTTAATTTCTACTAATATGTCCTTAACACGCGTTTATTCCCTGACCCACTCCGCAATCTTCTTGTCCCTTAATGTTACACCCATCATCTTCCGTTCCATTGCTCGCTGAGTCATCCTCAATTTAAGTTGAACCCTCTCAGTGAGCCTCCAAGTTTCTGCCCCGTAGGTGAGTACCAGTAAGATGCAGCTGTCATACACTTTCTTCTTCTGGGACAATGGTGGCTGCCATTCATTATCTGAGAATGTCTGCAAAGCACTTAGACCCACATCAATGCGCAGCGTTGCACTCATCAAGCTGGACAGTAGTGTAAACGACACCAGGGTCAACATGCGTCTGTTGACCCTGAAGTGGTGGCTAAACTAACTTAAAATTCAAAAATAGAACGGACAGCCAAAAACAATGAAGCTGCACTCCTCATGCTCAAGCACTACGACTCGCATTCAACATAGTTAACATTGTTAACATAGTTAACAACATAGTACCACTAAGTCCGTAACCTCAGAAGTATTATGGTATGGAAGGCGTCATTTGGAAGAGAAATTGGTGCAAAAAATTGAACATAACTGCTGCCCCTGCACCAGGGCGTAGCCATGGGGTATCAGAATACCCCCCGAAATTTATGTGCAGTGCATTCCTCCCTCTGATCGCCACCTCATTTCGGCCTTTTCTTTCGTCCATGCTCTTTACACTCCAAATAGGTATATTAATATGCAAAAATAAAATTACATAAGTAAATGAAAATAAAAGTACATTTTGGTGCAGGCTATGTCTTTCCTTTTAGATTTTTTTTTTTGCTGGCTGTGTTTAAAGGAGCACTGACACCAATTTTCGGCGTTAATATTATTGCAGAGTTCGCTTCCTTCACTCAACAGAATACCCTGGCTGAAATATGAGCGGCCTGCGACGCGAAGAACATAGTTCAATTGCATCGCATTTATCGCGCCGACGGAGCAGCGCGCGGAGCGGCACTCAGCAAATGGACATCAGCGTGACATCACTCCAGGAGAGGAAAAAGAAGTGACGCGACAGCGCTCGCCAAAAACTCGTGACGTCACTTCACGCGCGCGGCCCCCCGAGCGGCGAGCGGGCGCAACACCCTCTCAAGCGGGCCCCGGTGACGTCCGCACAAATTGGTGAGGTCAAACCGGGAGGCTGTCATATGCGCCGTTCGGGATGAAAGCGCGGGAATTTGAAACAAACGATTTTCAGGCCGTTCAATGTAATTAACTATCGCGCGCTGAAGTATTTGAAGTGCTGTTTCAGGTTCGCCAGACCATTAAGCATCGATAAAAGCAATAAAAGTGTAACATAAAATTTTCGTGTCAGTGCTCCTTTAACAACCCCCAGAAAAAATATTTCTGGCTATGCCACTGCCCTGTACACTATGTGATGAGTGACCAGAATCCTTTAGGCTCAAGACAGCATGCACTTCCATGCGACACTCCCTCCTTCTCAGCATCGTTTTGCGCTGCTGAGCACGAGGTCGCGGGTTCGATTTCCCGGCCGCGGCGGCCGCTTTTCTGATGGAGGCGAGCACAAACGCCCGTGTGTACGAGATTTCGGCGCACATTAAAGATCCCCAGGTGGTAAAAATGAATCTGGAGCCCTCCACTACGGCACGCCTCATCGCCTGCGTTGCGTCGGCGCGTTAAACCCTACAATCAATCAGTCCTCAATATCATTTATTCCTGAGAGAGCTGGGTCACTCCACCTACAAGTCTCGGTGCTAATAAGCTATGGTCCCAACTCGAGGAGCACGTGAATCATGTAATGAAGTTCTCTCCCTCTCTCCCAACAGTGGAAGTTGAAACAGGAAGTAATTAAGGAACGGAAAAAGTAAAATTTGACTATAATCCAACTGCTCTTTGAAACAAATGAATGTCGTTAAAAATTTTCTTTTACAAACTGTCGGATTCTATGTGCTAAAATTTTGCATGGAGGCCACAATTCATGGCGTATTTTATATCAAAGTAATGCAGGCAGCAGCACTGCCTTGGTGTTCTTACAGTTAATTAGAAACCTGCTTTGCTCCTATGGGATAAAACTGGCCAGGTTAGTTTTTCGCTATGCGGATGTAAGTAAAAAACGCGAGAAAAAAACTCGGGCTACCCCCATATAGACAAAAATAGATGTTCTCAGATTGCAAACAGAGACACCAGGGCATTGCTGTTGCTGTGCTATTTCGAAAAAATCAGCCACACAAGGCAACCTAGCTTTGTTTAAACTATAGGCGCAGATAACTAGTCAGCTTTCTTTCGAAAATTATTTGTAAGGACGGGTATGTCTTGTTGCAACACCCTGAAGCAAATTCGGGAATGCAATATACCAGCTAGGCATACATTTCGATGAAATTTGACATCAACGCATGCGTTTGTAATGGTGTTTTCTAGTGTGACAAATGGGCCTCTCTCAAGGCCTCTCTCACCCTCTCTCAAGAAAAGAGTGCTGCACTTCCAGTAGCCAACGCTCGGGGCCGTCGCTCCCTTGCAGTATCTCCCATCGTGCGCCCGACTGGGAAGGTGCACATTCGTTCCGTAAGGGTGGATTAGTTCCGCACGCACTCTCTAGCGGCTACCGGAGGTCCACGCTACGGCGGCGGGTTACCGGGACTCGACTGCGCAGGCCGACTCGCTAAATTAATCCACCCTACCGGAACGAATGTGCGTCTTCCCAGTCCGGCCCCGCCACCCGCCGATTTGTGGACGATACCCGCTATGTTGTGGACGATACCCGCTAAAACTGCTTCCGCTAACGCTACGTCGGCGAGTGGCGGGGCCCGACCCGGCAGGTGCACATTCGTTCCGGTAGTGTGGATTAGTTCCGCGGGCCGGCCGTCGCCATTCCCGGCACTCTCTAGCGGCTACCGGTAAGGCCCTTAGCTACCGGAGGCTCACGGTACGGCGGCGGGTTACTGGGACCCGACTGCGCATGAACGCGCGGGGAGGGCGAGGAGGTTGCCCCTTAGCGGAGCGAATGTGCACTTGCCCAGTCAGGCCCCGTCACCCGCCGACGTAGCGTTAGCGGGTCCGCTAACGCGACGTCGGCGGGTGGCAGGGTGGCAGGGCCCTACTGTGCAGGTGCACATTCGTTCCGGTAGGGTGGATAGGTTCCGCTGGCGGGCCTTCGCCATGCCCGCGGAACTAATGTAAGCGCGCCATGGAAGCGCGCCGTCCTGTGTATTTCTTTTCTTGGTCAACGTCATTTCCGCGCCTGTTTTCAAAATGAATCAACACCAACTCGCCCAACATTCCAACCTGTTAAATTGAATTGATTAGTTTCTCAGTGAATAAAGCATCGTTTGCTATCCAGACAAGGGGAGCACTACAAAACACGAAATCTCTCAAATAAAACAAACTCGTATTTTGTCTGCATGGCCCAAATTTAAGCTCTCTTTGGGAATTCTTTTCATGGCGTTACGTTGGCCCTGATGGTGTCTGTCGCAAACCCTCTCGAGCGTATGTAGACCGTTGAGAATCCTAGAACCATATGTTACCACGACCACCGCTAAAATGACGCAGGCGGCTCGGCTAGCGAGCGCGGCACGCTACCAAGTGGGCTCGGTGGTTTAAATGTAAGCCCTCCATACCGCTATCATCTGCTGTTTAATTAAACCATCATCCCTCGGCTCCTCATTTCACCTATCCGTGCGAACGCGTGACAGTCTCCAAAGTTTGAAAAGTATTAGATGCGCCTCGGGACGGCCGGCTTTCTCTGATTGGCTGAGAGCAGACGACCCGGATGAAACGCCGAATAAGTAAGGCAAGGCATCGGTTTCTGGGCATGTCATTGGTTAAAGGCCGGAGCGGATTCGAGATGCGTTGTCCAATTCCGCTGTTTTCTTGCGTTTTCTCCCCGGCGCACGCATGCGCCGTGATAGCACAAACGACGCACGGTGGCGGATACGCCGCGAAAAAAGGTGTGTGCTCCAACTGCAAACCGTAGAATTAATACTATAAACTATTGATGGGCGTCGACCTAAAGAGTACTACCAGAGCCCCTGAATTCTTTTGAAGGACTCTGGTACTACTGACGTAGTATGAAACTGAAAACCCGAACAGTGTACATAAATGACTCGACGGTCATGGTTGCAGGTGGAACCGCGCGCAGGCTTTATTTTGTGCAGAAATGCATTATAGTCGGGGGTTGTCGTGCGTCCCTTGGCCGGCGTCCGCAGCGCGTCTGATGATGATTGTGGCATGGTGCCCCTAGGGATTGGCCAACCAAACAATCCATCACGAGATAGCTTCGCGTTCAACCACCATCGTCATCTTCCCGTAGGGAAACCGCTGAAGAAGAAGAAGGAGAAGAAGACAAAGCTGCGAAAAGGAGGGCTGCGTGAGTTTTGGCTACCGTTATCCTCCTCGGCCGGCGCATCTTCCCGATCTGAACCCGGTCGAAGAGCGGCTCATCGCGCCTCGACTCCCCTTCATGAGCATCAGGCGGCTGACTCGAGGCAACGGGCAATTTGGAATCAAGGGACAGGCGGTGAACGTGCCCATCGACGTATCGAAGGTTGTGCGGTGCCTTCCTCGCATGGTACCCGAGGACGTTGCGTTCGACGTTCGCATTTCTGCATCCTCACAATCCCCCTCGGGGAGGTGCGGGGGAATTTTTTTTTCGAAAACGCATATGGTGTGCACATTAGCAGACCCGTATATATGAGACGCGTGACAGCTTTCACTGCGATGGCACAGAGTCGGTAATAGTGACATGCTGCGCTTTTCACTTTTTTTTTTTTTTTTGCTTGGATCATGTCTTGGGCAAAAGTTCCTTGAACGAGCTAACTAATTACGGTCTGAGATAAAGGCTTTTTATTGCTCACGACAAGGCTCTTCAGGTGAGGGTATAAGCGTAGGGGTGGCGGGCACTCCATTTCGGTAGTGGTTAGGAAGGAACTTGTTAGCTTTGCTTTTTTTTTTTACGTTCTTGCGCAAAACGGGCCGACGCTTTGGAGTCTTTTCGTTTCACAGTCCTGCAGTTTTTCGAATGGAGCATCTGTTATTTCTCAGATGTCGTATTCCGCCAGGCGATCCTTGAGCGCGGGCGGAAAGTGTTCGACGAAGCCCTGCCAATCATTCTCCCCAACGAACACTTTAAAGCCGTTGATTATATCCTGGAAGGCTTGCTTCAGGTCTGCCTTGGGCTTTACCCAAGAAGCGACTGCTTCACAGAAGGAGACGAAGTCGGACGCGATTCCAACCGGGTTCACCTCGATCATGCAGCAGAGGCCGCGGAAGGCAGAGTCCTTGTCTTCACTATCGCTGACGTTTCGCATCGATAAGCACCACGGTCGGATGAACTTATCCAACATGGGCGCCACCTCCTCCGGACAGACGTAGCCGAGACGGCCGATAGCAACGGCGGTGTTCTCCAGCAAGCCTTTGGGAGCGTCGGGTCTGTTGATGATGTTCACCAAGTTGGCAACCACCGTGTGCACGTACGGTTTCGCTGCCTCGCCCAGCTTGAGGCAGATCTCTCCGATGACCCAGACCGCGTTGGAGCACACGGGTAGCTCGGTGGAGTCGAGATTGCGGCCGAGAACGGGGAAAAAGTCGGGTATCCAAGGCTCCACTTGTCCGAAGCAGGTCTTGACTAGGTCTCCGAGGAGGGCGAAGGACTCTTGGCGTACTTCCGGCATCGGGTCCTGCGTGCACTGGAGGAGCAGCGGCACGATGTTGGACGACGAGACGTGTGCCGCCACGTGGTCACCTAACCCTTCGACGAGGTCGCTGAGGAAAGTAAGCGCAACGACGACGAACTCCTTGTCGGCGCCGTCGAACACGTCCGGGTGAGCCGCCCTCACCAGTTCCTCCTCCTGCGCCTGCTCGATGATGGAGACGCACCTCGAGAACAGCAGTGCACTGTACGGCATGAACTCGGACCGGAGAGCGGTGGCCACGCTACACAAGCACTCGAGAAGCACCAGCAGCTCCTCGTCGTCGTCCTTCAGGGCCTTGAACTTTTCGATGAGTGGCGGTACGAGTAACTGGATGTAGTCGGGTCTGTTGAGGTAGTGTCCCATGGTGTCCGCAAGCACTCCTATGCTGTCGTACAGTGCAGGACGCTGTGGCCGCTGGTAGAGGCTGAGTGCGCGGGCGTGCGTGCTGAGGATGAGGTTGAGGTAAGGGACCAAGTCAGAGCGGGCCTCCTCTGCGAGGGCAGCGAAGCCAGTGCAGGCCGCCTCCTGCACATGCTCGTTGACGTCCAGCATGAGCCTCATCAAGTGACTCGTGAGCGGCTTCAGGTAGTGGTCTCGCGGCTGGTTGCCCACCCAGTAAGCGTAGCGGCTCAGGGCCCAGCAGGCGGTGAACCGCACCTGGGCCTTGTCGTCGTTCAGGCACTCCATCAGGAACGGCACCAGCTGGGGCAGGTGCGGGGTCATGCTTCCCATGCAGCCCTCGGCGACACACCCGAGGGCCAGGATGCCCGCCTCCTTGGTCTGCCACTCTTCGTGCAACAGCGCCTCCGTCTGGACGGGAAGGAGCACGTCGAGCAGGACTTCGTGGAACACGCAGGCCAGTTCGTCCAGCGCGGCCGCGGCGGACTTTCGCAGGTTCCACTCTAAAGCATCGCTGTTTTCATCGTAGGCAACGGATCTGTCCTCGTTGACGATAACGTCCACCTGTTCTTCGTTGTGGTAGTCGTCGGGAAGCAGGTTTTCGTCCTGTTCGGGCTCCATTTCGTCGACATTGGAGCACTTCATCCTCTGCAAGAGAATGGGGACGAGGCGTGGGAGGTGGGGAGCCAGCACTTCGCGGCAGATGGGCTGCTTGGCTAACGAGATCCAGAAGTCGCATGCCTCCTGAGCCACACTTTCGTCCGGCTCCTGCGTCCGCGCCATTACGAACTCGATGACCTTGTGCATGTAAGGGACGAGGCGGCCCGCGGGGTCATCCAGGAGCAGGGTCAGATTGCGGCACACGTCTTTGCGCCCTCGCGCCGTGTCGCACGCGTCGAGGCGGAAGATGTCTGCGAGGCTGTTATCGATGTGCACCATTGCGCGGGCTGGTAGTGGAAGCAAGAGGGGTGGTCGGTACGCGATTGACGATGAAGTGCTTGCTGCTGCGGCTTGCGGTGACCGAAGGTTGACGAAGCTGTTGCAGTTAGTGCACCAGCAGGTCCAACTCTCGGTTCAGCGCAGCTGTGGCCAGCCCCTCAGTGTAGTCCTCGCGTACACCGTAGCTGCGGACGAGGCGGCGGCCAGCCCGCTCTGCGCCCACCTTCGGAGAGCTTCGTCCTCTTCTCCGCACTCGCCTTTTCCTTACACTTGGCATTCGTGCACGCGCACAAGGTGTCAATCAATGAACTTTTCCCGCTTTAGTTTGGTCCTATTGTTTACAAATCGGCGTTGGTGCTTCTTAATGAAGTCATGAAGTTTTTGTTTATATTCCATCATGGTTACTCCTTGCAAGTTTATGTGAACGCTTTAGGCATTTGTAAACTAATCTCTTGGACAATCCCCCTCCCTGTGGGTGTGTTTCCTGGTGATAAAGAAGAGGGAAGTGGAAGACTGTTCCACGAACCATGCAAGACTGTCTGTACGTTTAATTCTATGGTATTAGGGGCGAGAAAGTATAGTACATTTCCAATGTCCATTGAATACTTCGAAGACGGTGCCACACCTTCTTGTCAGCTTCCTTCGGGAGACGGAACTTGCACGCATATGTGGTGACGTGGCCAGATTATTGATGCGCTAGGTTCCGCTCGGGCGGAGGAGTTGCCGCCACAGCTTGCCAAGGCAACCACTGATCCAACACCACCAACCAACCTCCAGCGTTTCTGCGACATGAATCTGCTACGCAGTCGATCCACTCACCTGTGCTAGCTACTATGTAGTCCTGCCCGGCTTCACTGTCTACACTGCGCCCGTTTTTAGGCAGTGCCTTTCTTCCCATTGCCTATAGTCTTTCCCACCTTCATTCAGCGTCCTTTTACTTACTTTCCTCCCATCTTTTATTTACCTCTTGCTTGCTTTCTCGCTTCCCTTTCTTTTTTCACCAGTTCTTGCCCTATCTCATTTACTTGCAGTGAGAGAGAGAGAGAGAGAGAGAGAGAGAGAGAGAGAGAGAGAGAGAGAGAGAGAGAGAGAGAGAGAGAGAGATGAAACATTTAATAGAGCAAGCGGTGGTGGTTGAGCCATACTCGGTGGGGTGGGTTCGCCTCAGTTCAGGTACCCTTGGGTCTTAGCTGCAGCCCTGGCACGGGTGACCAGAAAGATCTGGTCAGCGTGACGGGAGCTGGTCAGCAGGCCCTCCCACTGCTCTGGGGAAGGTCTGGGATTTGGGGGTAAGCGATGGGGTGTTTTTACAGGCCCACACCGTGTGGTAGGTAGTATTAAGAGAGGGGCAGAATTGGCAGGTGAGGGTGTATTGGGTAGGGGAGATAGCGTGGAGGATGGGTGCGTTGTAATATGTGTTTGTTTGTAATCGACGCCAGATGACTGCTTCCTCCTTGGTTAGTTGAGGGTGAGGTTGAGGCAAAGTGAGGCGAAGGTTGCGATAATGGTGCAGGATATCGTGGTAGCGTGATGGAACAGCGGGAGGTGGAGGAGGCTGGACCGTGGGTTCTGTCCCTGAGGGAAATGCCCGGTGTGGAAGGGCGCGGGCAGCGGCGTGAGCCGCCTCATTTCCGTCGAGGGACGAGTGGCCAGGGGTCCAGATGATGTACAGCTCGGGGAGGGGATTGATTGATGCGAGTATGCGTAATGCGGGAAGTGAGATGAGTCCACGTTGAATGTTACGGCAGGCTTGCTGGGAATCTGTTATTATTGTAAGGTATTCGGAGCCAGTTGTAGCGGCGATGGCTATGGCAATTTCTTCGGCAGTGGTGGTTGATGTCGAGAGAGTTGTGATGGAGGTGAGAAGTGTGCCTTTTGAGTTTACAACCACCAGAGCATGAGCCTGGCGTGTGGGGTAGAGGGCGACGTCGGTGTAGCGATTATGTGATCGAAGATATGCTTAACCCGGGAGAGCCTTCTACCTTGGCTGAATTCTAGGTGCATATTGTTAGGAATTTTGGATACAATAATGTGGGACCGGATTGAAGATGGAATGCGCTGAAGGGCTTGTGAAGCAGGTGGGGTCGGGTATCCGAGAACCTGGAGGGCGTGTCGGCCGGTAGTGGTAAGGAGGAGTCTGGTGAGTTGGCTGTTGCGTTGAGCTTCCAGGAGTTCTTCGAGGGTGTTGTGGATTCCGAGTTGGAAGAAACGACAGGTAGAGGTTTGAGCGGGGAGGCCAATACCAATTTTGAAAGCTTTTCGAATTAGTATATCGATTTTCTCCCGTTCTTTGGGTATGAGGGTGATGTATGGGGTGGAATATGTGATGCGACTAATTAAAAGGGCTTGAATTAGTCGTATTGTATCGTCTTCTTTGAGGCCCTGACGTTGGTTTGTGATGCGTTTGATGAGATGGGTAAGTTGGGTGACAGTGGCTTGAAGGTGGGGAAGAACTGCAGCGCCAGAGCCATCTTGATGGAATTGTACTCCGAGTATACGAAGGCTGTGTACTTTAGGAATGGGTGTGGAACCGATTGTTGGAGCAGGATCTGGTGTGGGAACTGGACATCGCCCACGAGTTCGGCAGCGGAGGATGAGGAGTGCTGATTTGCTGGGGGCACACGTGAGGCCTCGAGGGCGGAGATAAGCGATAATGGTGTCGATGGCTTGTTGTAGGGTATCTTGTTGTGTGCCAGGAGATCCGGTGGTCGTCCAAAGAGTTAAATCATCAGCGTATAGGGCATGGTGGAGACCAGGGATGGTTTGAAGGAGAGGTGGGAGCTTGAGGAGAGCAATGTTGAAGAGGAGGGGTGATATAACTGATCCTTGTGGGGTTCCCTTGAGAGGAGTGCGAAATGTGTCAGATCGAAGTGGTCCAATGCCAAGGGTGGCAGTTCGGTCGGTAAGAAAGGCCCGCACGTAGTTTTATGTACACACACCGCAGTGGGTTTCTCGAAGTCCTTCTAAGATGGCCTGATGTGTGACGTTGTCAAAAGCGCCCTTTACGTCGAGGGCTAAGATGGCACTGGGATGAATTTTGCTGAGGTGATCGATGGCTTGCTCTTTGATCTGTAGGAGAACATCTTGAGTTGAGAGGTGTGAGCGGAAGCCGAACATGGTGTGAGGGAATAGGTGCTGGTGAGTCTTCAAGGTGAGTAGTGAGGCGGGTGTGAACCATGCGTTCAAAGAGTTTACCGAGACAGGAGGTGAGGGAGATGGGGCGAAGGTTGGAGAGCTGGATTGGCTTGTTGGGCTTAGGAATTAGAGATATATCTGCGTGCCGCCATTGCGGAGGGAGGTTGCCGTTTGTCCAATGGTTGTTGAAGAAATCTAGTAAAGCGGTTACAGGGGCATTGTCCAAGTTATGGATAGTTTTGTTAGTTATACGGTCGTGGCCGGGAGTGGTATTTTTAGTGAGATAAGAGATAGCTTGGTCGAGTTCTTGCAGCGTAAAGGGAGCGTCAAGGGCAGGATTCGGAGCGCCGGTGTAATCAGCGTGGCAGAAAGGAGAGGCATTGCTGTCGGTACCAAAAAGGGTGGTCTTGAGCTCTTTTAGTAGCTGATCATTCGAATGGGGATAGTTGTGAAGAAGACGGCGGACGTGATTGTGGGTGGCAGCTTTGGCAGGTTTCGAGCCAAGAAGACTACGGAGGAGGTGCCACGTTCGTTTACTGCTAAGTGTTCCTTGGAGCTGGTCGCAGAAGGTAGCCCAGTTTTGTTTGTGAAGGGTGTGAGCGTAGATAGCGGCTTCTTGGGTCAGGGCAGCAATTCGACGTTTCAGGGATCTATTATATTTTTGCCTCCGCCATCGACGAACGAGGCCGTGGCGAGCCTCCCATAGATGGAGAAGATGGGAGTCAACTGAGGGATTCTTCACCGTCAGAGGAATCGTCTTGGAATGCTTCTTGACAGCCGTGGTTAATTGTGAAGTCCATTCTGAAAAGAATGGACTTCATCCAGTCCATCCAGAAAAGAAAACGTTGAACAAGGTAAAAGCACGATTGTTGCCAACGTTTCAGCAAAGAGACTTGCTTCAGAATGGGAAATGAGGGGCTCGTTGAAATAATACAGAAATAAGGATTGGCAGTCAAGAATGCCAAGGAAAGCAAAGGGGAGGATGCGATAGGTCATTGAAACAGATGACGAATTTTTGGAAGAAAGAAAGAAAGTGGAGAAAAAAATCCCGCTGGGTGAGATCCGAACCCACGACCTCCAGAATACGCTGCGCTGGCTACCACCCTTAAGCGCAGACAACAAATCCCTTAAACATAAATACCCGTGAAAGTGGAGGGAAAGACAGCCCCGCCGGTAGCGTAGTGGTCATGTGTACCGCCCAAAAGCAAAATTTACTGGCCAGAGAATGCTATGCATTAATATTTTTTGAGCATTCTATAGTACACAACAAATAAAAGACAATGCGCCCATGCGCTCCGCACAGATGGTTAACCGACGAATCCGTAACGTGCGGCAGGTGTTTACCGGTGTGTTACTCCTTATGGTTCATTGAAGTCCTTCTTTGTGTGTTTGTGGTGTTTTCTTTCGTTCCCGTTCATGCTCGCGGATTCGCCCATCGCAAGCTGCCTGCTCCTCGCAAGTACGTATGGTATGGTATGGTATGGCATGGTATGGTATGGTATGGTATGGTATGGTATGGTATGCTATGCTATGGTATGCTATGGTATGGTATGGTATGGTATGGTATAGCAGTACTGCTCCTCGCAAGTACTGCTCCACCCGCACCGGTACCGCTCCTGTTCGCCGTTGTCTCTTGATCTGTGCTTCACGCAACAGCTCTCTGCGCATGCGCGCTGCTGTGATAAACCCAGCCAATCCCTCTCCCCGTACTTCTAAATCTTCTCCAACCTGGTTTTCTCGCGCATGCGCGTGAGGTTGCACCGCAGGAGTTTTCTGCATACACAGGACCGCCAGCTCTTCGTTTAGCCTAGCCTTATAAAGCTTCGTTTTAGTATCTGCCTAAAGCTTTCATTGTGTCAATGAATGCACGAACGATAGCGTTTTCAGGTCTACAGAACTAACGCTGGTTGGTTACGTGCATGCCTCACGAACACGCGCAGCTCAAGAATAGGAGACACAAGTGACAGAAAGGACAGAAAATTTACGTCGAAGCCGTCGCGCCAGGAGCGACCATTTATAACTGATATAAATGACACACAGACACACTTTCACAGACACACTTTCGAAACCGGCGTCACAAGAGAGGCGATCGCAACGCGCGCGCACCGAAATTCCGAATAACGTCTTTCTAACGTCCTCTTCTTCCGTCATTTCGATCACTGAGCAGCGTGAATTCGCGCGAAGTGAACGGCAATTTCTTTATTCTCGTTTCGCATGCAGACGAATTTTACGAGCATAGAGCTTTTTACGTGAATCATTCGCGGGCAAAAAGCGTTGCGCGGAGCTGCTAGGGTAAAAAAAAATGAGTTAGGCCTAGGTTACCTAGGTCCCCCGACTCGGCGTATTGGGCACTATTTTCAAAAGCCCGTGCTTTACAGCTCCGCGGACACACTTTCAAAGGAACTGCGCGCACACGCGTTGACGAATATACGACGTTAGACACGCGCATTTAGACTTCATTGTGCTTCCACGCTGTTTTCGAGTATTTTCTCCTCTCACCCTCTCTTTTTCCATTCCCCTCTTCCCTTCCTTCGTGTTGCCTGTACATTCAATACTGCACGTCTGCTGGCAACTGCCGCGGCGCAAGTTTCTCTCATTAAAACGAACAACCATGTTTTTACTTTTGCTATTTAAACTTCCCGCCTTTTTTTGTTTCTGCGCGTATCGCGTCGTAAATGGCGATTCAACTGAAATGTGTCGTCTGCAATAGTTCGCTTTCCGCCCGGTATTCAACCGCAAGCTTCCTCGCGGCGAGATGGATCCGTGCCTATTCAGGGACGGTTACTGAAGCGCAATGCTCGCATTGAGTGCGTATAAACGTGCAGCGATTCGCGATGCTCTTTCGGACTTGGACGCGACTTGCGGCGAAGTGCCTACTCGTGACCTTGATCGCCGTCTTGTACCTGGTGCTGCTCTCAAATGTGATACGCTTTATTTCCCACCACACTCAGAATCTCGTCATCTACGTCAACAGGGCCCCCTTCGCCGCCGCGGCTCCGCGCTCAAACTTCAAGCTCATTGTTCTCCCCAAGCCGTTAAACCGGTCCGGGCGTCGCGTAGACAAGGATGTCCGCGTGTTGCCTCCTGCTGAGCGTATTTCCAAGCTCGACGTAGTGAAACGCACGAAGCTACCCACGGACCTTTTGAACAATCGACGTCAACACTCCGGCGACAACGGAGCGGAGAAGGCAAACCGCCGGAACGACTTCGGAAAGGCAGTGACTTCGCGTGGCACAGAAACCATGAGTCCGGTGACGTCTCAGCCTTCTAGTGCAAGTGTGCGACGTCAACACCCCGGTGACAACGGAACGGAGGAAAGAAGCCGCCGGATAGACTTCAAAAAGACAGTGACTTCCCGAGGCGTGGAAACCACGAGTCCCACGACGTCCCAGACTTCTAGTGCCAGTGAGGATGTTACGCTTTTCACTTCCAGCAACGGAACCAGCGACGCGCGAAAGGACATAGGAGAAAATAAGATTGGGCGAAACGCCACGAATGACACGATGATAGGCAAGCCGGCAGCCAACGGCGTCAAACGGACGAACAAAACTGGGGTACTTCCGAAGATTCCCAAGCGCTACGCAGTCGTCAACCCGGCCAAGAAAAACCGGATACTTCTCCTCGCCTACTTCCGCTCGGGGTCGTCATTCCTGGGCCAACTGCTGTCGTCCGCGATCAACGAGACCTTCTTTAGTTACGAGCCACTGGACCTCCTCAGCGCGGGCGAGCGTTTGAACGCTTCCACGGTTCGGGCAGGCTTGGACATTTTAAGAAACCATTTGACTTGCCAGTTCTCCCGCATGTCCGATTACCTGGCGATGGGGGCCAAGCGATGGAACCATTACGCCGTCAATACTTTTCTCATGGACTTGTGCGACCGTGAGGTCAACGTCTGCCTAAACCCCAAGTTCATGACCGCCGTGTGTCGACGGTCTCTGGTCCACATCGTCAAGGTCACGCGTCTCAGCGTCGCCCAGCTTCTCGCGTGGGTGCGACAGAACGCCGCCATAAGAAACGGCTCCCTGAAGGTTGTGCACCTCGTTCGTGACCCGCGAGCAATGGTGGTTTCGAGGAAAGCCATGCACTGGTGTAGGGTGACTCCCAAGTGCGGGAGCCCCGAGCACTTCTGTCGGGAAATGAGCGAAGACCTGGACGCCTTCGAGCAGCTGAAGAGTCTGCTGCCGATCGGGGCGGCGATACGCCTGCGGTACGAAGACATCGCGGCACGGCCGCAGAATGAATCGAAGGCGCTGTTCCGTGCCCTGGGTTTGGAATTCTCGGGCGCGGTGGTTGACTTTCTGAAGGAGCACACGACGGGGGCCGACCCTGAGGTTCTTCGGAATCCTTACTCCATCGTTCGACGTTCGGACGTTGCCGCGTTGGCGTGGACGAGAAAGCTGAGCTGGGAGCGCATTAAAGAGGTCCAGACCACGTGCGCTGCGGTGCTGCAACGACTAGGCTACAAGATCTTCCACGATAAAAAGGAGCTCAGCAGTGTCTTACCGTAGGTGCGTGTGCAAGTGACTGCAATCGAATCGTGCTCCGGTGATGTCACTCAGCGCAGGGAGTGCGTGCACTGACACTTCTATAGGCTCTCAGGATTTATATTTAAAGCGAAGTTCGCTGCTCCAGCTTCATACCTCAGCTCTCTCGAGTCTCCAGCAAGTGGCGCTAACGTATATAACTAGTTATTTCGAGTTGGTGCGCAGCGATCTGCTGTTTAGTTGCTGTGTGATACTGCGAGGCACCACACTTTGCTGGCAGTGCTGGCATGTCTGCTGGTGCGTGGAATTTTATGTATCTAAGAGTTGCTGAAGGCTTATTACCCGCCGTAGCCTCCTATAGACCTTGTTCTTGGCTCATGCGTTTGGCCATGGGTTTCACTGGGAGGTCGTCGAGCCACATACAGCTATTTGAAGGGACTCTGAAACACTTTTCTTAACTTTTGTATGTTTTCAATCCTTTCAGAACGTAGTCAACAAACACACTCAGCACTTGGAATAAGTGGTCATAAATAACCTCAACCAAAAACTACTACCCCATGCCCATCAGATAACTTGGAAACTTTCTCGAAAAATTTGCTCTTTCCTGGTCTTGGCGTTCTTCGACCGCTGGAATTACGTCACTACAGCGGTGTAGCGGCTATTGGTCGGCTTTCTTTCAGTCGCAGCAATGAACGCATTCGATAGCCACTTTAGAAAGAAAGCCACAAAAGCAAAGCAGAAACGGAAGGCGCATCTGCTGCGATGAGCAAATCACGCAGTGCCGCTTCGGACTGGCGATAACTGTAGCTTTCGCCGCGCTTCCAGACGTGAAGGAAATAGTGAAAGCGTTTATCGACAGAGTTGCAGAGTCCCTTTAATGTTTTGAATTGGAAGCCTGTCAATTTAATATGCGGCGGGGTACAGGATGAAGGTGCCTTTTATTGGAATGCGTAGCCAGATTTCGGTATTGATAAGGTGAGCTTCCCGTACCAAAGCGCGCTATCGGTCTGGACAGCTATTGCTGGGTTCACCGCTGATATGGGGCACCAGTATCGGTCAGATTGATAACTGCAACTGTTCATATTGGATTTGCGCACAGAAGTGTAAAGAAATGCGGATTCACAGCTTAATTGTTGTTATCTAAACAAACCATGAAGACAAAATACAAGATTGGTTAAAAAGGACTGTTCTTCCCAAATAACTATTGTACCAATTTGAATGCAACCTTTGAACAGATTAAAAGGACCCTGCAACACGTTTTTCAACTTTTTTTAAAATCTTAATTGTTTGCAGAACGTAGTCACCCAATACACCCAGTACTTAGATTAGGGGGTCGCAAATTACTGCAACTAAAAATCACTGCTCTATGCCCATCAGATAACTCGCAAACTCAGTCAAAAGATTTTCATCTCTTTTTCCGCTATTGACGCTCTTCGACCGCTCCAATTACGTCATTAAGGCCACGTAGCGGCGGTTGGCCGGTTTTCCTTCAGCTGCACCAATGGACGCTTTTGATAGCAGCTTTAAAAATAAAGCCACAAACACAAAGCAGAAATGGAAGGCGTATCTGGTGCGACGAGCAAATCATGCAGTGCCGCTCCGTGCTGGCGATAACTATAGTTTTCGCTGTTGTTCCAGACGCGAAGGAAAGAGTGAAAGCGCTTATCGAAAGTGTTGCAGTGTCCCGTTAAGGAAATTAGGTGAAACAGTTGCGATTCACCAGACTCAAGAGCTCTGTAGTCTCGTAGAACCCTTATGACGTCACAGGGACGTGTTTGTGTGATTGGCTGCCGCCTACCACAGCCGTTTCCAAGAATTATGATTGTGTGATTGTAGTGGGGCTTCTATAGTTTGGTTTGATCGTTCAACTTGAGCGCTAACATGGAGTTGCCACACTCATAACTGTCTTTAGGGTTTCCCCAATTAGGTCGCTGCTGGCGTTATGTAGCGCGAAATTTGAATGTCTTTAATACTTGCTATCTTTTTCTGTGTGAAAACAGCGTCTTTAGGAGACGGAATGGAGTTAAGAGAGTTAACACAGGCAGTCTGTCGAATTAAAAAAAAAGGTTTACCTTGTTGCATGGTCCTTTCAAGTCGTAGGAAAAACTGCGAAAAGAAAGCATAACTGTAGAAGTGTAACCACGCGATATACGAGTCACTAGTGTCACAAGGTATCAGAGTACCGCCACTCAGGAACGCAAGTCAGCAAAGGCGGCCATTTTGGTGTTTATCAGTGTCGCGCATGGAGTACTTTCCCCCATGGTGTCGCGAGATTGCTGCTTCTACGGCTTCGCCGCTAACTTCAGCCTGGTCGTATGTTAACCACACGGCCAAAGAAGCAGCAAAACGGCATCTTCGTACACAGTTCTGGTGCTGAAATGGTGCTACACGCGTTATCTTTGATTCGCATTCGGAACTAAGTCAGTCTTGCGCAGTCGCAGAGCAAGAAGTACGAGCTCAATATACCGGAGTTTACCGACTGCAAATGCATAAACAACAAAATGGCGGCGCCCATGAACCGTCTCAGTGTGAACAAATGTCACATGATGCGAAGTGACCAATGATCATGGCGGCGGCACGGAACAACAGGAGGAAAGAGTGCCGATATTCTTTAAACTTATCTAGTGACACTACGAGCCACTAGGTGCTGATGATTGCGAGTTCGTGCCATGTTGCACCGTAAGAGAGAGCGGCGGGAAATTCAAATGTATGTTCTGTGTTCAGGTGACTGAGGCATGTAGAGGTGGCGTCTGTGTGACCATTGTCTCTCCACTCATATCATTGTTTCTGTTCCCCCTTCTGTTCTTAAGAGAAACCTTGAAGACGGTAGGTTGTGCACTAACGCCGTTGAAAACCTAAACGAAACAAATTCTATACCAACGTTCCTTGAGGTCAGCTCGCGCCACGTCGTTTTGTCTCGCAAGCAATAATCACACGCCGATCGCGTTTTCTGGGGAGAGAAAGAAAATCACCGCAAACATTCAGATGAAAATAAACTTTATTAAGCAATGTTACAGGCGAAACATCGTTTTTTATAGCTCTACCACGCATACTATACGGTAAGAACCACAGTGATCTGGCAAGCGGGTCACACAAGCATTGATAAATGTCCTTCTATGCGAATCAACTGCTGAAAACAGGTTAGAAGCGATGTCCAAAACAATGCGGTGCCCTAAATGGTCATAATTGACAAGGTCTTTGACAAATTTCAGAAGTGTTTCCGAAGTGTTCCAAAGCTGACTAATTAACCTCAGCAATGCGAAAAAAGAAGTCAAAGGAACAACACAAAACGACATTTGCTACATCGTGTGACATAGGTATCGGTCAACGCTTGAACTCTAAAGCTTCTCATTGTATGTGTGTATATATATATATATATATATATATATATATGTGTGTGTGTGTGTGTGTAGTGCTGTGTGGCTATTTACAGTTGCTGTGACAACACACCGAGCGCGATCACTTTATAAATGGGGACAATGCCAGGAATTCTTTGCTTCTTTCGTGCAATGATGTATTTGAAGCGTTATTAACATTCTTTTCCCCCCTCGTTACGTATTTTAGCGTTGCCACAATGAATACAAAGACGGCGAACACGTGTTTTGAGGTTAGCGCAACAAGCATGGTTCGCACGTTTATATTGCAAAAGGCAGGTTGAAGAACGGATAAAAAGAATGCAGACATGTAATAACGGCATTCAAATAAAATGACTTTAGTTTGTATAACTGCTTACTTAACAAAAATACTGATACGCAAACTTTACTGCTTTCATTTTAATACACTTTCCTGTAAGTTGTATGCACTGGCGAGGCCCGCATGCAGGCAACCATGTGAGTGCGCTGTCACTGGTTGCGTAAGGCTGCGCGAGATGGCGGTACTTGTCCGGGCTAAGCACTCAATGTGTGTTTGATATTCGAAAATGAAATCCACCAATCGTTAAGTAATGTCTCGACACCAATTTGAGTGCGATTAATAACATATCTGTTGACACCCCCGTTGAGAATTGGGTTGAAATTGAGCAGACGACGCACGCTGTTTTTTTTTTTTCTGCGGCGTACTGGCGCAGTGGCACAAGCCGCGCCATGTCCGCAGCCGTTTCCAGTGTTGCCAAGCTAAGAAATTCAGAGCTAAACATTTCAGTGAATACGATCTATACACGAAGCCCTACAGCCTCACTCTCGCTTGTTCACAATCTTCGCTACCTCTCTGATTTAGCAAAAGTCGAGCGTTTTATTGTAACTCCGTTGTGGATGCTAAATAATTCGGGGAGTAGGATATATCCTCTCAAGGCATTGTTGGTATTCAAGAAGTTGGTATTCAAGGGCATTCAGGAAACAAAAAAAAACATCACTGGGCTGACCAAAAACAAAAAGTGACGAAAATTGCCAATTATATTTATAGAGCTAGAGTTTTTCATCAGAGGAACACGCGGAGCATGCAGATTATAGCGGGGGACATAACACTTGCTCGTTTAATGCGATATCTTCGTTAGTACGAAATGGATCGAGCGACATCGCCTGCACGTTTTGCTTTTCCAAAAAAGCGTGTGCCGTGCACGTTTGGTGCTATTGATGAAGAAAGAGCATGTTTGAGGCATAAAGTATTGCAAAATCCGTGCCATGATACACATTTCGTTTATAAATATTTCTCAGCCAAATATGGCGATCTATTTTGTAAAATGTTTGTAACTCACGGCGAACTGCATATTATGAAGCCTCGTTTTTTTCCCACAGCTTCCAAGTCTTGAGAAAAAGCCTACAACTTGTGTCGAAGATCAAATTTCCTGAATTCCACTTAGAATACCGCATATCTGCACCAATAGCTTTCTTTACCGGCCTGTTTGTTGTCAATCTTCAGCTATACACGGTGTTACCGACACCTGCATAATCCACCTCGTACATAGCATATATGTGTTAAACGTGAGGTTAGCTTAGAAGCAACCATTATAAATACATAGAATCTTCGTTAGAGAGTAATAGCAGAGGCGAGGACCGGTACTGGTACGATAGCTGGTACACCTGCGCATGCGCACAACCAGTTTTTCCGCCTTTGCGCATGCGCAGTAGCGCCAGTCGCCTACCAGGTACAGTATCAGAACCAGTTCTCCCCTCTGCTGTAACTCTGTGTTATAACGAAATCGCTGTACTAGAGATTTCGTTTTATCCGAAGTGTTCCATGGTCCGCGCTGTAGAATATAGAGAGCACATCATTCCTGCTTTTAAGGAAACATCGCTTAAAACGAAGCCAGATTACTGCCTGGAGGTCTTTGTTTTTTTTTTGTTTTTTTTTTTTTTTTGTAACAAGGGTTCACTGTACAATTACGTGCGCGGCTGAATGAGCAGTTGACTCTTCCGCAGAAAATATATTGCTACAAGGTTACTCTAAAACTGTACAGCATGGCCTCGGCGTCCGATCCACGCGAAATCATTGGCTTGCATAAGTACTCTAAGTTTTAGTCTATACATCCAAGGTATCACGAGTAGCTCGAGCCAACTTAAGCCTCTTAAATGTTAAAATCATATTTACGCGATAAAGCTATGCGACTAATTATGCTCGCCGGTTGCGAGCAACACGCGTTTTTTTTCTCTTTTTTTCACTCGGTGGTTTTGGAAGGTGCAGTTTATACTCGACTTAATATGTACAAAATTTGTACGAACGCTGCTGCATTCCCGCCTCCTTGGCGACAAGGCGAATCAACTCCAAGGCATATCAATAATGGCGTATCAAGCGTTTTGCGTCCATGGCGTATCAACAATCTTGAAATTGAAAAAAAAAAATTGCCACCAAGTTCTCGTATAAAATATTAAAACGAAGTTCAGGTTACCAGAGCGAAATAAAATCACCGACGAAAGTGATAATTGTCAATGAATGTCATTGCTTGGAAGATATGCAACTTTTCTCGCAACTAACTTATGAGAACGCTGTGAATAAGCCGCATTTACAGACTGACACAAAACAATGTGAGGCAACGCACTGCATGCTACTCACTGCGCTTTTGAGACATTGGTATTTCCTGAAATTTCTCTATAGACGTTTTCCAATCCAATGCAAAAAATCAGTGGCCTTAAGTTGCGCGGCCGTAACCGAAGAGCTAAGAAATTAACCGCACTTAACCATGCTTGACTCTCCAATGTCGGTTGTAACTTGAGACGTACGGTTCGGACGTGTCTTTGTTCTGCCCACCGCGTACTCGTTTATCACGTGTCATTCGCACCGAACGCATCCACATGAGAGTTTATCATCCTCCGCAGACGTGTACTTAAAGGCCACCTACAGTAATCACGTACTTTTCAAGCTTTTGCAACGATATTTCCCTTTATAGGGGCCTTGGCGTTTGGGGGGGGGGGGGGGGGGGGGGGGGGGGGCTTTTGGCGTCTCCTGTCGTCGTCGTCGTCATCGTCTTAATCGTAGTCTCATGTATTCACGGCACTAAAACATCAGGAAACTCGTTTACGCCTCGCGCTAGAACGTAGCGCGGACTTAAAAAAAACACCGGGACACTCGTTTACGCCTCGCGCTAGATAGCTTCGTGCTTCAAAGACAAAAGACTCTTACAGCGAAGCTGCATAACTCTACCCCCAACGGTTTCATCTCCGTTGGCAAAAACGCCAATGCGCCAAAAATACACTTATACACTACGTGCTTCGCCCCTCCCCAGGTTTCACGTTAGTGGAGATGGCCCGGGATTTTTTTAGCGTCGATCGGATCAGAGCCATGGCTTGCGACAAAAAGTCCCTGGTTGTCAGGCGACTCTCCGTGTTGTTGTTGGACGCCCAGTCGATGGCGACCTCAATGTCCGCTCATCTGGACCTGTCCAGAAGCGCCCTGAGCGTCGAGGACGTGCACAGGAGTACGCAAGTCAGCAACGCCGTGCTGGGCGTCACGGACGAGGCGGCGCTGTACCGGGACACCTGGCTGCTGGGCGTCGGCTTGAGAGTGTAGACGACCGTGCGCGGGTACCACGTCGTCACCGAGGACACGGACTTCTTGGGCCTCCGGGTGCTCGTGCTGGCCGCGGCCGCGGCCGTCGGTGCCGACCCGGCCACGAGGGGGCTGGGCACATCGTCTCTGCTGGCCAGGGGCATCGCCCGAGCCCGGGGACACTTGTACGACAGCCTGCGCCAAACGTAGCGCGCCATTCTGCGTGTCCGTACAGTGGAGGATCATGGGGCGGTCTCTCTTATTTGTCTTCCCAGAACAGTTCTGTGCAGCTCGCGGGCAGTGCAAGACTGCTCTCGTAATAGAAATGTCATGTGCCAAAAAATGCGGAGCTGTTCCGAGCAGGTCTGAGCAGAAAAGAAAGGCAAATAAAAGAGGCCAAGGGTAAAAGATGGGGTATACTTTAGATGTTAAATGGCTGTAGATGTGAATGAAAGAGTGAAAAATTATTTCTTGCACGGTATCGCCCGTGGCATCGAAATGTTGGAAATTACATTCATCTTCACTAGGCTCAAAAGACACGGTCGAAGTACTGAGGAAACACAAACAGGGCGCCGCTCACAACTAAAATTTATTTTCAAAAGAAGGAACATATATGCACACTACCGGCGCATGTTACACACTGATACTATGAATTGCATCACATGTTCTTATCTAGATATGCTACTTACAGGAATAGCTTGGGTTAAAACGGTCACTTACGAAATTTTACATTGTTTACTCCCACACACATTAAATGAAGAACTGTAGGAGGTCAAATAACAACCACAGCCTGTGATAGGCAAAATACTACGCACTCTATGCCCAATCATTTTTTTTTTTAAATTACAGCTAAAGCGTAGAGCGCTTTACAGCTTATGTTTCTTGGTTGAGCGCGAACAAACGATCCATTCCGCCCTCCCCCTCGCCCGCCTGTTTCCCCCACACCGGTTATTAATTCCTAACTTTGACCAATCGTTCATAGGTCCTGAGTCTTCTCAATGTGCTAATTTCAAAATGTGCAAACGTGACCTACGCGGGCTGATATGAAAGAAGACGATATGATTTTTACAACTGAATTTCCAATATCTCAAAACACGGAAGTCTCAGCATTTCGCTATCTTCAAGGCATTTAACTGCTTTTTTATGTAAAGGGCTGCCACGGAGGGGCATACTAGCTACAACGGTACGTGTTCCGTAGCTATAGGGCGCACGAGAGACGCGTTGCTCGATCGAACTCACAAGCAGAACAAAGAGAGATGCACAATGCAGGCTTACGAGTAGTAGGACTTTCCGCAGCGGTCGATGAGGAACGCCATGGAGTGGTCCATGATGGTTCTCGCCCGGTTGCCGCATAACCTCAGCAGGGGCTCGCTCACACAGCTCTTGAACTGGCTGTACGAGCTGCGACCGAAAGAAGGCGCAACGCCGACATAGTATACAGTATAGCTCCCTTATAGCGAAACTGGTTTTAACGAAATTCCGGCTATAAAGAACAAATGTATGTTTCCCGTTACCACTTGTACTCATATATTTAATGTTCAGATGTGGCGAAAAAACGGATATAACAAACTGATTTCCCTTTCCCGATGTGTTCGTTGTAAGCTGGCTGGACTGCATACAGTAAACTTCCGTTATAACGAAATAGCTTCGTCCGAAGTGTTTTATGTTAGTTTTTTGCGGTGCGCGCCGAAGGCAAATAATCTTCGCTATTAACGCTTTATCGCTTATAACGAAGTCACTTTTCCGTTCGGAGAACTTCGTTATAACCAGGGTTTGCCGCACGTGCAGAATGCATACGTCAGCAATGGTGTTAGACATGCAGTCGTTCCGATGATAATGATGATGATGATGATTGCTATTGGTTTCCCTTTTGTAGCGGGGTGAATACCGTGCTTCGCGCCCTCTGCCGGTCGCCGCTAACGTCAACTTGTCTCGGGAACAACTAAAGAGCGGCAATGGCTCATGTACGGTATCACTCCGCCCAAGCGACGTACCCGGATGTCAACGGGCGCTAGTTTTGAAAGGACATTGCTATGAATGCGCGACAGTGCCTGTCTTTTCTCGCGTAGTTTGTTTGTCGTCGCTGCAGTAGTTTATAAGCAAATTAAGTAAAAAAAAGTCACGAAAACGGCACGTGCCATGTTCAAAATATTCCCAGTAACGCACTACTTGCGCCGCGGAGTAACATCAGGCTGCGGTGATGAGGCACAGCGGCAACTTCTGTTGCTGTTCTTAAGTTGTGCCGGAGTGTAGTATTGCTGCGACAGGGTAGGCTTTGGCCCGATGCGGCCAAATATGAGGATTGGGAAGAGATTGAAGCTTTGCGACCATAGCACAGAAGATCTAACGCTGGTAAGCTGTATCTGAAGCACAAACGTAAAATTTATTTGTACGTGACGCACAACCTGTCCACGTCACCTGTTATGCAAAGCTCTCGATCCGTTCGGGAATGATGAATGAAATGAAAGGAAGTGCCCCTCACCAGCATATGTGGTCGTGCCTGGACGCCGGGTTGGTAACCTGGTCAACCATGGCGGTGTAGAAGACGCCGCAGTTGTCGACGGACACCTTACGAAAGCACGAGGCGTTCTGCAGGTACTCTGTGGAATGAAGGGTGAGACACAATGAAAAGGAAGAAATTGACGTGGTTGAACACGGTTAAACCAAGTTTGTTCTCGGTTGTTGCGCCGAGAGCGCACGGCCAATTAGAATAACAAATTTTGTTGGAAATAAAAACGTCTTGACGTTACTTGAATTGAATTGAATAGCACAGCAAGACAAAACACAGACGATGCTCGGCGCAGTCGCTGGTCGAGGGGCGAGCACGCAGTGAACTTAATTGGATGCAGCCAGCGACCCCTTGTATCATTTTCTGATGCCACGCACCCTTTCCTCTCCGCACCCCTCCCCTTGAAACGCACGAGAGATTAGACGCTTTCACTCCGCAATCACACGAGGCGCTGGCTTGACCTTGGCGGAGCTTGAAGGTCACGTGGACGTAACGAGCCGTTTTCTGTGCTTGCTACTGGCTTAATAGAGCTTTGGCTGGAACATATTCACATCGGGGTCATGGTGAAGTTGGTGCAAGAGCAGGAACGCATGTTGTCCCGCTGTATAAATAATGGCATCGTATTAGATGCGACTGCATCTCATTCACTCGCCTTGTCCCTCCATACGGCGTTGTTGTTGTCCGTCCACACCACTCCCCCATTCTCCTCACCACGCGAGCTGCGTTCTCCGCCGCTCACCCCCTCTCCTCTCCGATAGCGAACACTCTCTCGCGAGGGGCATTGGATTGGTTGGATTCGATTGGGTTGGCTTGGCTTGACTTGGCTTGGCTTGGCTTGGATTTGATTTGGATTGGATTAAAGTGGATTGTGTTGGATTGTGTTGCGTCATAGCCGCGCCACATTGCGTCATAGCCGCGGTCGTTCCAGCACCGGCGTTCCGATTTCGGGCACGTGCATAGACTTGATCTTCGCTGCAAATTGCACGGTGGTCTCGTTACTTCCCCATCCACTACCCGTACACTTCAGCGACCACAAGGCCGTCATCGTTAACGTTACGCCGCGTGTTAAATAAAGAATACATTATACGCGTTCCTCACACGTTTCACGCAATTAGAGAAACAACCCAACGGAAACACCAAGTGAACCCCCAAGATGCGTCGCATCTCCACAGGGTTCCCCTCGCGGGAAGGTGGGGTAATTTTTTCCTGATTCAAGGATTCAACTTCAAATTTCCCGCTTTAAATTTTATGAGCGGAGCAGAGGGAGGAGAAGGTTCACCAAAAAGATGCAATGCAGGTTGATGGCGTGGATGCAAAAAGGATACAGATGACGCAACCGTAGTCCGAAGGAATTATGAACGAAGACGGCAAAGGATACTGTTGTATCCGCCGCCCACCGAGTCACCATACGTGGCAGAGAGATGCAGACGCTACCTCGTACCCACGGAAAAGAGAGCATTTATTCTTGTTACATGCTATTTATAACCGAGCTCCGGTTACTGGTGATGATATTGGAAACTGGCCACCTTAGTAGCGTGCGCCACCTGGTGGCATGAACAGAACTACATTACACAACCCAACATCCCCCCCCTCTCAAAAAAAGGGGGCAGTACACCGTCACACAACACAACATCCCCTCCTCCCAAAAAGGGGCACCTGGTAGTTCTGTTCATGCCACCTGGTAGCATGAACAGAACTACATTACACAACACAACATCCCCTCCTCTCAAAAAAAGGGGCAGCACACCGTCACACAACACAACAGATACACCTTTTCAAATAAGTTGACTGGTTCAGTGCCACCGGTGGTGAGACGCAGAGTGCAACGCGCGACTGTTTAACGTGCCCCGAAAGTGCACCGCGTGGGAAACGTTCTTTAAATGCGTAAGCATTTGTGTGTGGACTCGAACGAGGAAACTCGTCTTTCCGTCTGTAACGCTTGATATGCCCCACTTTTTTCCGCACAAGGGCATACTAATAAGAAATGTCGCCAGGGCCTTCATACTTTGATATCAGATTTGTTACATTGCCCCAAAAAGATATCTTTTCAGCAAGGCATTCGTGTGTATAAATAATGAAGCCGACTTTGAAGGAGTTTTGTGCATAGCGCTTTGAAGGGAACACAAAGTCTTAAGGGGGTAATTAATACAAGATTCCTGCGCCTTTGTATTTCCGCATAAGACCTCCTGTATTGTCTTTAAATATGTCTTCCCAGCAAAGAATTTTTGTATTCTAGTGGAGCCAACTGTATGTTGGATTCGTATATAGCAAAGTGATACAGGAAGCTATTGGAGGTATTTAATAAAATACCCCTGGGGCTTCCTACTTTGACATCAAACTGCTTGTGCGGCACCTGTTAAAATGTCCTCCCAGAAATGCATGTGTTTTGCTTCACTTTTATTTTGCTGCCGCGGGAATTCTGTCTGTGCTACTTTTGATGTAGTCATTACAGCAACTACAGCGAGACAGCGGGCGCTTTGTCACTAAGCCCGAGGTTTTGATACCCGGCCTATGGGGTTCCAGCTTTCATGGTCATGACATGTAAAGTTTTCCGTGTATGAATTGACGCTCGTCGTACGTTTAGGAACATTGCCGCGCATAAATTAATTCGAAGCCCTTACCTACGAAGTTACACGCTCCAAAGTTCTGCACTTAAATGCGAACCAGCGTCAGCATAAGACCGCCATACCAACTACAAGCCACTTCCACGTAAGGGACTCCTCCTATTAATGCGTAGCATTCTTTGTTGAGATACCCCCACAGCCAGGACAGTGTATAACGCCCTGCATTTCCACAAAAATGCAGATATCGCGGAAGTTCCACCTGTAATCACGCTAATAGCGTAAATGGAGATAATTGGTCGCACTAAATTTTGAAAAACTAAGAAAACAAAAAAAAAAAAAATACGGAAAATGGCGAAACATGTAACGCCTTGCATTTCCACAATAATGTATATTTCGCGAACGTTCCGCCTGTAATCGTTCGAATAGCGTAAATGGAGATAATTTGTCAGACGAAATTGTTAAAAACTTAAAAATAAGAAGAATACCAAAAAAATTACGGAAAATGGCAACAGGTATAACGCATGGCAATTCCACAATAATGCAGATTTCACAAAAGTTCCAAATGCTCCAATCTTAATAACAGCATAATTGGCGGTAATTGGTGGAACAAAATTTTGACAAAATGAAAATAAAAAAATAAGCAATTACGGAAAATGGCAAACTGTATAACGCCCTGCATTTCCACAATAATGCAGATTTCGCTAATGTTCCACTTCTAATGGTTACAGTAACGTAAATGGAGATAATTTGTCGCACAGGATTTAGAAAAACAAAAAAAAATTGACTTTAAAACTCACACTCACGACAAGGGGCATAAGCATGCTACGCATTAGTAAATAATTCTCTGAATTTCTGCAGAATTTTTTGCGTATAGTATACGAAAGAAATCGAACGCACATTCTGTCACACTCATATTCGTGAGTGAATAATCAGGCTTAATCATTAAATGTAACTAGCTTCGTGTAGTAAGAGGGAAAGGGATGACGGCAAATAGGCCAAAGTTTACTCTTCCATTTAAAAAGCCTCAGTCTCAAAAAAAAAAAAAAACTTAGCGGCTATTCATTTTCAGATACAGACTTCCTCCCACAACGGGAGAATCGCATTCCGCGCATTAACTTAACAGCCTTGTCTATTTTATTTTTAAAAAAAATCACGCCATATCCACGGAATGAATGATGATAAGTGGGGCGAAGCTACGGTAACTGTAACTCTCCCGTGAAAGTTCGCCCATTACATCATTAAGAAAGACGTAAGACTGTGTGCGTACATTGTACAAATCAACTTTTATTTTCGGAGTCAATGCTCCCAGGCCCAGACCTGGTGAAAGACCCCGCGCCATCGAGGACTACCCCGCACCTCCACCACAATTTGTCACGTAGGATGGGACACAACGGTAAAGAAAGAACTTTTATTTAGGGCGAACTTGTGCCCGAACAAGACGAGAGGAAACGAGCAAAGGTCCTTGCGTCTCGTTCGATCTCCGAGAAAGACTGCCTGCGTTCGTGGCGTGATCTCTTGCGTGATCTCCCCATCGCAGTGCACGTGCGCTCGCGCCTTCGTTGGCGAACAGACAAGCTCGCGCTCCCGGTGCCGAGTTTGCGCTGCCGGTTGCAGCCGGTTCTTGCGCGTGCAACGCGGCCCACTTTGCGACATCTCCGAAAGCATGCGGCGGTCACGTACCACGAGACACAAGGGATGGACAGACCCATGGCTTTAGGAGCTTCGCCCCTAAAATCAGAACGCACACGCAGAGCCTGTCAACGCCCCCTTTGTGCCGGTGCCGGCATAAAAAAAAAACGGAGGCCCGTAAAGTCCTACGTCCACCTACCGGTAGTGTTCGGGCCCGCATAATAGCGCATGAATGCATTTCCTACCAAAGCCAGCTCTTGCCGAACCCCATACTATAAAGAAAAACGAAACCATTGTCGATATACACCACTTGCCTTGCCCTATAAATAGCGACCGAGGAGAACAAACCTATCGAAAATATCGAAAACGGAAGCGCAACCGAGCGAGGACGTCGGTGTCCGGACACCGCAGCGCAACGCATCCGCCGACGAATTGAATGCGGAAACTCGCATAGCGGAGCACAGCGGTCAAAGTGCGTTTCTTTCCGTACGTAATCACAGAGTACAGCGCCACTCGTTGCATATACGTGTAGAATAGAAAACGTGGGCACGCAACGGATGGTTGATGTCGTGCCGCCCTGATCGCATCAGCGAGCGCGAATAACGACGGGACAGGAGCAGATACTGTACGGCGTTGTATGCGACTTTGAGGAAACGGCAACATAACACCCCTCTCTCCGCTCCGCTTCTTTTATACCTTGCCCACTGTTTGAGTTCCTGGTCCGCATATAAAGCTATGCGTCTGTGTCACTTCCCTTTCCTTGACACCATGCCGTTCAAATAGAAAAATACAATGCAGCGCTATCTGTTTGTCTCACCTCACTTAATTCCCCCGTGATTGTTATTTCCGATGCACGCCACTTGAGTTCCACATGCCACGAATAGCAGCTTAACGTCCCAGCCCTCCTCCCCGCTGATAGGTTTTTTTTTTTTTTTATAGAACAAACGTTGGAGCATTATTATACACAGATATGCTCAGCAATATTGTCTCAAACGCGTATAAACACACATATAAACAGTGCCAAGTTGTTGTGAAAGGGAGGTTATTAATAGTCGGGAAATGCAGACGCACGACTCGGATGAAGAGCGCTGGCGATAGAGCGAAGCCTTGCGGTACTCCCTCTTTTCGGTGTGCATTGTTTGCGGCTAAACGGCTGGACGCCACAGCAACAATATAGGAGGGGCATATAAAGAAGCTGCCGTCAATGCAGAATACCCGATAACAGCAAGCATGAAGTAATATTGAAGCAATAATATGACCTCATACGCGCAGCGATTGCTTGGGGGCAGCAGTGCGAGGAAACGGACGTGGGAGGAAGGATGCGAGCGGAAGAACGGTCACTTTCAATGACGCATACGCTTGCAATCGACAGGAAGTTGGTGGCGCATGCGCCGTTGCCGCCCCTGCGGCCGGACGCGCATACGTTCACAGGTGACTGAGTCTTTTCACGAACGTCCTCGGCCGGTGCATGCCCACCGCTGTTTCGCCGAAGTTCCGACATTGCCTAAAATAAGCTGACAAGTGTTTCCCCTGCACGCAAATGCACTGCGGAGTGCCGCATAATGGGTTTTCTTGCATATACCGTTCCATATAGGTGTATTAATTATAATAAAAACAAAACAAAACAAGTGTGCTTGCGTGGTTTGAAGGCGACAGCCTAGCAATTATCAGACATCGTGTGCTACATCGTGTGAAGCATCATTCACACAGCCGTTTTTCACACCGTCACGTCACCGTTTTCCGTCATGGGCGACGGTTTCTCGGGCGATTTCTCGCCGAACACTGTGCGACGGCGACGGGAAGCCGAGCTCTACGTTTCCGTTCCGTCAACGCGACGGGACCACGCTCCGCAGTAAACCAGCCAATCAGAAAACTTACATTTTTGCGGCTAAATTTAGCGAAAAGTGAGCACACGCAAACATCTAAGCCATTATTTTTGCATTACAGCAATTATAGTAACCTTGTATTGTATATATCACTTTTTTTTTTTTTTTTTACTTTTCAGATTAAACACGCTCTGTTCTAGGCTAAACTGATCACTAGGCAAACGACCCTCTACTCTGATGGAGAGCTCCAATCCGAACACTACTCTGTTACGTCTCCGTCGCGGTTTTTTGACGTGACGGTGTCGTGACGAAGAAAGTGACGGCTGTGTGAATGAGGCCTTTTTCTTCCACTTTTGCTCCGACAGGCAGACTGCAGCCCTTACACGTTGCAGCTTCCTCCGCGTCAGAGCTCTTCCGCGTGCACACTCTCTACACATCACCCGTCACAGCGCATGCGCATCAGGCTATTTCTTGTTGCATTCTAACGCCGGGGCGATTAGAGGCTGAAACGGGAAGGGCATGATAGTATTGGCCCCGGCACACTCCTCCCACACGGACAACGATTTCGCTCTCGCGACGGCCTGCGCACTCGCAAACCAGGCCATGGGAGGAGAGCCTGACCCCCTCCCCCTCGTCTTTTTCCTACCGGGACGTTATTCAGCAGTACAGGATAAAACGAAAAATCTATTCACCGTGCACACCCCCAATTAAGTAAACACCAAGGATCTACGCTTCGACTACTACAAACCAACACGTTCCCTCATCCGGTTCGACTTCATAAGCAGTACCCGAATCAGCATTCACCATAGTGCAAGTCCTGCGGACAAACAGGCTCCCTGTATCATGTAATCTGTGAATGCAGACTTGCCACCCCTTTCTGTAGCCCAAACCTCGAGCAGTGGGAAACTGCGCTGTCTAGCGCACACCTCGACGACCAGGTCATGCTGACGGAGAGGGCGGAATGGGCGAAGATAGCGTTTGGACTTCTGGACTGAGATGCCTCTCCCATGCAATAAGCTAAATAAAAGTTGCTCTCTCTCTCTCTCTCTCTCTCTCTCTCTCTCTCTCTCTCTCTCTCTCTCTCTCTCTCTCTCTCTCTCTGGCGACCCTGCCTGAGATTTCACGCGAAACCTAATTTATTATCTGGTTACATCGGCGGCTATTTTGGTGCCATTTGTGTTGACGCCAGTGATTGATTGATTGATTGATTGATTGATTGATTGATTGATTGATTGATTGATTGATTGATTGATTGATTGATTGATTGATTGATTGATTGATTGATTGATTGATTGATTGATTGATTGATTGATTGATTGATTGTAGAGTTTAACGCGCCGACGCAACGCGGGCGATGAGGCGCGCCGTATAGTGGAGGGCTCCGGATTAATTTCGAACACCTGGGGATCTTTAACTTCCGCCGAAACCTCGTACACACGGGCGTTTTCGTTTTTTGCCTCCATCATAAAAGCGGCCGCCGCGGCCGGGAATCGAACCCGCGTCCTCGTGCTCAGCAGCGCAACGCCTTACGCCTTATCCACTGAGCCACCGCGGCGGGTGACTCCAACGACGACTACGACGACGGTCACTTTTCTCGTTTGATTAGACACCTTAGGATTTCGCCTCAATAACTTATCGTTAGCTGCGTATGTAGTATCGAGAGAAAAAGAGAAAGTGGACACAGGGGCCCCCTTCCTTACCCCTCTGGTATCGCTCCGAGCTGCATATTGCGTGCACCGTGTCGATGGAGTCACCGACGGCGTTGTTGAACTTTGACCTCTGGTCCTCGGTTGCGCAGTCGGTCACGTAGCGCCGGATGCAGTCCACGAAGCGGCTCCACATTCTGCAGGGAGATACGCACGACATAGTAAGATGCAGCGTTGCGACGTCAGAAAACGTACTTCCTCGTCGGTGTCGTTTTGATAAGGTGCACCGAAGTGTTTTATTTACTGTGTAGTTCATTTAACGAGCTCCGCATTCTCTCCGTGCGATATAGTGCCTTTACCGCCTGTAGATAACCGGTAATTAAACGCAAGCTTGTCAGAAACTGCCTAAGTCAGAAGTCTCCAGGCAATGCCGAAAGTTTCCAGGCCACAAGTAATTCAAACAGAAGCTTAACCATAAAATTAAAACATAACATTTTACTCCGTAAGGTTGCCAAAATTATTATTCATTGCGATTATATTAAAAATACTCTGATTCTAATCGAGAGTTCAGCTTCTCCTTTCATTATTTTGGGACTGGTAACTTTTGGCGCGGCCTGGTTACTTTTTACCGAGACTGTGCATCTAAAAATACTTTGGTCTGTGTAGGAATTGACGCAGGTAACTTTTCTTTCGAGTTTTGTGAGTTCGGGGAGTTTACCGGCGTCTGAAGCTACTTAACAGAAAGATTATGAAAAATTCGACTCCCGGTGCATGCTAATAACGTACTAGACCCCATACAGCAGATTAAGGAACAGAGCAAAAACAGAAATCAGCGACGGGTTGTCGTTTTTCGCCTCTCTTGTTCGTCGCCATGTTCGTGCGTTGAAGCTATACCGCCCTTTGGTCGTACGTATCTCCAGCCCACGCTCTGCAACGCTGAAATTGTCGAGTTCGGGAGTTACAGTTATCAAACAACGAATTATTCTATATGAATCCCGGTTCTAGAAATGCATATCTATGAGCGACTCGGGGGCAATACTTTTCGTAAGATTTCAAGATCTATGTGTTTAAATTCAGAATTGTCACCGTCATCTGGTAGCCACTTGACTAGGCATGGGTTGCTTCTCATGCGTTCGTTGTACCTTTCTTTAAGTGCGTGAAATAAAAATGAATACATAAAGACAACTTCGGCCTTTAAGCAACGAGCGTCGCTGAAGCATTCGGAAGGTGACTAAGTGATAACTGGCCTGCAGTGGACAGTACCAAGAGACGCCTAGGGTTTTTTGGTAAAAAAAAGTATAGCAAGAAAGGTGGTAGAGGCATCACAACTATGTATGAATATGTAATCAATCAGAACAACAGCTAGCAAAGCACGCCGGATGACGTTTTCCACCCCATCCCTCGTGTATAAAATCCCTCGCCGTCATCGTCACAAAAACAACCTACCTGATGTAAAACTGCGCACGCGGGCTGGCCAGCGACAAATAATAGACAGGACGAGCGCAGATTCACAAGTATGAAGCAACTAAGTACGAATAGTCTAAGTACGAGGAATCAACTAGCCCAACAACATGCTTTGCAACATGCGTGAATATTGGGAGTGCTAGGCATTACTCAACAGCCCCGCATTCATTTCGAAAGAAGGGTAGCACGTATACGCACATCAATCAGCACGCATAAAATATGCAAGCATTGCGCATGAACACAGCCCCCGTCGTGCGGAAATCTAGAACAGAGAAGCAGGCCGCGTGCAAAAAAATTAGTGCACGGTCTACCGTTGGGCGCCCTCGAGGAAACCCTTAACGCGAAGTGCCGCCTCGTGCCGTGACAGCCTCCCGCACTACTTGGGACACAGCTCTTATCGGCGACTCGAACTCTAATGTCGGGCCTCGGCTGGCTGGTCTCGAGGAAGCCGCGTTCCACTGTCCCAGTGTTGGCGCGCGCGAATCAGGGCCTGACCACCGTGGTCACGAGCGACAACGACAGCGTTCTAGCGGCGCGGCCGGCCGTCACGTTCGTATGGTCGGGGATAACGGACGTCCTTGGGGTTTTCCTCGGAGTCGCCACGGAGTGCAGGCAGGCACTGCAGCGAAGCCGACGCCTTGCGCCGGGGATTTCAAGCGCTGATGCGTATTTTGGTTTGCGTTCACCCCATCTAGTCGTGCAACGTGAGGAAAGGCGCATGTTGGGTGAACGCGTGTTGGACGGAGCGCCAAGAATGACAGAAAGAAAAAGAGGGAAAAAAAAGAAAAGTCCTGAAGAACGTTATTTTTTTTTTAATTATGGGGGGATTTTACGCGCTGAAGCTACGTCCGCGCTATGAGGCACGCCTTAGCGGAGGATTCCGGATTAATCTCCACCACTTAAGCCTTCCTCCTCCACTTGGCGACAACCACATTCAAATACATTAGAGGAGCAGAGAAGCTGCGCTAAATTCCTGGCCAGGCCGGACTACTGGAAAACGAAAAGGCTAATCTCATCTTGCCCGCGACACATACATCCGGGATGCCAGCAACGGCTTCCAAAATACTAAAGACGTCTACTCCCAGCATGCCACCCTAACCTAACACGAAAGCAGCAAGTGCTATTTCGGGACCGGCAGTCACAAACCGGAACACTCGAAACGCCAGCGAGGCTACATCTAAACAGATACGGCAAATCAACACCCTTTGCCATTGTCTTTACAGGGCAAAATTATCAATACCCAAAACCTTCGAGAGGGCTCCCAGTACATCCAAATTAGAAAACAATACACTCGAGAGTGGCTGATTTCACCTAGAAGAGACGAGTGGCACCGCGACCTGATTGATTTCATGCAGGAAGCCGTCAGCACAAGCCTGGGCCGAGGCCTCTGAATCTCGCAACGCTCCCTACAACTCCTCCTCGCTTTCTACCAGTCAATAAAATACTCTCTCTCTCTCTCTCTCTCACCACTCGGGGATCTCTAACGCACGCCGAACTCTCAACACATGGGAGCTTTGTCGAATCAGCCGCCGCGGCAAGGGTCGAACCCGCGTCCTTGGGCTCACCGCAGCGGGTAAAAAGAAAAAGAGAAGGAAAGAAAGACAGAAAGAAAAAGAAAGAAAGAAAGAAAGAAAGAAAGAAAGAAAGAAAGAAAGAAAGAAAGAAAGAAAGAAAGAAAGAAGCTCGCGTGATCGAGGCGTGCAAAAATCACACCCGCAGTCGAGTTGATTGCCCGCTATGTCAGTATGCAAACGTATTATTTGCGCTCACTTGCACATGTCGTCCACGTCCTCTATGGTGGTGGGGAACATGTAGCGCAGGTCGTTGAGGAACGGCTTGACCAGGTCGGTGCAGTTCTGCAGCTTCGTCTCGCAGCCCGTGGGGCCGCGGCCGTTGGCTGACAGGGCGGCCGCTGCGCATACAGATCAATATCAATCAATGAGATCGCACGCACAGGGAGAAAGGCACGCACGGCAAGTTGTGAGTTCTAAACCCGCGCTCTAATTGACACTGAGGACGCTGCAATGCTTTTCCACACGCGCTGCGTCGTTTTTCAGGATGTTATCAAATTGGTGGGAATAAGGTGCTTCTATAGAATTCCTTTACCACGTTTTGTTAAATCAGGTAAGAACAGAGTCGGTCCTTGTGTACACCGTTTCGTCGACATCTTGTCATGTTTACAAAAATAAAGCTGCACATTCCTTGGCAGTCGTTGCAACTCTGAGTATGTTCCATCCCGATTTTGCAGATTTCCGTACATTATGCTCGGTGCTACGGTTCCTTGGCCATAAATTGTTCGCTCGATCCACGTTGGTGCAAGCTTTCAAGAAAAACGTTATTTTTTGAAGAACTTTTTTCCTCCGGTAGTACGCTTGAAAAGACACTGAATGAAGCTGTGAGCATATATCAAATTACTACGTTCGGTTAAAGTACAATGTTCCAAGTTTGTTCTTCCAATGTGCACGCTTTTTTTTCAGGATGCAATTAAATGGGCCCTGCAACGGTGATGTAAGCACTTTCACTCTTGCTTTTTGCAAAATGGTATAGTTATAGCGCATATTTACAAGCTTTAGTTATCGTCGGCACGAAACGGTACTCTGTGATTGGTTTGCCGCTGGGGATACCTGTCGGAAGTCCCTGGGTTGAATTTGGGAGATTTTTACTTAAAAGCGGTTATACAATGGTTTACTGTTGAAGTTTAGAAAAAACGCCGACAACAATGGCAGCGACATAGCTTGTGTGGCGTCACGTGGTCTCGTAAAAACGGCCGGACTTTGAGGACCACCGGAAAAGAGCGAAAAAATATGTTGCACGAGTCTCCAATTTATCTCCATGACTGGAATTTTATGGTGTTTTATTTAAAGCGGTTATCGCATGATTTTCTTGCTGCAACCTATTGAACCCGGTCCCCAGCCAATAACGTCGATGCAGCTTGCGTGACGTCACATAGGCACGTGAAAATGGCCGGGATTTGAAGAAACACCGGCGAAGAGCGAAGAATATTTTGAACGAGTTTTAAATTTCATCTTTGGGCTTTGGCTCGGAGATTTCGCGGCCACCTAATTTAGGCGCTATACAAAGCAATTTTTGGCAGTTTTACCAATTTAAAGCAGTTAAAATGTTGAAAACAATTATTAAAATGTTTACAGGGGCCGTTAAAATTCAGAAGCGCCGTGCCGTTCCTATCTCACCGCCATCCTCACCCATTTCATGACGTAAGCTGAAACGATACAGTGGCAAGTCTGTTTAATTTGAAGCATCTACGCTTCAGTGCCTCCCTCAGCTCCATTCTAGCCACGAAAGACGTTTTTAACCTAAAAAAAAAACGCAAGAAGTATTGAAAATATTTCAAATTTCGCGCTTCAGTGACGTGTTCAGGGCAGGAGTGACGTAATATAGGCCGGCACTGAGAACATTTTTATCGGTGTGCAAACTGCATTCAAGTGACGCGATCGAACGGAACAAAGTCGCCCCATTGCAATCGCCTACTCATGTGTCTTAGCGGTGGGTCCTGTGACGTCATAGATTCTGTGACGTCATAAAAAAGTTTCCCGAAAGTGGCTGGGGAGTCGCCACTGCTTCATACCTTTTCTTTCATTTCTGCGTTATTTGTTGGAATTTCGCGATAAAACTGGAGTCATTGTTATCGGGACAAAGCTGTCTCGTATAGTCTTGTAACCAGTCTTGTATCAGTAATCAATCTTGTACCAGTCTTGTATACCAGCTTGTAGCCAAACTTACATTTTGTCTTCATGGCCCCTTGAATGTATTTAACCCACGTTCGCGCTGTATAAACGGTACGGCAAACAAGAAATATTAATTATAAACAGGTGATAACCGATTCAGTAAACTCTCATTACAACGAAATTTTCTGGGCAGAAAACTCGCTTTGTTATAAGCAGTGCTTCGTTAAAAGCGAGGGTGATTTACTCTCTGTGCACCGCATCGTAAAACACTGCGAAAAAAGCGAGATTTCGAATAAAGCGATTTTCATATATGGAGTGTTTACAGTATTTTGAAGACCGGAGTAGCATCCAAAAATGTCGTAAGCCCTTGTCAAGTCATTGTGGTAGTGCGCGAAACGGCCGCGTATGGCGCGCATGGCGTGGTAGCAAAGAGGAAGTTAACGTCAAAAATGTCGTAAGCCCTTGTCAAGTCATTGTGGTAGTGCGCGAAACGGCCGCGTATGGCGCGCATGGCATGGTAGCAAAGAGGAAGTTAACGTCAAGGTGACGAGGAAGTTAACGCCGAAGTGACGAAAAGAAGATTAGAATGCTGGTGCACGAAAAGCAGAGATAGGAATATTGCCTAGAAGAGTTACCACCTGTAACAGGAAAAAAAAAAGTATTTTGTGCCTAATAAGTTTTTTGTGCCTGCCCTAAGCAGCGCTAGCATTGAACCAAGAGTATGAAACATAGGTATATTAGTCCTTTTTGGTAAGGTGACACGTCATCACCCCGCTACAAAGGGAAACCAATAGCAATCATCATCACCATCAGCATCTTCTTCTTTTGAGCTTTGCTTTTAACCTAAACCCCCACACTTCCACTTAAGAGTGAAATAAATGGCTTCAAGTACCGAACTACACGATGCGGCCACGAATAAAACTGTTTGACCAATTCACTTCCGTGTCCGCTTAAACTGTCCTGAATGTCCCATTGGGCGAGCTGCTGCGTGATATGATTTGGGTATTTTGAAAACACTTGTTTAGTTCAACTTGTGGTCTCGCAGTGCGCTGAATTTTTATACAGAAAAGGTAAATGTTCTGAAATGGTGTGTACCAAAGCTTTGACATGCAGTTCCGTAGACCTCAGGGTTTTCGCAAAAGCCCTGCAGAGCGTAACGCCCTCCACCCCCTCAAAAAAAAAAAAAAAATCACCACCGCCCCTTAATATTTTTTTCAGGATTGGAGTAAGCCCCCTAAGAGTACATGAATATCGTAAGCGCGCACACTGGATATGAATACAGTCGAACCTCGGTATAACGAACACTTATATCGCGATTTATCGGGTGTAGCGAACTAAATACGAAGTTTGTTTGGCCACGCTTCATTTCAATGACATTTATTCTTTTTATAACGAAACCGAAACATCGAGAGCTGCGCGATATCGGCTATAACCAAGAAATATTAGGTTCCCGCGAGGCACAAAACTCGAAATCTAGTATAATAAAATCAAAATATAAAAAATTGAGACAAGCACAACCATTTTTTAGTAGTTTGAAAAACTGCAGAAGTAGAAAGGGCCGTTTATTGCGTGGAAACTATGAAAAACTTCGTTCCGCTCAACATCCTCCTTCAAGTAAACAACAACGCAGGCCTGTTTTGCGGAACAAACTTTGTTATTCTGTTGTAATTTCACGTTCTCCCGTACCGGTCCCTTTAGTATGAAATTCCACAAGGAGGCAGGCAAGGATTAATTTGCTTATAGTGGGTTCGAAGCCTAGAACAATGAGTTTTTTTTCCTAAGATTTTTGCACGATCCAGATTGCCGATTTATTACAGCCGATTTTTACCTCTGTGGTTACAACGAATATCGGATATAACGAAGTAATTTACTGCCCCGATATTACTTCGCTATAACGATGTTCCACTATATAGCGGTTTAGGTGCAACACAGCAAAGCAATGAGCCTTACAAAGCAGACATAACTTTTCTCATCGCGTGTTCCCGCAGGCTTGCTCTGCAGGAGAGATGGACAAGGGACGGGGAAATGCGAAGTTGTCTCCACGTATCGATTTTGTGGAAGCCCGCTAAAGCGATGGCGCCCTTGTGTATTTTGTTTGGTCGGAGCGATCGACTTCGGCACGTGGGGAATACACCCCTGCACACGGAAGGAAAGAATCGTTCGCTGTCACGGATTTTCAAACATTCGACAACCTCGTGCGGAAGTTTCGTGTCGAAGAAGGTATCCCGCAAGGAGGCCATCTGGCTGCTACACTGTTGCGGTGCGTGTGCTCGCGGTCAAGGTCCGCCGGTCCGGAAAAGAAACGTGATCCTCTGTGCGAGTTTACGTAAAGCAGCCGGCGCGTGTGGCCTCGCGGTTTTCTCTCCTCCCTCTCTCTCTCTGTCTTTCAATGTCGTTTTTCTGTCCCTGGTTACGACTACAAGGCACGCAACGATGTTTGTCTTCGTAATCCTGAAAGATATCACGAAGAAACGTTGAGCTTTGGCTGGACTGACACCACCGTACGGCGACCAAGTGTTATGGGGAAAGAATCTCTGCAGAAATTCTTACAGAGCAACATTACGTCTTACGTTCACATAAAAGAGTTCTTTGAAATCGTAGTTGCTAGAAGCACGAACAAAAGGTAGGGCAAAGTGACCCCCATTTTTCGGGATGCTCTGAAGCCTATGCATATGAGTATAACATTTTCCGCTTCTGGCTTCGAACTTCGCTATAAGTCTCAACTATGAGGGCAAAACCTGCCGTACTGCTCGAACTGCCGACGAAAGTGGAGATTCTGAACAAATCAAGAAGGGAGCTAGACGTGTTGCGGACTAATGACAATGCTGTTATTCTGCTTTCTTTTTAATTGGCAGTTGGGTTAATTTGAAGTTTTTTAACACGAAAGTATTTTATTCCGGGATACACAAACATTTTATTGACGTCATATCCATCACGGAAATGACGCCAGAACAACGAAGCAAGCGGCCTGTAAAGGGTGCACCCCTGCACGCATGGCCTTCTTGCGGGGAAGGAACCTTTAGTACTAAAGAGTAGGTTATACTCAGGGTTGTTCGTTTTCGGGTTTTTTATGCTGGGTTACACCAAAATTTCACTGACGTCACATCCGTCACGGAAATGACGCCAGTACACAATTGCCGAAGCGACCCGCCAGCAGGATGTCGCTCGCCAAGCACACTTACAAGACAGCCGCCAACCCACAAATCACGCTCAGCTGCAGATCTCGCTGCACGTTTCACTTTCGTGTTTTACCGATTTCTATGGCAGAAGAATCAACCACAATTTTTCGCTTCCCCCGCGGGCTTCGTACTAACGGGAGTCGACTGCACTTGCTCAGCCGGTCTCAGAAAGGTTCCGCCACAGCTAGCTTTCAGGCTCTGTGAACAGGCAGTAACCTGCCTTTGCACGCGGTGAACATGATCGAGCGGAGGCACCTGGTCATATGTCAGTCATCTTCCGCAAGGCCAGCATACTTGACCGACGAAAGAAGGGGGTGATCTTTGAATGGCGCGCGTAGAAGAGGGAGGTTTTAGGAAGGGGCTACATTTAACCAAACCTAACCTAACCTAACAGAGAGAAGCGAAGGTGGTGAATTCATTTGCCCGGAACTTCTGGTACCTCCTGCCTGTGCTTGAAACAACGAATACGGGTGTCGGTTTTTAATGAGCTTACTAACCACCAAAGCTTCCTCTTTCCATGGGGTTCAGAGAACGCCGTGAAGGATTGTCTGTCACGGCGTTCATTAGCGGTGGCGGCAGAGTCGGCTTCCCGGCTGTGTTCCCAAGGTCAGCCGCGGCATTTAACGCCGTCCCGACAAAACGGTTGTTCCGCGAAAAAGCCAAATCAATGCCGGCGTTCTCCCCCAAAGACAAGGCGGGGTCGGGATCACCACGCACGTGCAGAAGAACCGGACCGCATTACCCAAATTAGGGGACACACCCTACTTTCACGGCCATATCCGCGGACTGCTGTGCGAACCCTGGGCGGCCACGAACCCGCGGCCCGTCGACGCTCCGTGTATACGGCGAACTCGGGAGCTTATCATCAATGGGGACGCGGTTAGAGCCGTAGGTCTTTGTTGCCGCGTAGGAACAAATAATCATATGAACGCCCCTTTTTTTTCGATGTCACTATGGCAACAAAAGCCCTGCACTTCCCACGACGGCTCAATGGCAAAGCTAAAGCATTGTGCTGCTAAAGCTGTGAACGCGGATTGGATGCCAGTCGCGGCGGCTGTTTTTATGGTGGAGGCGAAAAACTAAAACACCGGCGTGTCGAGATTTCGACGCGCGTTGCAGAATTCCCCAAGTAGTCGAAATTAATCTGCATCCCTCCACTACGGCGCGTCATAGCCGAGGCGTTGTTTGGGCACGTAAATCTTCCAAATTTAGAATTAGAATATACAGTCGAGTCCACTTATAACGATACCGTTTATGACAATATATCGGATATAACGATGAACAGCTATGGCACTGTCAACTTTTGTTTTCTTTGTATGGTAAAATAAACCTATTACAATGCTCCAGTGCCACGATATCGGATATAACGATTGAATCCGGTTATATTGTGCACCAAAAGTGCAACAGTGACGACTCTAGTTGAGCGGTTGCGCAGCCTACTCATGTGTCTTCGTAGGAGGCCCAATGTGTGACACAGTCCCTCCGGGACTCTGTTTCCGCCAGGGACTTCAGCTATAGCTATGCTTCACCTATAGGTGAATCACCTAGCTCTTGGAAAAGATTTGCGCTAGCTTCACACGCGGCAAACAAAGGTGACCGACTGTGACTTACACCCTCATTCAATCACTCTGACGCTCGCCCACTCACTCACTCACTCACTCACTCACTCACTCACTCACTCACTCACTCACTCACTCACTCACTCACTCACTCACTCACTCACTCACTCACTCACTCACTCACTCACTCACTCACTCACTCACTCACTCACTCACTCACTCACTCACTCACTCACTTGCGGCGGCTCCGCAAATGATATCGCAGCAGAAAATATTAAATGATCCGGAAGCCAGCTCGTGACCTTGTTCGTATACGTATGCAGCACGGGTTGAAGCCCTCATGGTGGGTCGGCCATGTCTGACCGTGAAAAGACTGGATCTGGGCACAACCAAACACTTACGGTCTATTTTTGCTTGTTCGCTTGTTTACGTGAGTCTTCGAAAATGTCGACCTGCTTACACCTTGCGTCTGCAACGCACAAATCCTTCGGACGTGACACGAAAGAGTTTACGTACTACCGTTTTTTTTTTTTTCTAACAGAGAACGGGTTACCACAGGCGCATGGTGCTTTCATTTCTGGCTCTCCGCTAAGAGAAAAGAAGACTCCGGTGGAAAGTGGGGCGTGCGCGGGATGTCGCAGTCAAGGATTGGGTGTGGTTCCCGAGCAGCGCTTAACCGTTTCAAGAGCGGCCTAATCGCCAATTACGCTAATGGACCGCGAATGGGTCTTTTTGCTTTACTCTGCTCGTTTCAGGGTTCCTGTCAGGGTCAAAACCGCCATTTCCAATGAATAAAAATTATCCCTCAATTTCTTTGACTTCAGTGAGCGTTGACATTGTTTTTTGGAACCTCCGACGAGTTCTCGGTAGTGGAGCGTTCGTTTGCTGTGATTGTCGAACACGAAGTTTCATCTCTCAAGCCGTCTGTTCGCGTTACTTTGAATGTGAATATTTGTCGGACGTTTATTGTTTCCGAAGCTTCCCGTCGAAGTTGCAGCACTTTTGAGTACTTTGGAAATGGGATTCGAAGGTACCGTTACAGCCATATGGGACACCCATTTTTAATCTATGTTTACGCATTGCAAATCTATTAACATTCATCTACCAGGCGGTTTTGGGATGCGTTTGTGCGAAAACGATTCAGTGTAAAAAATCAAGGTGTTAAAGTGGAGTATGTTAACTCCAGCATTTTTTTTATTTTAACCCTCTACTCGAGTATTGTAACCCTTTACTCGAAATGCGGTCGTTGCGTGCCGTAATCGAACCATCGACCTTGTGCTCAGCACAACGCCTCTGCGTAACCGCGGTGGGTGAAATTTAGGGTGGTACGTCTGAAATGATTGATTGATTGATTGATTGGTAGGGTTTAACGCACCGACGCAACGCAGGCGATGAAGCGTGCCGTAGTAGAGGGCTCCGGATTAATTTTGACCATGTGGGGATCTTTAACGTGCGCCGAAATCTCGCACACACGGGCGGTTTCGCTTTTCGCCCCCATCAGAAAAGCGGCTGCCGCCGGGAATCGAATCCGCGACCTCGTGCTCAGCCTCCACGGCGGGTGATACGCCTGAAATGGAAAGAAAGGGGAGCTGGAAAGCGGTGCTCGGTAGAAAGCGAGTCGAAGTGAAAAGAAAAAACTCTGCGAAAACGAGCCCTTTTGAGTAGGTGATAGGTCGGATGGTACAGAATAAAGCGCAAACTCAAATGAAGAGAGAGAGAGAGAGAGAGAGAGAGAGAGAGAGAGAGAGAGAGAGAGAGAGAGCAGACAGGACAAGGCAGACTGTATTTGCGGATGCAGGAAAGGCGCCGTAGTACACCCAACCATCACCATTAGCGAAATCCTCCTTCTCCACATCATCATCATCATAATCATAGTCGTCATCCCCACCATGTCCACCGCACCCCACCACCCTCATCGTCCCTGTCATCAGCAGCCGAATTATTATCATCATCATCATCAACAACATCATCATCGCCTACTTTATGCCCGCTGCAGGACGAAGGCCTCTCCCATAGACTTACAAGTACTCCTATACACAGCGACGTGAAGTGGGCATGTTCAAAGTGTCTCAATGCTCAGGACGTGTGCACTGCGTCGAGCGTGGCACGCGGAAGACTGATATTACGCGTGCTTCAATTTGATAGTGGGTATCCGCAATATCGAGGCCCCATCCTCTGTCACGATGGGACCAGTTGAAGAAATGTGAAAGTAGCTATACACGAGGTGCCCTTGCTCAAACCATTCTGCCATACTCGTACCGCTTATACATCTGCCGATTTTGTAAGAAAAGAACCGCTGAACGGATACATGGGTCTACTCACAGAGAGAAAATTGTCGTGATTACGTCGCACTTCTGCAAGAAACGCTTTTTTCCGCTGTAGTTTGCGAAGGGACGACCACTGTCCTGATAATTGTCGAGGGCGTTCCTTTGCAACGACAGAGTTAATAAAGCACCGCTGAAGTAGCGATGTCCCCAACCGCGCGCGTCACACACGGCTTGCGTAAGCGTGCGCGAAAACCCACAGCAGTCGGCGGTGGGCGACCGACTGAGGGCGTGTTGTTAGGGCATGCTGGGCACGATCGCTGTCGACACGGGGTCCAGCTGACGCCTCCGCCTCCCGACGTAGCTAATGCTCGCCGGAACGTGGTCGTCGCCGAACGAGAAGTAGCCAAGCGGCACATCACACTAATTGATGACGTCAGATACGCGGAGGACCCCGGCCAGACAGGCGGCGACCGCGCGGCGGCATGTAGCCAAAGGCGCAGAAATCACTGCCCTTTAACGGGGCTATGGAAACGAAATACAAGACTGTTCAGTTTGGCTGAACTAGCTTTTCGCAACTTCCGCAGCTCCATCCCAGCCATAAGGGACATTTTTAAACCGAAAATACGCAGAAAGTATTAGGCAGTGACGTGTATATGGGCAGGGGTGACGGGATATGGGCCAGCACTAAAAAAAATTGCGCGCCAATACACCCTGTGAAGGTGGCTGGAAAGCGAAGCTGTAAACGACACCCACAACGATTACCCATGCATGATTTCACTTGAATTAACACACGTGGCTCTACAAAGAGTGAAACCAGAGACAATTAAAAGCACTTAACCACACCCTTTATTGCTTACAAGAGATATTCTTTGCTAAGGTTAAATCAATGCATGATTCGGGAACGGTGGTTGGTTGAGTTGTATTGGTGAATCACATGGAAACTCTTTTTGTATAAAATTAAAGGAAGCTCGAACCCGGTGTTAGACGATCTCACTTCTCTTTCGTCTCTGCCACCGCCGACGGAGGCGACGAGTTCGGCGGCAGAGACGGAGAAGAGAGATGTCATGCATTGGTGTGAGCTTCCTTTAATTTTTGTAACTCCTAGCGCACGCGCAAGGCGCGCACACGGCCTCTACGCGTGCCGTGGGCGGAGCGCACAGCGGTGCGAGAGGTCGCGTGACGCTATCACGTGACATTAGACAGATTTAGTTGGGCGCGCGCTCCGGACGAGCGTACGCCCCGGCGGGGCGGCTCGCGACTGCGCATGCGCAGTACGCTACGTAAACGCCCCGTCGATGCGGTGCTACGCACGCAACGGCTGGGAGCGTATACGCTCCGGGGCGCTTGCGGGGCGCTGCGGACCTGCTGGGAGGCCCCTTGCTTTCAAAATGGCTGCTGCCTCGGCGATGTCGGCGGCCGGTCGTGGCAGGAGGTTCCCCGACTGAAAACGCGGACCGTCGCGTGTTTTTCTCGTTGGGCGACAACGTTTCAGTTCCAACAGGCATGCAGACCAGAAATGAGCGACCAAGAACAACCTGAATGGCTCTCGAAGCGGGCGGCGGTGTTTGTGTGCGTGTCGCGGCGGTGGAATGCGCGCAGTGTTGGTGCAGATCGGCGGCCTCCATTTAGGGAATTCAAGAATTTTCGCCTGTGCTGTCGTCGCGCCCTCGGGTGCGAGCCGAGGACGTTGCGCTACCGTGTGAAACGTGAAGGATTTGTAGTTGAACTCCACGAATAAGAGGAAGTGAGTAATAGGAACGCATCGTGTGTCTTATTGAGTTGCTACACCCGGGTGAAGTGTAGCACTAAACCGCCGTGCCAGCCTACCAGCTGTTTCATTTTGCGTGTCGCATTAGCGTCGCATGCCATGCTCAGTTGTATTTGTCGCATGGTCCTGCCATATTTCAGAGCTGAATAAAGTGAGTATCCCGAGCACTACGTTTTGCTTCAAAACTTCGGCGTCGCGCAGTTGAGCAAAACAATCGCGACGGGTGTATCATATTTTTCCCTAATACTGAATCAAGGTAAGAGGGTATTTTTTATCGTACTTGCAAGATTTTTACAATCGAAACCAGCGTTAACGCATTGAAAAAAAAAAAAAGGAACGCCGTCCAGCTACAGTTTGCCTTGGTTAGCCACGTAAAAAAGTTAAATTTGGGTACTTCGCGTTGGGTTCAACAGGTGGCGCCGCAAGGTTAAATTTGGGTACTTCGCGTTGGGTTCAGCAGGTGGCGCCACAAGCGTTAGCGCACGCTACGAAAAACGCTGTACTAAAACTATCCATGGGCGCGTCGCGACGAGCGTACGCTCCGCTTTACGCCCAGCAATACGCTAACGCCCGGAACGCCCAACTAAATCTGTCTATTCAGCGAGAACGCAAGGGGTAATCCCACAGATGTGCTCGGTGAGAGCACCGTCTGTGTCCCCCGTCTCCGCGTGGGCTCGTAGCTCAATCGGTAAGACAATGGTCTCTGGCTCCATTTCTCTATTCGTTCCGAGTTCGATTCCTGGTGGTGCCAGTATCTTCTTTTATTTGTTTGCGGGAGTTTTCTGTTGACACCAACGGTCGCGACAGAACCCCGGGGGGAGGGGGGGGTCGAGGTAAAAGCTTCGCTTTAAAACATCTGTCAGTGAGTTAACTGCACGTTAGCATCCAAGTGATGCATAATCAAATAGAACTAGAGGCCCTGTTACAACCGCCCAGTCGTATTTCTTGGTGGTGGCATAGGGGAGTTTCCGACAATAGCATCAACAAGATTCCGTGACGTCACAGCGAAATCGTCGGAAAAAGCTCGCTGCGGAGTCGCCATCGCCTCATACGTTTTCTTCAATACCGCGATTATGTTTTGAAGTTTGCGATAAAACCAATATAATTGTTATCGGGACAAAGCAGTCTTTTTATAAAACCAAACTTGTATTTTGTCATCACGGCTTTTTTACCAACTCAAGCTCTCGCACTAAGCATGTAGCTTCTCGAATTATCTCTACATGGAGCTTTATTCTGAATAATGTTTCTCGAAAGCTGCTTGGCTTCTCGATGAGTTTAAATTACAGTGACTGCCCCACAGCTACATATTAATGCGCTGCCAGATGACACATGTGGTAATGTTAAGTTTGTACTGGTGGAACCTCGAACAGTCAAATATTTCTCTGCAGCATCGCGCCAAGATAAAACAAAATTAAGGGCTGGGAGGGAGGCGGAATTGGAGATCAGCGGATTATAAAAGAGGAAAACGAAAGAAAATCACAAGTCGAGACGTCAGCCCCACGCCCCCAGTCGAAAAAGACGACAAGAAAAATTTCTGTAGTTTGTCGGTTCGTACTGTCGTCTTCTCGCATTCTTGTCATGTCGTGATTCTGATGTTCTGTCGCGTCTCATATTCCTGTCTTGATTTTGATGTTCCGTCGTGCCGAATTTCTCTCTTGTCAGGATGCTGATATTCCATCAGTAGTTGCACATGGTTTGAATGTTTTACCCATTGTGAAGAGTAGCGTAAATGGCACTTCTGTTGTGACTACAGAACTGTTTCTTGTTGAGAAACTTGACTTTGTCGTTACAACAGAAATGTGTGTCGTGACAACGGATGGCTTTGTCGTAATAAGAGGACTTCCGTTGTCGCAACAAAGTTTTTTTGTCGTACGACAGTAATTCTTGTTAGGTTTTTGCGGTATTCCTGTTGCGATTTTAGGCCGCTATTTAAAGTTCGTATACAACCGAACAGACTGGCATGCGGTAGCACTAACGAGCGCGGGTTTCAGTGGTCCGCGCTGGCGCAGCATTGCGTACCGCCTCAATACGAAGGAGTACGTACAAAAAAAAAATGGCACAGCAATCACGAGGATTGTATCCTTATGAGCACCATTCCTTCCAGAAGCTCTGATATACACCATTCTTCTTTATTGTCGTCGTCACTACTATACACAAATTTACTGCTGGAAAGACATCTTACTGGAGGCAATGTAAGCAGTTTTAGATTGAAGTGTGAAGACCCCGCGTATCGCAAATACACGCGATACACAGAATCTCAATAAAGTCGGCTTCACTGCTAAACACAGACGCACTGATAGCGCATCACCTCACGAGTTCGCGTTTTTGTTCGTGTTTTTCTTTTAATTATTTTTCAGTTCTTCGTTACCCATTCGGAAGGTACCAATTATAGAAATTTCCACTATTGCAACGATTACATGTGTAACTTTTTCAGTTATGCATTTAATTTGCAGGTGCCATAAGGCGCTACGCCAGAAACGCCACGGTTTTTCGGTGGGTTACTCACAAAAAAAAGTGCTGACACGTTAAAAAGCGCAACAGCGAATGATACACCCCCCACGAGCGTGTCTCAGGGCCGTGTCGAACGTTTCGCGTACGGCCAGGTTGAACACAATGCGCTGCTCTGCTCTGCACCAAATCGATACGCCACGGAGGCTTTGTACGTGCTTCCGTATGCTGCGTCGTACTTGCATAGCAAGTGCATGCGTTTTGCGCGAGAAGCAACAAAAGCTTCTTTTTATTTTTATTTTCCGGGAGGGGAGCTCGGAGGTGGAGGGACAAAAGGAAGCTCGTGTTCGCTGTTTTTTATTGTATCAAAAGTACAACGGTGGTCATCGAATGTTTATTTGTTGTACTTTTGATAAAAAAAAATTTCTACTAAGGTTGTTGACCTCACGGAGCCCCTTGTGAGAATTAACGAGGTATCAGTTATATTCACTCGCGCTTTGGGGGCAGACCGCGACCTTTCTTTCAGCACTTAATCTCAGAGAGTAGTTCGCACTATACCCTTAGACGATTCTGAAGTGAAAGTGAAAGTTTATTTGCCATTTCGAGTTACGAGTGAAGTACTAGAGAGGACAAATGGGCGAGGCTTAACGCTTGTAAACCTAGTTACCACGACCGAAAGGTCCGTATAGCTTGATTTTGCAAAGACCAGGCACACATTGGTTTATGAAAGTTAGGTGACGCCTTCCAAACTTGCGCTCCTCTATTTTTTCTCAAAGGGAGCAGAACTATGGTCCCGAACTCAGCTTTGCGCCCCTCTGTGGGGAGTTTATGATCCCCGCGTTAGCGAGGGGTAAACAGTGACGAGGGTGGCGATGTGCCGTGACTTACTCGCGTGAGCTTTAAGACAGGTATGACGGCTCGTAGTTGCATGATCATCATCATCGTCACCGTTAGCTTGATTATTACTGCAGGATGAAGGCCTCCCAATATGGGAGGATTCAGTCGAATATTACTACAGGTAAACCTGGATATTAACGAAGTTGACAAAAATTGAAAATTTTTCGTCACATGCAGGTTTTTGTTACACGCAGGTTTCGAGTTGAGGCTCGCGTGAATTAAGCAGAAACGAAACCAAAATGATAGACATCAGTGAAGGTGAGCTCACCCTTCAAGGATTTATTTCGCAGTGAAAAACTGCGTGATTTCCGCCTGCGGCTTTCCCACAAACTTAAGTTACTACACGACACTCCAAAGAAGCGAGGTCACTTACACCCGTAATTTCGCACTTACACCCGAGGTCACTTCGCAGACGTAACTTAAGCACCACTTTTGCCTTTTGACACTTTTCGGCGCCTTAATGCGTTTCAAGGACCAAACTTATGCTGAAAGGACGTTTTTTCGCGAACTTGATGTTCTTTTCCGAACTCAAAATTGGGTGAGAAGGTGCTAGCTGGGGTACTGTACCGCACGGGGCGTTCTTCTTTCTCGCCGGCGGAGACGGCGTTTAAAATTGCGAGCTTGTCTCACAAAGACAAAAAATGTTCGCTTTCTGGCAGCAGAACTCATCACCGACGAACCGACACCACAGATGGCAGTGGACACACGCGACTACACGCCGACAGGCAGGCCTAGTACCTAACCGACACCGCACTGACACTGCAGACGCACAGTATCCGATGTTTGCTAAATTAGTGCATTTCTCCAGCCGATTTTTCAGAAGAAGTGCAAAAAACAATTATCAGCGCAGCGAATTCGTTATGGCAAGGTTGGCCGTCGCAACACCTTCGTTACATAGAGGTCGCAAACACATGCGCTTTGATAGGGCTGGCAGTGGGGAATTGAAAAAAGTTCGCTAAATCCAGGAATTAGTTACATGGAGGTTTTTGATATGCAGTTATAACTGTACACCAGCAGGGCCGGCCTTGTGGAAGGGGAAATTGAAGTGCGCGGGTTAAAGGACAGTCAGTTCTTGAATGTGGGCTAGTTGGTTGGAGCAATGGAGCATGGTAAAAACAGCGCAGCTAGAGACAGAAGCAAAGGAAAAAACACACAGGACTAGCACTCTCCAGCGCTACTCCCATCTCTTTCTTCCTTTGCGCCCTGTCTCTAGCTGCGCTGTTCTTACCATGTTTCATTACGGGTCAGCCTGACGACCCTCATCTACGGTTTTGCCCAGCCCCTGTAAGGAAACCCATCCCATCAGTTACATCCGTAATATATAAGACGTTCCGTATCATATTAAATGTATCATTTATCAAACAGTTCGTGTTACAATCCGTTGGCATCGCGAACAGTGAATCGAGCACCCCGGCAGTTTTAGCCAACGTTACTTTTAGCTGCTGTCCAACCGCGCCGGGACTTCGCAATTCGCTCTTTGTCTGCCGTGTGCGGCGACTATTCTGCTGACCTCGCCCAGCCGATCGCTGGGCCCTGTCGGGCGCGGAAGTCGGGCCGGAAACGCTTCCCGCATGCACCGGCGGTGACCGCAGCCGTTTCCGTACACGGCTGAGTTGGCGTCACTCCGCGTTCAAAATGCGTGGCTGTTACACGGCCACCCGCCTGTTCCATCTCGCGCCCGTGCCTGTGTACAACGTAGCCCGCAGGAATTGAAACAGATCGCCTCATTTATTTTTTGCGTCAAAGTATCCTTGGGAGAAATCTGCGAAAGCTAACAAAAAAAGACAAATAAACGCGGAGCGAAATTAACGTGCGCAAAAATTTGCAGGTGATTACAAAAGCGTAATGTGATTACATTGGTGGCTTTTATGACACCTTGTGCCTCTTTCAACATAACTGTATCATAAATTATCATTGTATTTATTTATTTATTTATTTATTTGTTTATTTATTTAAAGCACCCTAGTGGCCCAAGTGGACATTAAATAGGGAAAGAATGAGTTGGAAGCCGACGAAACATACAATATTGCAAAAAAGAAAAATCAAGGCAACAACAGTGACATTGAAATAACCTAAAAGCGCAAGAACTATACAAGACAGTTGCAAAACAAACCGCCATACATTGCGACCATAAACAAAAACTCAAGAACTGACAAGAAATATCGTATTTTACTCGAAGGAACACACATTTAGAGCCTAATGAAGATAATCATGATAACAATAAATTATAAAGTATTGTAATGATAATACAACGCCGTAATGATTTCCCTCACTGTTGCCTGTGCTCCCTGCTTTGTACGTCTTCTTCACAGCAGCGTAGGTGTATGTGCTGTGAAGCACCCTTTAAATGCAAACCTCCTCCTTGACGATGATATCAGTAAGGATGACATTAACAGCATACATTTTCCCTAAAAAAGCGCCATCGCCGTAAAAACGCCTGCCCTATGACAGACGCCGCCGTTGAATACTCCGTCTAAGCCGGACTTAACGATTCCTTTGAAATCTACCGATTACTTCTGCAAGGTGACAAGACGGACTGCTGTCGTCCAACGGCTATGTGATTATGAGGGTTCTACAGTAGTATACCATACGGTGAGGTGCATCTTAAGGTTGTCACTTTCAGTTGTATCAGCTTGGACTTATATTCTGTGATTTTTTACAATGCAAGATAACGAGGGACACTCAATAGCAAACGAGGGAAGGACGGGGTCACTTGTAAATGCTGCACATCCACAAGAGTGGACATACTGCCGGAAAGCATCAATAGGATCTACTGAAGGCATACAAGCCTTCGGTGGCGCATACGCTGAATATAGCATACGCTAAATAACGGCTGTTGTGCGTGCGTGCGTGCGTGTGGGTGCGCGCTTGCTTGCGTGAGAGCGTTTAATGGAGCACGTTTACGAGTACACATGTCTGGGTTTGCCGTAAATACGAGAATTGAAGCCAGATTTCTAATAAATCACACTCAAAGTTGGCATTGCGAGGTTCAAAGAGCCGAAGGTGCGGCTGGGATATGAGCGACGCTATAGGGAGAGCCCTGGAATAGCATGTAGAGTTCACCTGTGGTTCTTTTAACGTGTGTAGTAATCGGTGTTTTTTTTTTTCTCTTCATTTGGGAAACCGGCCGATTTTGCCATTTTTCCAGCAAAGCGACCTCGCGCCTTGGGCGCGATTCCTGTGACAACACCGGGATACATATAACCTGTTTTATTTTGAAGTGGTGAACTGTTATTACATGCTTATAGATTATTCTTAGTCTCTGTGCGTTTATAGCTTATGTCGTGAGTTTGCGCAATGAAACGGTGTTGGTGTTTCAGAGACCCATTGATTGATTGAACAAACTTTATTCAATACAGCAAGCGCGATGTTAGGGCGCCCGCCCGGTGAGAGGCGTCCTCAGTCCAGGATGCCTTGGAGGTGACCTGCTCGCGTTGCCCTCTCTACCAGCATGCGCTGGGTAGAGGGGTCGGAGCTGGCCAGCAACTCCACCCACTGCTGTGTGGTGATGTTGGGGAGTGGCGGTTGGGTAGGGGTGTTGGGGCATTCTACGGTAATGTGGTAGAGCCATTAACTGATGTTTGTTCAGTGATCTTCCTTAAAGGGAAGGTGAAGCGGTTTTACAATTAAAAGAAAAGTTGACTAGCAGCAAGTACACATTGAATAGTTCATGTGTACGAAATATTTTCGCAATACATGCAATAGAAGCGGCGCAATGAGCAAACAAAAGTGGCCCGATGCCCCGCCCCCGTCTCGCCGCGCGATGCCGGAAGGCCGAAGAGCGCTGGCGAAAACCGGCTGAAAAACGTCATACCTGGACTTCCGGCCGGATCGGCCGCCTCGGCCATGCTCTTTTCGCCGTGTTTCCTTGTGAATGATACTTGTTGTTGTTGTGGTTGATAGCACTCATTTGTACAATTTTCGTGTTCAAAAAGTATGCACGAACGCCAAACGAGGCATACGTTATCATGCCGTATTCCTAAGCAGAATAATGCCACGCCGGGATGCTTGATAACATACGGAAGCGACAGCCGAGGTGGCTATGCTTGATGACAGAGAATATACTACACTACGTTAAATACTTTGTAAACCGCTCCAATGCCGTTTTTTTTTTTTATGCGACGGACGTGAATGTTCACATTACATTCTAGATTTAGGAAGGATGGGGAATACCGCTGTACTTTGGCCGGGGATGTTTCGTTCCATTCCAGAAACCAAGTCACATTTGTTCAGGAAGTACTTGTTTCGTTAAACATGTCGGTTTTCTTTCCCTATTGGATCAGGACAGTGTTCAAAAAAACAATTTTTTGGCGAAACTAAAACAAGGGGCCAATCCTGATAGAAGTTCTCTCCCGGCTAAGAGGTAAACAGTATTCCTACAGAGTAAAAGAACCAAGACAACCAGATTACTTATTTTGCAAGTCACGATAAGGAGTCTGGAATTAAAAAAAAAAAAAGAAACACCACTCCGAACCACCACCGTGCCATAATTTGTGTTGACTGCGGGGGCCTAATTTTTTGCCCAAGATTCCGTGTGGCTGCGTATTATAACCTGGCAAGCACTTGTTGTCACTGAACCTCAAGTGTGCTCCAGTGATAGTCGGTGATATATATAATGATGATACTAAAAAAATTAAGAGCGAAGAGTAAATATACGGCCTCTGTCCGACTAGCGCGGTAAATGCTTAAATCTAGAAATTCTGAAACAGGCCAACGATTCATTATCACAACCGTTTGGTGATTGTTACCTAAAGTAACGTAACTACAACGTAACTGCCTTGTCCGACTAGTCTGGTAATTATAACGAGGTGGCCGTAATATTGTAGCAGAATGCGCAACGCACAAGCGAAAATCAAGCCCTACTACAGCCAATAATGCTGAGCAGGCACTAGTATGTGCAGTGTTTTCAGAATCAATGCATGTGAAGCAGTAAGACGCCACTCATCGAAGTGCAGCTATGAGGCGCCGTAGCGCCGCTTCCGAAATGGCGCGCGCGTGTGGGTCTGTGTACGGGGATGAGTAACGGGGCTGGGGTGGGCGACACGAACAAAGGAAATGCGGAAGCAGAGTCTGCTTGTTGGTTTATGCGTGTACCGGCAAGATGTGTCTCGCATATACGTTTACAGCGCATGAACGCTATTTCTTCGCGCAGTGCACGCACGTGCTTTTCGCTGGTAGATTGTTTATAAAACGCCCATTAATCTGCGGCATAAATGGTTTTGTGTATAATAAGAAACAGTTAAGGCAGTACCTAATATTAACGTAAGGTATAAAATCCCCCTATTCTGGTTGCCTAATTCAAAAATATTTTGATGGAACCCACTAGTCCACGTCACAGTCACTGCTTTGGGGTTCTTTGTCGTGTAAAGCAAATTTAAGCTCCAAGATAATTGAACCAACAGCACGGGAAATTATAAAACAAACTTCCAGTCATGTGCGAAAATTAAACTGCAAGCTAAATTGCCGCAAAGGCAACCGTGCGATCGTTCGCAATGCTTCCGACAACCCGCGCGGCCGAAGGGTGTCCTCCTTTGACGTCATGACGGGCGCAACCAATCAGGGGCGTCAAAAGACGAAAAGCGCGCGTCATTCAAACGGGTCCGCGCTTTTCGCAAGATAAATGCCGCTTGGACTCATGTACGATAAATTTCAATCTGATATTCGGAATCAGCGCGCAAGAAACTATAGAACTGTTAATCTAACTCAATTTTTTTGGAAAGCGCTTCAGCTTCCCTTTAAGGAGGCCCAATAACGGGCGTGCTAGACTGATTTGCGGGAAAGTGGGGTATTCCTGAAGCTCCCGATACAGTAACTTATCTTGAGTCAGGTTTGCACGCCGTCTGAATTATGATACGTGCTATTAACGCAACGACATAAAAAAACTGGCGAAGCTAGCACTAAATGTCGCAAGGCTTGAACCATAGCGAAACTTCAGGATTTTTTTCTACGAGAGCACTAAAGGACACATCACCACGCTTTTGTACAAGCTTGAAATTGTTTATTTACATGTTCTGTCGTCGCTTTGCACAGCGCTAGTAGTAGTCATCGTGATGTGGATCGATATCGTCGTGTTCCTCATGCCAAGCATTACACGCACGGTAGCGCTTGACGACAGCTGGGGCGCAGTGGCGGCGCGTATACGTTCACGACGCATGCGCGGTGTTTCTGGAGTCGCGTCAGGTTCTGTGGAGCAGGGGTTGCTCCAGCTGTGACGTTGTTGGTTGCTAGGCAACGCGAGGCTCTCCTCAAGGTTTTCGCCCCCCCCCCCCCCCCCCCCTTTTTTTTTTGCCAAAGCCACTGCTTCTGCCGGGGCCGCTCGGCGGGCGCCGCGAGGCACGCGCTCACGAGCGCTCGGCATATTCTTGATATTTTTAACGCGTTACACGCCACACATTACGGCCAGCTGCAACAGCTCCGATGCTAAAAATTTCTCGGGAACTAAAGTCTGCTTACGTGGTTAGACGGCGAAAGCCTTGCGATTATCGTGTTTGTGATTCTTCCTGCTTTTATGCAGAAATGCATTAGAGCCGGGGGTTGTCTTGCGTACGTTGGCCGGCGTCCGCAGCGCGTCTGATGATGATTGTGGCATGATGCCCCTAGGGATAGGCCAACCAAACAATCCATCACGAGATAGCTTCGCATTCAACCACCAGCGTCATCTTCCCGTAGGGGAACCGCTGAAGAAGAAGAAGGTGAAGAAGACAAAGCTGCGAAGAGGAGGGCTGCGTGAGTTTTGGCTACCGTTATCCTCCTCGGCCGGCGCATCTTCCCGATCTGAACCCGGTCGAAGAGCGGCTCATCGCGCCTCGACTCCCCTTCATGAGCATCAGGCGGCTGACTCGAGGCAACGGGCAGTTTGGAATCAAGGGACAGGCGGTGAACGTGCCCATCGACGTATCGAAGGTTGTGCGGTGCCTTCCTCGCATGGTACCCGAGGACGTTGCGTTCGACGTTCACATCAAGCGGAGGCTGATGAGTCCGGCAATGTACAAGCGCGGGTTGGTGAAGCGCGGCAACATCCTGGCTTGGCTCAAGCACCTGGAACACACCCCGCTGTATCGCGCCATCAACGTTCGGGTCGATTGGAGTCGGCTCGATCACTTCGATGACGGCGGCGAACGAGAGGAACCGCAGGAAGACGACGTCGATGATGCTGACGGTGAGTTCGAAACGATTCCCGACGATTTTGACGTGAACGATCCTCTGCAGTTGGCGGTTGCGCTCAACGCGGTCTCGAAGACGCTTCTCTATAACGAAGCGGAAATGACGGGTGTGGGAAAAGAAAAAAATAAATGATTACGCTCACACTCTCGCCTCTCTCTTCGCCATTAATCGCATCACACTCATCGGTGCACCCAATGCATTTCTGCATCCTCACAATCCCCCTCGGGGAGGTGCGGGGGAATTTTTTTTTAGGCTGGCCTCACCTCACGCTGCATGCAGCGTCCTCACAGCGAGAGCTCTCCTCCGCGTGCATCGGTTCTACGCACGTTCCGCCACGAGCACCTGCCACGGTGCACGCGTCAGCGCAACTCGTGTTCCATACTGGCACGGTGCCGAGTGTGGTCAGCGCACTTGGTTGCTACTCTGGCGGCACGGGTTCAAGTCACACACGATCCCAATCTGTTTTCTTTTCGCAGCGTCGGCCATTTTGATGCCGTTCCTGTTGATTCCGGCGACGACTACGACTGGGGCCACTTTTCGCGTTTGATGAGACACCTATATTCGGGGAGAAGCACCTTAGGAGCTCGGGCTGTCGGCGTCTCCGGTCGTCGTCGGCGTCTCCTGTCATCACGGTAAATAAAGTTGTCAAACGGTTGGTAACAAAACAAGTGTATACAGATAAAACAGGTTCAAAATAAACTAACACAATTTTAACTAATTTAAAATACAGGAATAATCAAGATTTAATCGCATTAATAACAAGAATTTGTTAAATTTCGTCTCAAAACTGGTTTCAAGCGCCAGGTTCTCATCTTTAAAGCATACTTTTCAGCATGCTGCGGCGTGTGACACGACGACAACTTACGGCCAGTCCGTCTGCCTCATTTAATTGCTTAAATCCGGTTCAACGCAATAAGTGGCGCCACCGCCCTCAGCAAGTGCGCGATTGCTTCTCCCACCGGCGCTTCTCCAGCGCCCAATCAGCGCGCACCGTGTGGCAAGAGAGCGACTTACAATCTTTGAATACACTTACACACTGCATACTTCGCTTCTCCCCAAATTTGGCGTTTGTGGAGATGGCCCCGGATTTTTTTAACCGCCTTGAAAATGAAACTGAAGCGCGTTATAACATTACCAAGAAAATGAATCAAACTTTCGCGAATGGGCGAAGTTCAGTACAAGTCGAAAGCACAGAAGGCATCGGGCACTACAATTACAAGGTAAACAACAATATTTTAAGCATCAATGTTTCTATGGCGTGAGATTCATACGCGGTTTTGAATGTAACGGGAATTTACTGTTTAAATCAGTCTCTCCACAACAGAAAACGTGTGGGGCGTCCATAGTACATGCATAATGCATGTTAAAGTGGCCGATGCGTTTAGCTCAACGACACAGATTACTGTCTATATAAACTTCTTTAGGAAATAAAGCCCGTGGCCTCATTATATTTCGGACTGTCCTAAAATAAGCACGGTACGTGCTAGTGGCTTTTGGCACGCATTTTGAATCGCAGTCGCCTCGCGCTCGCTTTCGAAACTAGCGCACTCTAATGAGTGCCCTCGGCTGCGCAAATATAGTCGCAAGGGCAAGGCGAGAACGTGAAAAAACAACGAGAACAAACGATGAAAGACCTCTACCCCGCGACTGACACAGAAGCAAAACAAGAACTCCGTACAACTGAAACAAAGTGGAAATAATAACGCGAGCGCTGTTGTCCGTATTATGAATAAAAAAGAAGTTTCGGCGCGATGCACCGTGATTGGTCGAGAGTGGGCGTCACGTGACAGCAGTCAGAGCGAGGTCAGTTGGGGGATAAAAGACAGGAAGACGTCCAGTGTGGGCAGGTGACACATGCGACCTGCCTGGCCGGCCCTGTTTTTTTTTTTTTTTTTTTCTGGCGCATATGAGAGTTTATGCGCACACCAAAAAAGAAATAACGAAGGAAGAAGAGAAAAATAATGTCCGCGGTGAATAGGAGAGGAGAGATGAAAAGGGGAGAACAGCGTTGTTTTTTTCCGACACGATGATTTCCGCTGATAATGGTGCAAGCCGTTCATGGACGTGGCCTGCTGTCGGTGCATAAACAACAACAACAAAAAATGCTATTCAACTTTATGCGTGATGGAATAGGGACGTGTGTCACTTCGAGCATAACTGAATCTCAACTACGGAGGTGTTAGGTAACGTCCACCTCCCCCCTTTCTGATCCGCCACCCGTGCCTGCGCTACGAATATTCGGTGTTGCTCCTGATGCGAAGCTTATACCATTGCCAGCGATCAAGCAAGTACTATTGTACGAGTGTCAGCAGGACACAGAAAACGCGGACTACAAAGAATAGGACACGCGACTTTCATCGCATACTACCATTTGTGGCTATAGCTAGGTGACTACAGGTGTATCATCATCATCATCATCATTATCATCACCATCACTATCCAGTTTGTGTCCTCTGCGGGACAAAGGCCTCGTCCATTACTTTTTAAGCTCCTGTCCTGCGATGTCCCATCGTCCGAAAGTTTGCCTCTGAACTTTCTCATTCCATCCCCCGATATATCCGTCTTCCCCATCTTCTACTCCCGCCTCTAGGTAGCCTCTCTGTTACCCTGTTGTTCCACCGGTCATCAGATCTCCATTACACGCCCATCCTGAGCTCACTTATTCCTGTGAATTTATCTACAGTGTCTTCTATTTAAGTTTGTTCTTTGCTATGGGATGTCCGCTTACTTTAGTTCAAAGGTTTTTGCACTACAAAAATGGGCGCTTCTTTTAGAATTGCGCTGTTCTCCAGTTATGGTTCACTTTGCAACTAGAAGCGTTAGAACAAATCGGGTGCTCCGGAGACAGGCCTGAAACTTCATCGAAGATTGGCCAAGAAATCAAGATCATAACTGCTGCCGCAATCAACAGGGCAACAATGAGTTGCTCTACCTATCAGTCTTAAAAGGGACACTGCAACACTTTTTTAAACTTTTTTTTCCGGAAGCTTGAATGCTTACAGAACGTAGTTAACCAACTCATGCAGTACTTAGATTAAATGGTCACACCTCAGCCAAAAATTACTGCTCTATTCCCGTCAGATAACTTGGAAGCTTGCTCAAAAGGATTTTCCCTCTTTCCCGAGCTTGGCATTCTTCGAGCTCTCGAATGACGTCATTACAGTGGTGCAGCGGCTATTGGCCGACTTTTCTTCAGTTGCGGCAATCAGCTGTGATTGCCGCAATCAAACCAAAGAAAGCCACAAAACGGCAATCAAACCAAAGAAAGCCACAAAAGCACAGCTGTGACGGAAGGTGTATCTGCTGCGACGAGCAAATCACCCAGTGCCGCTCCGTTCTGGCGATAACTATGGCTGTCACAGCGCTTGCAGACGCGAAGGAAGGAGGGAAAGCGTTTATCAGAAGTGTTTCAGAGTTCCTTATTGGACACGGGGGAACTGGGAACGATTAAACGTAAGAACCATCTAATTGCCGACGTCGTATTGTAACGTAAGCTACACTGGCCGAGGTTGAGCAGTTGCGCCTGTGCCGTGAAGGGCCATTCTGCAAAAGCGCGAGGGACATTGGATTGGATTGGATTGGCTTGGCTTGGATTGAATTTGGATTGGATTAAAGTGGACTGCGTTGTATTGTGTTGCGTCATAGCCGCGGCAGACGCACTGGCGTCGGCGCGTGTCCAGGTATGCGCCTCAATTGCGCAGTAGCCAAGTCTGACGCTGCACCGGAGCCGCTTGATAGCCGTTTCGCGTGGCTCGTGAGGAGCCGTGCTGAGCATGCGCGAGGAGCAGTGACTGGACAGGACTGGACTGGACTGGACTGGACTGAACTGAACTGAACTGAACTGAACTGAACTGAACTTAACTGAACTGAACTGAACTGAACTGAACTGAACTGAACTGAACTGGACTGGACTGGACTGGACTGGGCTGAATTGGACTGGACTGGACTGGACTGGACTGGACTGGACTGGATTGCTGAACCTTAGCTCACACTACGTATATCCTGGCATAGCAGAGCTAAGCCACAACTAATTTTTTTACAGACACGCTATACACTCCTCAAGAACACCAGTTATGTCACGCTCAGCGATAACGCTGGTGTCGCAGTTGCTGCCACCGGATACGACACACCTCATGTACTACTGTAATGGGAAAACATCTTTGCGCGTATGAAGCAGCGTGTTTTACGACAACAGAATTCCGGGTGGGCGGTTAGAGGCGACGCGTGTGCAAGTTTTGTTTTACACTGCCGGCCATGACATCGAGGAGTTCGTAAAAGAAAAAAAAAAATCCCGGGCCATCTCCACTAACATGAAATCTGGGGAGGGGCGAAGCATGCAGTGTATAAATGTATACTTGGCACCTTGTCGTTTTTGCCAACGGGGATGAAATCGTTGGGCGGCAGAGGTATATAGCTTTGCTGGAAAAGTGTTGTGTCTTTGAAGCACAAATCGTTCTAGCGCGAGGCGTAAACGAATGTCCCGGTGTTTTAGTACCGTGACTACATGAGACGACGGTTACGACGATGACATGAGACGCCAACAGCCCGGCCCCCTAAGGGGCTTCGCCCCTAATAGTCGGTTCTGTTTCAGCGACGGAAGATATCATCGTGGAGGGAAACTTCAACCCGCGGCAGCCAGAAATGAGTGCTTCCTGGACATTCGTGGAAAACAAACTGCGACCCACAACAACCCGCCGAAAGCAAAAAGGCTACTACTAACCTCCTCAGAACTCTCATATATAGATAACGTGTCTGCAAAGGAGTATGTAAAACACGTTAAATTATATTTCAGAACATTTGCGTTCTGTCAAAAGCAGTGATCTTTGCATTCACTCGACGTTTAGCCGGCAAACATCGCGGTGTAATTCTCAGCATCCAGGCAAATTTAATTCCACTATTGGTGTAGTTTAATCTTTCCACGGGAAACATTCAGGAAGCAAGGCTATCGTGCATAAACCGAAAGGTATTTTAGTTTAGTAAAAGTTTTTAGTCGTTCTTTGTTTTATTTCATTGATCATCCCCCGACCGAGTGTATCATTGTGTACGTGCAGTAGTAGTAAGTGTTTTGTGAGTGAGTGAGTGAGTGAGTGAGTGAGTGAGTGAGTGAGTGAGTGAGTGAGTGAGTGAGTGAGTGAGTGAGTGAGTGAGTGAGTGAGTGAGTGAGTGAGTGAGTGAGTGAGTGAGTGAGTGAGTGAGTGAGTGAGTGAGTGAGTGAGCGAGTGAGTGAGTGAGTCAGTGAGTGAGCGAGCGAGCGAACAAGTGACAGATGTGTTGTTTGATGAACACGATTATAGAAATAAATAGAAAAGAAAGGAGCATCTGAAGAAACGTGCCGTCATTCTTTGTGAATATAATAGATTCGCAAGTTGCTGCAAAGTTGTATTACCAAGACAATATTTAAACAGTGCCGGGTCTACTCTGTGTGGGAAAATATCTGCATTTGCATGGCTATACCATTTCTTAAAAAGCTGACGTCTGCACACCCGTTTTAATAGCACATGCTCTACGCTGCTAAACGCTATGTGAGAACAATAATCCGCTTGCGGGTGTACTGTCGGTAATTGTAACAAAGGCAGCTGAAGAAACAGTCATCGCTGCACACCCCTTTCCTTAACACCTCGGGTAAGTATTAACAAGCAGTAATATAGCCAGAATTTGGTCCGGCCGAATTTGTAAAAATGAGCGCGACTGAATACGGTGACAGAACGCTATTTAACAGCAGTCATAAACACTCGGGCCGGAAGACTAGGGCTACAATAATGAAGCTGAGAAAAATGCAGGTGATGGCGTAGTATAGTTAGGCATACCCATGACACTTTCTAATAAAACTGATGGCATATGAGCCTACAGGACTCACTCACTCACTCGTTGATCTGATTGAATCATTATGAGGTTTAACGCGCCGACGCTACACAGGCGGTGAGGCGCGCCGTAGTGGAGGGCTCCGGATTAATTTTGACCACCTGGGGACCTTTAACGTGTGCCGAAATCTCGAACACACGGAGTTTTCGCTTTTCGCCTCCATTAGGAAAGCAGCCACCGCGGCCGGGAATCGAACCCGCGTCCTTGGGTTCAGCAGTACAACGCCATAGCCACTGAGCCACCGCGGCAGGTTGACTCACTCACTCACTCACAAAATGACATAGTTTTCAGTTCAGGTTCCCTTCGATGGTAGGTGTAATATACCTATACCTATTCTTTCGCGTGTTTTGGACATAGTATCAGTAGAAATTAAGAAGAAGAAATAAGCGTAGGCGGGGCATGTAATGCGAAGGCAAGATAGCCGTAGCAGAGGGGATCCCTAGAGAAGGCAAGCGTGGCAGGGGGCGGCAGAAAGTTAGATGGGCAGATGAGATCAAGAAGTTTGCGGGGATAAATTGGTCACAGTTAGCACAGGACCGGGATAATTGGAGATCTCTGGGAGAGGCATTTGCCTTGCATTGGGCGTAGACAAGCTGCTGCTGCTGATGATGTGATGACCTATTCTTTCTTTCTCTTTTGCAATCGAATGCGTGTACTTTTTATTACCACGGTGCGTACTCGTAAGATACAGACACTAGCCACAAAAACTTGGGTTTAAACCTTGTTTCCCTGCTGATTCGAGCACGCGGGTTCGAGCTCAGCCGTGGCAACCCATTTTTCTAATGGAGGTTAATCAAAAGGATAACCGTGTGTTCAATCTCGGCAAAGATATTCGAGTAACTCTTCGCTTCGGCGGTGATCTTAGCCCAGATGTATGTAGCCCGCTGCATTGCCACCACAAAACAAGCAATACGAGTTCAATTTACCCAGACACATTTTCGCGCTGAAACCCAAAGTACGGCGCATTCAAAAGTTCAGAGCTGATTAATTCATCGCAGCAGCCAATATCTGTAGCGTACGAACAATCAATGCACGAAAAATGCAAAAAATACTGTATGAATTCAAGTGTCCCAACTCACCACTCGTCACGACACAGGCCAACCAGGCGAGCTTCATGGCGTAGCACATCCGATAAAGTTCGTACGCGTCTACACTTTTCTTCCCTCACCCTTTGTCTTTTCCTCCCTTTCGAACTTCTGCCGCCTTCTACAAAGTCGCAGACGGCGTCAAACACACACTCCACGTGCGCTCTAGTCGACGTATCCGAGTTGTCACGACAGACCGCGTCAGCCCGAGGTCAAACCCATGTCACCGTAGGCAGCAAGCAGCCGGAGGTCCAGTCACTTCTGGCGGCGTCCGGCCGGCGTTATTTTTCAAAACCGCACTGGGTGTGCGCTGTGGGTGGGGAGGGCGCCGCCGAACCCCTTCCCCACCACCGGTAGCGAAGGGCAACGATGGCCAAATCGGAGGCGGGAAAAACGCGGGCTTCGAAACGCCCTTTCCACCACAACTGCGAACGACGGAGGGGTGGTGGAGTTGAGCGAGAAGCAGAGAGACAGCAAACGGAAAGAATGGCGCTGCGAGGGAGAGCGAAACACCGTTATTCGGTTTTCGTTCACGTTCGTTCCTGACCGCTGCCGTATAGGAACGAAATACAAATTGCGGACAGAAGGAAACACAAAGAGGCAACGGACAATAGAAGCTGGGAGGGGGGGTGTCCTGTCAGTGGAGTTGCCTGTGGCCGAAGTGAAAACAGAAAGAAAGAAAAGAGAAAACGAGGGAGGGGGAGACTCTCGCAGTTGATTAAGCTAAAGAAAGGAGTTTTGGGAAAGAAGGTTAGGAGAGGGAAAATGTGAGGGGTGTTATTAAATGCGGTGAGGTGGTCGGCGAATTCGAAAGGATGCCCGGCACGTGACTGTTGTTGTCCTCGTGGTGAGTGTCCGCTCCACGTGCGTCCGCCGGATTTTTTTTCCCGCCTCCATGCAGCATTCGGCGTACTTGACATGCAACTGCTCTTGAAATTACAACACTGATGGTTGAAATTTTAAAATGCAAGTTACGGCTGGTCGTTTAAACCAAACCAACTACAGGAAGAAGCGATTCAATGTGGCGATTTTCGCACCTGGAACGAGATTTCATATCGGGTTAATGAACACTATATATGACACTCAAACTCGCCATCGAAGAAATGGTAGAAAAAATATTCCTCATACGAGCGAACATTAAACTGGACGAAGCAAGTGAGCGATCCAGAGAGAGAGAGAGAGAGAGAGAGAGAGAGAGAGAGAGGGGGGGGAGGAGGAGATCCTAAACATTTATTAGTTAGCGTAAATGCTGAAACGAAAGTAGGGACAATTAAAGCACACGCTAGATGGGTCTTGCTTGCAATGTGTCTTGCAAGACGCGCAAGCTTCAGTGTGTGCCTTGTCCCAATTCTTTCGCTTCGTCCTGCATAATGCTCGCTAGAACGGTGAATTCTAACCAACTTGCCCAACTTTCCGCTTTGTCATCACAAAACGACCCATTTGAGTGTCTTCCCCAATGATTTTCCTGGCACAGATGAGTCTGCGTCTCACCTAATTAAGAATAAATCAATAATAACCCTACAGCATTGGACATTGTTGGGAAAAGCGCTCTGAATAAGCTTTTTTTACTCGTCAATGCGATAGTTGGTGACTTCTTACTTTTACTGCGAAAAAAACCCATAAAAGTGCGTCTAAGTTTTAGTATTGCACTTTTGATTCCACAGTGCCCCCCCTCCCCCCTCTCTGCTATTCTAATCTTTCTGTGTTGGCAACACAAACAATTTTTGACATCTTCTCTATCACCCCAATGCGGTGTAAAAAATGCAGCGCAAGACTACGGTTAGAGCCCCAGGCGTCAAACTCTAGCGCGATGGCAACGCGACGTCCCAATCACGTCGCGTAATTTCAGCGCATCACCATTGAAGCATCCCCAAGTTTATTTTAGAGCATACCCGGGAAATGAAAACGATTCGCCCAAACACCGGCGGGAACTTCGCGGCACGCGATAAGAAAACGGAGCGATCTTCTGGGCAAAGCGGAGTGCAGGAGGAGAGAGACGATACGGGCCCGCCTAGAAAGGAAACAAAGCAGGAGGGAGAGGTGGGGGTGCATAGTGGGCGTAAAACGGAGACATTAGGAGCCAGCACGTGGGGTTCACTGAGGAACCGGCACTTTGCGTTTATAGCCCAGATCGATGGCGGCTCCTTTGCACGTTTCCCCCGAGTATCGAGTCAGTCTCACGCGAGGAACCAATTGAGACGTCGATATTGCCGGTGTATGCGCACACATGAACGGCGGAAGCCGCACGCGCCTCCCGTATACGACTTCCGCGAGGCTGTTGACGTCCATGCGTGGGGTCACTGGCTCCCACTGGTGTTGCAGTTGCGCGTGATGAGCGTGTGAGGGGAGTTCTGCCGCAGTGAAAAACACGGGCTGGTTGCTGTAATTGCACTGCTTTAAGAAAACTGCGGTTGATTCCTCTGCCATAAAAATCAGTAAAACACGAAAGCGAAAGGTGCAGCGAAACCTGCAGCTGAGCATGATTTGCGGGTCGGCGGCTGTCTTGTGGGTGTGCTTGGCGAGCGACGTCCTGCTGGCGGGTTGCTTCGGCAAAGGTGTACTGGCATCATTTCCGTGACGGGTATGACGACAGTGAAATCTTGATGTATCCCGGCTTAAAACACTTTCGGGTTAAAATATAAAACCCGAAAACGAACAACCCTAATTAAAACGTACCCTTTAGTACTAAAGGTTGCTTCCCCGCAAGAAGATCCTGTGTGCAGGGGTGCACCCTTTACAGGCCGCTCGCTTCGTTGTACTGGCGTCACTTCCGTGACGAATATGACGTCAGCGAAATCTTGGTGTATCCGGAAATAAAACACTTTCATGTTAAAAATTGTAGATAAGCTGCACACCTCCGAAGTTCGCGCAGCACACTGCAAGCGTAAAAATTTAAATTTCGTGGGGGGAGGAGGGGGGTTACGCGCCGAAGCAACAGGTGGGCTATGAGGAACGCCGCAGTGGACGGCTCGGGGTTAATTTTGACCGCCCGGGAATTCGTAACGTGCGCCGAAACCTCGAACACACGGGCGTTCTTGTTTTTCGCCTCCGTCTGAAAAGCGGCCGCGTGCAGCGGTCGGAACCGAACCCGCATCCTTGGGCTCAGTAGCACAACGCCTTAGCCCCTTTGCGCCTAAAGCGCGAGGAAAAGTCTCACTCACTCGCTCTTCGCCCGCCGTGGTGGGAAGGAGTTGCGCTGCTGAGCACGAGGACGCGGGTTCGATTCCCGGCCGCGGCGGCTGCTTTTCTGTTGGAGGCGAAAAGCGAAAACGTCCGGGTGTTCGAGATTTCGGCGCACGTTAAGTTAACCCTGTAATGCCCAATGTATCATTTAAGATACGCCACCATTCGGATTTTTCTACTCACCCCTGGGCCTTTCGACCGCCAAGAAATGCCCACTAGTATCATTTCTGATGCCTCCTAAGCGTTTTTCAAAATTCTATAGCTCGATAACTCGCCGCCTTGAGTCCCAAATGCAGTTTGCAAGATGGATTCCTCCGTCGTAAGCGCTCCCGGTGGGTCTGCATCTACATTCAATAGGTGTATGATACATTATATGCCCATTTTATATGTACGTATACATATACCTACATGTAAATTGGTATATGCTACATTATATACCTACATTATCTATGTAGGTATATGTGTTTACCTTTTTTGCATTTATGATACACTATGTAATTTTGAAACCCTGGGAGAAAAAAGTTTCTTCGCGTTTTTTTATTGTTTCAGTCACACACTACAATGTAACAAAGGATTGGAATTTTATCTATTGTTTTCATTGGCTGGGCATTACAGGCTTAAAGATACCCAGGTAATGAAAATTAATCCGTAGCCCTCCACTACGGCGCGCCTCCTCGCCTGCGCTGCGTCGGCGCGTCAAAACCCTACAATCAATCAATTGATGTTTCATTGGCTAGGCTGAGTGGGAAAACCATTCCTCGTGGTACTGAAGTCCGCTTACTCGCTCTGAATGCGAAAGCTTAGATATCCTTACCAAAGACTTGTTTACTGGAACGTCGTGTTCGTGTCTCTTCCTTGGCTTTCGTTCCTTACTCTTTTGGAGCCAGTTACTTCGACAGATAGACGGGCGACGCTTCACGACGCAGCTTCCCCAGAACCAGAGTTCTCCGCTGTTGGCGCACACCTGTTCTACTCACGTGCCGTCATGTTCGTCCCCTGTCACGTGGCACGCACTGGGATAAATCTTGCTCCACCACAGGTAACGAGTTGACGTGGCGTGCTGGTAACATGCAGTCGGTTCTATATACTGTATATATATACTCTGGGGACGTGGGTTAGAGGCTCATACGAACTCAAATATGTTTTCACAGCGGAGCTGCTTAAAGGAGTACTGACACAAAATTTTCGTGCTATGCTTTTTTCGCTGCTATGGGTGCCTACCAGCCCACTAATTTAAGAATGGCACATTAGACGGTCGATCGTATCGTAAACAATCATTGGCGGCGTCGTTTATTCGTGTCAGTTTCGGTTTAGACAAAACGAACGCCGAGCGGCCGCCATGACAGGAGGTCGGCCGTGACGTCACCATTCTTGTCGCCCCCGGCCGGTCTGGACGCGCGCGCGCCCAGACCGGCCGAAGTCTTCACCACCCCCGGGCCTACGCGCCCGGGCAGCACGACGTCCGCCCCAAAGCCATAGCGTCATACACGCGGCGTAGCAGCGCGCGCCAACCGCAGCCAGCGCGTCTGCTCAACTTTTCTCTTTACCTATCTCCTTTTCTCTACCCTATTCTATTCATCCCCTTCTATATTCCCTACCCCCCCGGACTGGGTTGTATGCCGGTGAGCCCCCAGATGGGCTCAATAATATCCCCAGTCCATTTCTTTTCCTTTTTCATCGAACCACTTAGTAGTAGTGCTACGTCACGAGAGCCCCGACGTCGACAGTTCGGGGCAAGGAGCAGATGATGTCATGCTGGCCCTCTCGGGGCTTTCTCGTGCGGGCCACGATTAAAATAGATTTAAAATATCTTATACTGAAAGGTTACGGTTCAAACTTTCTGAGAGATATCTCCTGATTAAGAAGAAGCATTTTACATAGTTATCTCAGCTTTGAAATTTGATGTCGCTACTCCTTCAAGCTTGGGCTCTATCCGTGCCGATCGTTAACAGAAAACTCCGCTTGGCGAAGTGGAGAGGGAGAAAATGCTAGGCCAAGAAGTGAGGGAAAGTTGCGTGGAGGCAAGGATCCCACGAGTAGGCGCTAGGAGTGCTCGCCTCGAGAAAAAAAGCCCTTGCCGCGGTCAATATCGAACCTGGGTCCTTCACCCAATGAAACCGGCTTCTGTCCGATTGCACTATCCATCGCATTCGGTGCGCCGAGTGGTGTTGGCCGAGTTCGTAGCGTGGGCGTTGGCTTTGGACTTTGGCTGAGTTGAAGTGGACTTTGGCTTCGGACTGCCGAAGTTCGGATTTTGGACTTTTGGAGGGTAGATTGTGGACTTTGATTTCACTCAGTTTTCATTAAGGAAGCTTCGCTCTGTAACAATTTTTCTCAAAATTAATAAATTGACAAGAAAGGAGTTATTTATTTATTTGTTGTTGGAAGTGCCTTCCTGCGTTTCTCCGGGGATGGGTTGTGTGGAAAAGAAGGCGCTGGAGACTACGAGAGGTGGTTGAGAATTGTCTCTCTCGCGAGCCTATGGGTCTCCTCATTCACGGCGTTACCTGTGGGGCCAGGTATCCATTGCACTCGTATATCGATGTTATGGTCATGCTGGAAGGTTCCACAGAGCTCGTTTATACGATGAGGCGTAGTGTGTCGTCGTAATGGGGTGCGTAAAGCTTTGATGGCTTCGAGGCTATCCATGAAGATTATAACTCGAGTTGTATTTTGAACTATAACGTCTGGGATTATGTGGGCACCCAGGAGGATGGCTTGCAGATCGAGTTCAGTAGTGGAAAGGAGTTCATGAATAGAAAAACCGCTCACTCGTTCGGCTTAGGTCGGTTGCGGCAAGCGCTATGAGGAGGCGAGTTTCGTCTAAGCTAGACCCATCTGTGTAAATGGTTGCGTCTGTTGATTGCACATTAGACGTGACAATCCCTTGTGTCCTTCTTGATGGGTGCGACTTGTCTTGTGGGTCTTTGTTGGTAGCGGCTTTGTGTGGGTACCCAGTACATCTTCCCATGGAGGTATGGTTGGTTTGAATGCTGTAGCTTTGAAGGAGCGGTCGTCGAGTTCCAACGGACGTTGACATTGGGGTGTGAGTAGGCGCCTGTCGTGATCATTTTGTGTCAGGTGAGTTGCAATCTTATGGAACGAAGGACGGTGGCTGTACCGGTATAGCTCTTCTATTTTGGTATGGTGGGGTAGCCCGGTGATTATTCTCAGAGCCTGCAGGTTCAGATATCCAATTTGCTCATCTTCACTTGAGTCGGTAGTGAATGGCGCCGTAACATGCCTTCGATACCAGAACTGTTTGCACTAGTGTACGTGCAACGTAGTTTGTGGCGGCCCCAAGCTTGTTAGAGATGCACTTGATCAAGTGTAGAAGTTTCTTTCAATCTGGTGTCAATTGGTCAAGCCATGTTTTGCCTCCACCTTGAGTATGTACTGGTGTGCCAAGGATTCGTATCCAGCCGTCAGAAGGTGGTGTTAGGGTGCGACCCTGCAATGTGAGGGCCACCTTTTCTTTTTCGATTGAGTAGCTCTCTATAGTCAGAAAGTGTGTTTTTTTCAGGTGAGGCTTGTATGCCAGTGGGGCCAGTTGTCTGTCCAGTTATGAAAAGCGCATTCCGGAGTTCCTCACATGCCCGCTCAGTAATCGCCTGATTCTGTCGAGAATTCGCAAGGTACACAACCGCCTAAGAATACCACGCCTTAGGCCGGGTTCAGACTTTTGCCGCGACTGATAACTTTGGCCGCCGTAATAACTTTAAAGAATGACGTCATTTCACGTCTCAGCCAACCGAACTGTGTGACACGCCCGTAGATTATGATATGGTTTTTGCGCCGGTAGTCTGGACATATCCTTAGACGACAATTCTCCGAATTTCTGCAGGTACTTTTGTCCCGCGTAGACAATTGTTATTAATTGTTATACGCGAGGACAACCGCGCAGTTATCCTCGCACAGTTATCCTCGCCTCGCAATGTTACCCTTGTGTGGATGCAGCTTACGGGACTGCAGACCCGTTCGCGTTGACAGGGACTTGGTTTTCTGGGACTTGGACGACTTGGTTCCCGCGGTGCTTCGGCTTGACATGGTCGCTGGTGAGAGCTCTGCCGAAGAATGGCGCGCTGTGGTGCTGGATGGGAGAATTTATTCGCTGTCCGGCAGTCACGTGACCTTTCGCCCATTGGACGCGATTTTTCTTTTTTCCCTGTTCGGGGGGACGCGCATGTAATGTTGGCGTTTTATCTCATATATCTCAGTCGATCGTTTTGCTCGGCCAGACTGAGCGATTCCACCACATGATCAGATTAGAACCACAATGTCCGAACCACAATGCGCCTAGCTGAAACCCTTCGAAAATATTGCGTGATCGATTACGTACGCTTTATTGAGCCTAGGTGCTGGCGGAAGGGAATTCCTCTTGTGAGGGGTTTTCCTACTGGGGAAGACCCAAGGTATCGGTGGCCATCCGGGTCTTTGTAACGAGGTCTATCCGATGGCACGGGCTCGCAACTGGTCAACCGGTTTTCTCACCGTGGAGTTGGGTGTCGTTGGGGGCTTGAGGGTGAGGCGAGGAGCTTGAAAGTACTCCCATGCAACGTAGTAGAGGGTGTTGGGTTGGCAGTGGCGTACACAGGATATTATTTCGGCAGCGCGAGCAGGTCAAGCAGGTCACCAAGTCAAGCAGCTGGAACTTAGGATCCGCGCTGGTCAACCGCTCCAGAAGAACGATCCAAAAAAAAAAAAAAAAAAAACACAAAGGAAAGAATTGTCGGTAGTCATATAACCTGGTTTTAATGAAAGTTTCAGGTGTACTTAATTGTGGCGCCTAGAATCCGAACTTGAACTTCAGCTCAGAAGTATATACCACTAAAAAGAATTGGGGCCAAACAAACCACACAGAAATGAAAAGCGTGTATTCCGCGTTATAATTTTCCCGCGCATTCTGCACTCCGCTTTTCTGATGGAGGTGAACATCAAAAACGCTCACGTTTTCGAGATTTCGGCGTACGTTAAATTTCCCCAGGTGGTCAAAATTAATCCGGAGCTCTCCACTACGGCGCGCCTCATCGCCCGTGTAGCGTCGGTACGTTAAACCCCACAATCAATCAATCAATCAATCAATCAATCAATCAATCAATCAATCAATCAATCAATCAATCAATCAATCAATCAATCAATCAATCAATCAATCAATCAATCAATCAATCAATCAAATCACCCCGCCCCAAAGTCAGAAGTACGCCTTCAAAAGGTATGGCGGCCGATCATGCTTGGAAAGAATACCGAAACGGTTAAACGACGAGGCATTGTGAATTTCGCAAAGCTAGTAAGATATAACACAGGCGTCACAGAAATGCACCCTATGTCACAATTCCTAAAAAAATCTCGCTGCACAATACGACCTCAAAATCGCATTTCTTGCGCAGAATTGACTCAGCAGCCTGTCTTCGACCTTGCCTGCAAAAAAAAGAAAAAAAAAGAAAAGAAAGAAACGACCATGGACCATGGACAGAAGGGGGGGGGGGGGAGTGTCGTTTAAACAATGGACAGAAATATGTTGCCGGCTACCTTGAACGAGAAACTTTTCAGTGAGGCCGCGGCCGGAGTAGAGGCGCCAACAGCCGGGAAGACGTCATGGCCGCGTCACGGTGACGCATGGAGTATTCTTTCCTCCATGCGGTGACGCCTTCCTTACATGAGACGGCTAATCGTTCTGCACGCATTTTTAATAAAGTTGCTTCGCTCGCTCGCTCGTTCCCTGTAGCCCACCAAATGGTCGATCCAAGCATTCCGTAAGAGCCAGCGACAAGCATTTTGATTTGTCATCATGCATGCACGGTCTGCAAGAGCGTTCTCTCTGAACATCGAGGTGCAGTGACTAGAATACTGTAATCGAAGTGACAGGTAGTGAAGACATGAAATATTGCAAAAGTACGGAGAAATGTTGTTAAACAGTTTAAATCTCATTCTTTTTCGCGCTCCGAAAAAAAAAATGAAAACTGAAACCGAAACCAAAAGTAATGTTTTTTGCCCGCAAGATGCCAGCACCTGCCAGCACCGCGAGTTGCGGTAGTCAACATGGCGGCTACAAACGCGTTTCACGTGTCCGTCAAAACATTAATCGGCGATTGGCACGGCCTACAGGTATGTATGAGCTGCCTGGTTGCCACAGCCAAATTTATAATAACTGCAGAATGCAGTCATCAGTAGTGTTTTGGGTTAAGTAGATCCCAAGTGCACCAAAAGCCTTCCATCGGTGAGGCAAAGATGCAGCTTGTTCCTTCCGTAGGAAACCAAGCTCTGGTTTTCTTTTGCGAAAAGGGTAGCCTTCTGACCGTTTTTACTTATAAGTATGTCACGATCAGAGTTGTAGAAAATGCTTAATCTTCCCTGATGTTGGCTTCTCAGGTCGCCATTGAAAATGGAATGGGTGGTCCCCAAGCACGCGAGAAAGAACAGTGGCTTGTGGGGGTCGTGGAACAGTACTTCGCCGAAAACGGTAATTCCTCTTCACGTTACTTGGTTCATCTTGTGTGCATACGTAGTTTCTACATGACGCATTTTGGTTCGTGCGTTTTTTGTTTATTTGTTTCTGCAGCGAACTTGCATCCTGACGAAGTGGCAGACTTGATTGCCGATATCATCGACAACGAGTTCGACACGATCATCGAAGACGGCAGCGTGGGCCAGGTCAGTGATCTTTTATTGATCTGCCCAGAGCAGTTTTCGAGCAGTTCCTGGGCACTTCAAAGGAAGTCCAAAGCCGCTCCCGCAATACAAATTCAATGGGAAAATAAAGTACGGAGCTGCTTTGGAGTAGTTATGAGCTGACCAAACTGACAACAAAAAAGAATCCTAAGAAAGGTCTGGTGTTTGCATTTCGTGAAATGCAAAATTTGTTTAATAATGCCCTATTAAATAACTAAAACACAGTGATTGCGTTAAATTAGTGTCATCAAAACAAAACGATCTACATTCAATTCAGCGCTGGTGTAAAAAATGGAAAATGACGTTGAATGCAATGAAATGTCAGCACATTACTTTTTCGCGCAGTCGTAAACCCATTTTGTCGAAATATGTTCTTGACGATGTGCCCCTTAACACAGTTACAGATTTTAAGTACCTAGGCATTTACTTTTCATCCAACCTCTCCTGGAAAAGATAGGTTGAACATGTTTGTTCTTCTGCCTCCCGAACGCTTAACTTTCTTCGGCGCAATTTCAGGGCTGCCCCTCCTAAACTGAAAGAACTTCTTTATTTCACCCACGTAAGGTCCATCATGGAGTATGCGTGCGCCGCTTGGGACCCGCAACTTGCGTACTTATGCGAAATGTTAGAACGTGTACAGAACCGTGCCGCCCGTTTTGCCACGGGTGATTACAATTTCCGATCCAGTGTTACATTACTTAAAAACCAGCTTAACTGGGAACCCCTAAAAGAACGCAGGCAGCATGTCAAACTTAATTTGCTTTATCGTATCTATTTAAAAAAAACTGGCATTGATCCTGACATCTTTCTGTTTACCCCACATTTCGTATCTAGACGGCGTGACCATAGTTGGAAAATTCGTGAAATACCTTGCCGTACAAATGTTTTCAAATATTCGTTCTTTCCTCACACCATTAGTTTGTGGAATAAGTTGCCCAGTGCTATAGTTGATTGTACCACTGACGCGCTTTTTAGTAAGTATCTGTTAGACTTGTAGTTCTGTTTTTATTTTTGTATTTGTGACGATGTTCAGCGATGTGTTGTAGCCTGACTGCCACATGTATATGACCACATGTTCAATTTCCCCCTGCTATAATGCCATCTTGGCGCTGCAGGAAATCAAATAAATAAAAAATAAATAATAATCTGGTTACTTGTGATAATAAACCTCGTGCTTCTTTTTTTTTATTTTTTATTACAGTGCCTCTAGTCCCACGTTTGTGGGTTTAGTACAGCTACTGTGTTTGCGAAGTTGCTAATGTAACCCTCTGTAGTTTCACTAGAGCAGAGAGCAAATGTAGCGCCCTTTTCTTTGTCCTCTTTTGCAGATATCAGCATTGCTGTGCAAACATTACGAACTCTGTCGACAAGGTAGGGAGAGCGAAGTGCTGGAATCGCTACAACAGAGGCTACCGCAAACGAGGACCCTGAGGGTCCCCGTGGCCGGCGACTATGACAGCGATGACGAAGCAGAAATGCAGGTACGTTGTTCATTGAAAAATGAAAGAGGAGATTCATCGTGCTCTGGTGATCTCAAGGGTGGTTTTTAGTGACAGCATCTCCGCAGGCATAACAGAAGCTGCAGTGGAAAGGCAGGGTAGTAGCACTGGTCTGAATATTTCTACTCCCGGAAGCTTCTATCAGGCTGCGAGAGGTACACAAGAGGGGTGGGGGAGACGCAGGAAAATCGGGCGATTCACATTATGTGCACTATTGCGGATTGAAAGAGAAAGTTAAAGGTAAAATTCTGTTGTACATCAGTCTGCGAGAAAGTTATGTCAGTGGCAGTCTCCCCTTCACGGTGTTAACAAGCAGTCGTGTTGTGTTAAAGCTGAATTTAAAATAAAAAACCTTAAGGGGAAATTAAAGGGACAGCCAGTAAATAGGATTGTGCAATTGTATCAGTGCCCCTGGTTTTGTTTCGTCACACTGCTTCAGTGATTGCCTGCAGTTAACAAGTTGATTACTTTGTTTTATGTACCTACCCTATTATGATGCCACTGCTTGTCGCACAAAAATTTGAAAGTTTGTCAACATTTGTGGTCTTTTTTTTGGAGAAAGAACATCCTTTGGGGCCTTAGTGGAGTTGAGCGAATTGTCAAAGGCTGGTATATTTTTTAAAATCAAGTTTGGATGCATGCAGTCTCCTTGGTCAATTTAAAAAGGTGACTGAGGTACAACTTATGCATATTGTCTGCTCGTTTTTTGTAGATTGAAAAGGTGCAGTTCATTTTTACGGTGTCTTAATCCACACATATAGTCTTTGGACTATGACTGGAAGGTCTTCCTCCTAAAATAATGCTCTATGAGAACTAATGTGAAACTGGCTGTACTCGCAGTTATGTAGTTTGACTACCTAAAAAGAAAAATGTGCGTTCAACTTGCGTCGATTTGTGGTAAGTGAAGGCAGTGCGACAAAGAAACCACCGATTTTAACATATCTGTTAATAGTGTGTCGGAAAGCATGCAATTTGCTTTTCATGAAGTTAGTTCCTGCTTTGTTAGTTCCTGCTTTAGTATATCTTGTACAGTGGTACACTGTAGTACTTCATACCCTGGCTACACTAGCGTCCAAATCACATTTGAACCAAATGTCATTTGACTCAGATGCGAAGTTGTGCTGCTCCACCAGGTTTTGAAATGCCATTCGGCTCAAATGACATTTGAGCCAAATGAGCACCAGAGAGACATTTGGGGCTCTCGAATGCCACTTTTAGCACTCGCGCTCAGCGTTCCAAGTCAGCATAAACAAATACGTTACTGGCCTACTTGAAACAAACAAAATGCTCTTAATTGCGGAGTTTGTTCACTTCTCATTCCCTGAAATAATATCAAGATGTAATAATTCCATACTCAATGTCAGCAAGCGACAAACCAGTGTGGCCAGACAGCACAAAAAACCTCCTCAATTGCGATTCAGAATCAAGCAGAAACTGTGTCAAAGCTTACGTTATTTAAATACGATATCATTTTACTGCCAAAAACTGCCGCTAAATTTGATTGTTGCATTCTTGTGTGAAAACAGAACTCAGCAGCAGCAGCACCATGCAGCACGGCGAGCGAGGGTTAAAGCTTTCAGATGCCACCGAAATTTTAGTGGAGCACGGCGGATTATGAATGGCATTCGGACGCCAGTGTAGCAGGGGTATTACTCTGATGTGTCACAGGCTTCGTATTTCCCCCAGAAACGGTAGTATGCTTGTATAATTTCAGAACCACATCAACACGGAGGTGACAGAACAGCTAGGGGACCTTCAACTGAATGGGCCAAGCTCAGCTCGGCAACCACCACAAAGGCAGGAGCCCGACGAAGATGGTTGGACTGTGGTCAGGCATGGCAGGAGGACGTAGATATGTGTGCGTTCATGCTAGGTGTGTTTTGTAATTAAAAGCATCATGTACTCCCTTCTGCAACAAAGAGTACTGTGGTTCCGCAAGCGCAGCTTGCAATTCGGTTTGCGGGCCAGGCATGCGCGCGTGTTGCTGTGATTTGGCCCGTTTTTGTGTGTGCAGGCTGATGGGTGAGCTGGACAGGGAGAGGCTAAGTGAGGGGGGTGCTTAGATTTGAAAAATCCAAAATAACCTACCCTCTTCCCCCCCTCTCCACACACTTTTTCCGACAGTAGGTAGATGAGACAGGCCTAAGAAAAATCATTTTATACAGTGAACATTTAAAAAGGAGCCACAGACATGCAGAGAACTCGCCACTTACGTTTGATACTCCGTCACTCTCAATACCACTTGAATGTGTTGCACCGCTTGAGCCACTGCTCTCAGTATCACAGAGCAGGTTGTCTTTGGCTCCGCCAAACATTTCGTTCAAATGACGCAAGCGCAGTAAAAGGTTCAAGAATGGAATGAGACAGCGTGTTTGGTGCCCAAGGCCGTATTAACTCTATAGCCTGTGTAACAAGTGCTTCCTTGCAGAAAAAGGGGTGGTTAGATTTGTGTGCAAGCTTTTTTCCAATTTTTGTTCCTGAAAGTAGGGGAGGGTGCTTTGAATCGAGGGGCGCTTAGAATTGTGCAAATATGGTACTAGCTCCACACATCTCAGCTGTGGCTCATTTGAGCAGCATTTCTTTCGTAACAATCGTGGTTGTGACTCGAATTGATGGCTTCCTGTTTGTTTGGTGGTGTAAAAGACATTACATTACCATTTTTTGGGTTCAATGCCGTAATCACGCAACTGAGCCTGTGCAGAATGATTCTAGGTTCTGAAAGCTTTCCCATTTGGTTGTGAAGTTTGGCATTGAATGCAAGTACAGCACCATTGTGGGATGCACTCTGATCCGGTTGACACTGAACGATGCAACATAGTTGAGTTCTAGATTGACACTTTTCCCCTGCAGACATTACAATGCAGGCAGCTGAAAAGCAGTGAAAAATTGAGCCACATCTTTTTACAAGAAGCAACTTCGTTTTAATTATTCGCAATTGTGTATAGTACCACCTATATGTATACAACTGTACAAAAAAAGAGGTGCGCAACGAGAGATCACTTAGAGAAAACAGAAACCTTCGCCACATGCTAAAACTCGGCCCGCAACAACAGTTTGCGTGCCTGCCTTCTCAACAGCATTTCAAACAGGTGTCTTTCTCCTCAACCAACGCTCAACACAGCACAATCCGCATTTGGCCGTCGGGAGAACAATGCACTGGGGAAAAAAAAATGCCTAAAAACAGCGCTCATTTATTCATTTTATCGCTTCAATTGGCACTGCGCAATTCCTCAAACACGACTCGCGCGAGTTGAGTGTTCAAAAATTCAGTTACGTTCACGGGCTAATCACACAAGGTCCACAACGGGAAAGAGTGTTTCGCGCACAACTTTTCGTTTCCTCCTCCTCTTGTAAAACAGCTTAGTAAAAGCTCGACAGAGTGTTCCCCACTTTTAAGTGAACCTAGATCATTCTTCACGGGGATGTAGCTTAACTCGAAGCATTTGCATTCTACTGCGATGACCTTTCATTCTTAACCGTACAATTAAAGGTCACTAACAGACAGCAGAATGTCGCCACAACACCGGCAGACCCCTTGGACTGCGTGTTCCGCAGTCGGGGTGTAAAAACCACACGCCCAAAACGAACAGCTATCGCAACAATAAAGCGGCAACATCTAAGTAAAATTTTCGCTTCTTCGGGCAATCTTGGTAAAGCTGGGTTGCCTCGGAGTCTTGCATTTCACTCAACCAGACAGTACCACTTTTAAAAAGACTTTCATGCCAAGAAATTTATGCTCTCCTGCCTTCGAGCATAGCTCGAAGCGAACGCCCTACATTCCAAACTCTCGTTCCACTATTGCTTCAACTTGTTCCTAAGCCTAGCATGCTTATTATCTTTGGCCTAAAGTGAAAAATGCAGCTCACAAACTCCAGACACATTCGGCGACGTAGAGAGTCGTTTTGGGAGGAGCATCCCAGCCCCGGCTTAAAAATATCCGGCTACGAAGCCACTCCGCCGCATCTTGAATACTACTCCTGCAAGATCAGCGAGGAGAGGAATGGTCGTTGAGCAACTGGGCTTTAGCGTCTTGAAACATCCTACGCTGATTCTAGCTGAAAAATAATTAGGTCGACGGAAAACGATGCGAGCCAGCTTCGTTTCTATTCGTACATTAAAATGCCCTCAGCGCAATCTTGCAAAATGCCAATACCTGTGCGATGCAGGGGCTCAGGGACTTTACCTAAGTATGGCAGCCAAGAAGTCCCAGTCTAGCGTCACGACGACGAATGCGAAACACGCGATGACGACGATGAGGTATCGCTAATTTGCCAGCCAAGCCTCATGCCCATTTTTCCCCCAATGTCCTAAAGTGCGAAGCGGTATTATTTTTTCCCCGTTAGTATCTTCCGTCGTGGATTGCCGTCGTGTACGGCGGCGGTCGAATGTGAACGCGCAGGTGACTAGAGCCCGTCCGGCTTGCTAGACGAGAAAGTCCTTGAGAAGAATCGACCGCCTCTTCTCGGCAACGTCCATCTGGTTTTCGAGGTCCTGAAATGGCAGCCAAATGGTCGGGAAAATGTGGATTACTACGTTGCGTGTCATAATTTTATGGAAAAATTTCGTAAAGCTGTATCGAAACGACAAATTTATTTATTTATCTATTTACTTAGAATACTTTCAAGGCCCGGAGGCTTTACAGAAAGGAGTGGTACAAATGTGGTACATACAGAGAAAAAAAAAAAAAAAGCACATTGTCAATTCAGGGCATTTTGTACAGCAATCTTGAATTTAACAGGATCACGTATACCAACGATGGAGGCAGGCAGAAAATAATACGCAGTGTAAATATGGCGACAAGCAGGACAGGAAGCATTAACAAACATACGCTCACGAGAATGGCAGCCCGTTTGCAGCATACCAAACTAACTTGGCTATAAAACTGGGCTCAAAAAATGTTTGCTTAAGGGGGGGAGTATGAAAGCATAACATACACCAAAACATGGTCCGATTTGACCAATCAGCTGCAATGACTTAGAACTACTATCAGCAATGTGCCTTGCTTTTTTTTTTGTTCAGTTGAAGAATTTAAGAAAATCGAGGTTAAGAAAATGCGGGCACTAGCTACACAAGATAATGTTAATTCTTTTGAGCATGTACAGTGGAACCCCGACGACTTCCATGAAAACCCTCGAAAGTGCCGTATGACCGGGGTGTTGTATGATTGGAATAGATTAATTAGTAGGCGGTGTCACGCGACAGGTGGGCTAAGAACTTATTTAGATTATTATATTTAGCGCATTCTCACGTAACTTGCGAATGCCTAACCGAAATACCAAGTTTCTTGGGGATGTACTAACTTCGGGATGTATAATTGGGGTTCCACTGCAGTCAGCACTTTCATGTTTCTAAAGACCATATGCAGATGGAAAATGTCAACTACTGACTCAGACAAGGTAGTACTGATGAAATGGTAAAGTACAACCTAAGTCCTTTAGTAAACAGCGGGGCTCTGATTATCGGTCCTGGATTCACCGTGGACTGACTTCCCAAGAAGCAATCCAGCATTTGTTTTTCATATCTGTATGGCATGGAGCACTGTCGGACTACCTGTGAACTATTCCCGGTGAGTTTGAGACTGTATATCAAAGAGCTCCATTGCGCCATCTACCAAGTAGAATATATACCGCTCCAATGAAGTTGGAGCTAAGCTATGCAGAATGTGAACTCAATTTTGTTTGGTCTGAAGCAGGCTCTTCAAATGGTCTTCGCGAGAAAAAAAAAAAAAAAAATAAGCGAGAAGTAAAACAAATAAGAGGAAGACGAGAAGAAACGCACCCCTCGGTCTGTCGTCTCTGCACGCTCCACCTTCCAAGAGAGATTCTCGATTTCCGCTTCCAGGGTTGCTTGCTGGTACTCAAACTGAAAAAAAAAAAATTGAGATAGTATGCACGCAGGTAAGTTGCCTTAGTATGTCGGCGACCACTAAGTGTCACTTGCACGTTTATAGAATTTGTGTAAAACTCCCAAGACCAGTACGCAGCACACTGCTTCATTAAATATGGACGTGGTCTTTTTTTGGCAAGGGTATTAAAAAGGCGTCTCGCTCTCTTTTTTTTAAAGCGAACTTTAGTGACCTCATTGATGCTGTTGTAAGCCAATACTCCCTGCAGGAAAGCCAACTTTCCCTGCTGATGATGATGAATGATCGTGGGTGAAGTAAAAAAAAAAAAAAAAAAAAAAAAAAAAAAACACTCCCTGAAGCCGGAATCAAACCTGTGTCCCTTCTGTTATGAAGCCGGTGTCTATATAATTGGTTTATTTTGACATGGCCAAAGTGAATGTCAGGCAGCAGATACTGATTCGTGCCTACACCGCCAACGGAGTACACACCGTAGAGTTGCTGTGGGTATTCTAGAAAAATGGTGCGTACCTCCAGAGCAGCACATACTCGCAGTGTAGGATTGGCCAACCAAGGAATCCATCACGAGAGAGCTTCGGGTTCAACCATTGTCATCGTTAGACAGAGGGGTGCGTGATTTTTTTTTCAAGCTAAGCGAAATTGCTTCAGGAGGAAAAAATTACCCTTTTTCAGTTTTGAGGAAGTGCAGTGTTTGCCAGGCACACAATACGGTTGCCATTGTTGCACCTGTCAGAGTGACGCCTTATTTACCATAAACGCAACAGCCATAGTTAACACTCAGAAGCAAAGTTTAGATTTTGAAGCTCCCCTTCGAAATCCAATCCAAACTTCACACCAAACATCTGAGACGTAGTTTGAAGCAGTGTGCCTACCTGGATGAAATGTAAGAATGGTCTGTTTTTAACTGTTCAAGTAATTCTTTTTTTTTTTTTTGTCATTTCAAAATTGCGGGCACATGAAATTTTTTGTTTAAATTTGTGTGCAATGCCAATCAAGGTAGTGGTCCTTACTATGTTAAAATGATTCATTACAAATGATAACCAGAATTAGGCAATTATATCAGTTTCACTTCTGATACTGAGTTCAGAACCTACATGAGCCAGTATTGGACCCACGACAGTAGCATTGTACGAACGGCAACTAGGCTTCCTTTTGTGTCGGTTCACTGGTAACAGTAAGGGCTTAAAGTCCTGTAGCAAGCTCACTGGTGTTAATTCCTACCACAGTACGAAGACTGAAAAGGCGGGGCTTACCAGTTCTTTCCTGGGACCGGGTTCCATGTAGTAGGCATAAGGGTAGGTATACTGTAGAGTGTATCGGCACTGCAAAGCAAAAATTGTACACTATTTCACTTAGGCAGACATTTTTTTTTTCTTTCTTCCAGCTGCAAGCAACTACCACTTTGTACGCTTTCAGCTTGCACTACAGCGCATGTAGGCAAAGTGTTAGAGTTGAAAAATAATACTCCTAAAGAACACCTTGACCATTTTGCACAGTCGGCCTGTGGTTCAGACTCTGGATATTACACCGCGCCATAAAAATGGATTAGGAAATTAAAAATATTTGACTCGAGCCTCTTAGGCAGCAATGTGGCCAAATGAGTTGGCAGCTTCGACGTGCAGCACTGAGGTATGGTAATGAGGACAGCAAAGAAGATGGGGGGGAGAAAAAAAATGCTGAGATGGGAAGCGAAGGGGGAAGAGGAGGGCAACAGCAGAGGGGAAAGAGTGCCACCTTGGCCAGGAGGGCGACCGCGTCGAGCAGGTACTGCCAGTCGATCCAGGTGCCTTCGTTGGCCATCACCTTGGCGTTGATGCGCGCCTTGATGCTGCTCATGGTCATCTCCTCCAGGCGGAGGCTCTTGGCGTGGTTCTCCCACTGCAGCAGGGGGGGCAGGGGGGAGAGCGTTACCACTCAGGGGGAAAAAGAGGGCCCCCGCGATTACTTCGCATAAAGCGGCAGTTAGGCCTAACTGGTTACGACAGCTTCAGGTACGCCAACCAACTCGGGCGTCGGAAGCGGCCACTTTCTCAATCCTAAACGATGGCCTGGGCGGGCATTTCGGTCTCGCAGTTGATCTGGATTTGCCAAACTCTAGTTCACGGCTGTGTTAATCTGGTTAACGACATATATCTGCAAAGTTAGTCCTAAAATACATGCAACATTGCTCATGGCGGCAACGTGAGCAATCCGAATCGTTGAAAATTGTCTATTTGACTAAGTCAGTGAACACAACTTTGTTATGAGCTCGCAACCTGACCATCAGGCAAACTTTCGTCAAACCCTACACTACATATTGTGTGTGAGCCATCACATGCGAAATATGACAAGAATGCCAGTAGTACTTGAGAGCCAACTTCGGGCGCAGGTATCTCTACCCACAAACGAAATTTGCAATTTATAAAATATTTCTGCAAATTTTTCCAACATACAAGAATGAAAACACAATATACAACAATGAAGACTGCATCTGTTTTGGTTATTAGCCGCCTCCATTTCCTAACACAAATACTCCCGCAAAACCACTTACCAAAATGCTAATTTGTGACTTCTATGTACTTCATCGACTGCCAAGTTCTGCTGCAAATAGTTTATTTCTATTTTAAGGCGGGGGGACACTGGTCTTGAGGACCGAAAATTTGCCAAAAAATAAATTTTCTGTATTAATTTTATTTTCAGTCTGCAGGTACCAAAGAATGTACCTGCAAAATGTCATAGCTGTATCATAAGTATTCACAAAGCTGTTGCCCTTTGAAGTCGCCTAAATGACCTTTTTTGCCTATGTTTGCAAACTTCGTGCCCTGTTTTCTCAGAGCCAATTTTTTTCCCACATGGTCAGCTGTCGGGTACAATATCTTGGGATGTGCTGGTTCGATTTACATCATTTTTGCTGCATTCGAAAGCTTATGAACTGAACAGTGCAATAAAATCCCAAAAGTGCATAATTTCTTTTTGCTGGCACAAGATTTTATGCAGTTAGTTTTACAAAAACATTTTAAATTGATGACCTGACATTTCTGAATTTTACAGCGTTTGCAGAAACCATGCTAAAATTACTGCAGTTGTATAGTTGCACTCCCTGGTCCTTCTAGAGCACAAGGGGATAAAAGCTATTTGAGTATTTCATAGGTACATAATGAAAAAATTGTCCGAAACGGAGTGACATAACATGTTGCACAACTCTAAACGTACAATCCATAGACGAAAACTGACTGCATATTTGTGCTCAGGATGTTGAAATACACTCAGTGTGTAAATCTCAAGCACATAGGTTAAAAAATAACAAAAATGTCCTCAAGACCAGTGTCCCCCCTTAAAGCAAAAAATGTTCAACACGAAAAAGCCAAGAAGGCAACCGACCCTTTCAAAGTAGAAGAGGTACTTCTTGAGGGCTTCTCTGGCCTGCGCGTGGGCGGATTCGTTGGCTATGTTGGGGTTCTCCTTATAACGGCTGCATTCGTAATACTCGCTGCCATGCGTGCGCCAGTCTGCAGAAATGGGACCAACAGCGACCTCATTGTTGTCATCACTGGTGTTGGATTCACGCGACTTCACCAACACGACGACACATTTCACCCTGACAACAAGCACGCAGACACAGAACACCAAACCCAATGAGTTGTGGGAACTTGTGTCGGTATTTCGCTAGAGATGTTGGAACTGCACGAAACAACTGAATGCATAATTTTAAAGAAATGAATAACAAAATGAAGTACAAAGACAATTCCAATTTTTTTTTTCCTATGTAAAGCAGGTACACCCGACTTTTATTACACTGGACCTACATACAGTAGAACCTCGTCACAAGAGACACTTGATTATAAGGGAAATCTGAATGAAAAGGGTTAGCAACATCACATACAAGAGACCTTGGTTACAAGAGACCTGTTTCCCAGATCCCTTGAGTGTCTTTTGTAACAAGGTGTCACTGTACAATGAACAGGCGGGCTTAATGAGCCCAATTACTGGGGTCTGCTTTGTTCGCATCTGCTTGACCCACATTTCAGCCTAATGCGTAAAGGCGTGTTCATCACATCATCTTGGCGTAAATTTAGGTCCTATCACATGAGACATCATTTCGATCGCACTCTCCAGGAAGCAAAGCCACGGTTTGCGTTTTCTGTTTGCACTAGAGTTAGCATACGGGAGCCTGTTGTACTTGGTCACAAACGATGACTCCTGACAAGAAAAATAAATTTGCAGCTCGGAGGTTTAGGAGGAAGAATACTCCACTTTCCTGAATGAGAAAGCTAAGGCATACGAAGACCCTTGACATAAATAAGCAGACGAAATCACGGTAGACGTCACAGGTGATTGCAAGCAGTCTTGACAGCATACGGGAAGAACAAATCATTCCGCTTCTAGCTCGTTCCATGCTCAGCCGCTGAAGCTAGGCCTGCTGAAGGAGACATTTAAGTGCATACGTACCTCCGAGACACATCCAGCAGAAATCGTATTTACAACTGTAACATTGCTGGAAAGAAAAGAAAAAAAAAAAGAAAAAAACAATGGGGTAAAAAACTGTGAAGCAGTAGGTTTTCAGTTTACTTAATGGCTAAAAATACATCGTAAATCTGTGGAAAACACAATGCTTTGTGTTTTCTGCCACTTGTTGCCATTTTCGGAAAGTACATGACTACCTTGGTCAGTGCATTGCAACTGTGTGGGTTAACAATCGTTCAGCCAGGACGCTGATTTTTATGAGTGCTTCCAACCTAAAATTCCTCAAGTGAAGATTTGCCCAGCAATGGTTCTGCCCATTTGCACACTCATTGACAGCGAAAATAAGACTCACCATATGGTTACAACCTCCATTTTTTTCTATACATATGTGGCACCGTGGACACTGCAATAAAGAACAAAACAAAATGAAAATTGTAAGACACAGTACCCCCCCGAAAAACAAGCACGTACATATAACCAAAATGGAAATGTGCAAATGCAACTAAGAAACTGGCAACGACATGCAAGAATTAGGAACATGAAAGAATTAAAGCCGTTCCGCTCAATGTGAAAGCTGTCGGAAGTGCAGAAAAGTGATTCGCCATACTGGGCTGTAGCGCCGTTATCAGCGCACTGCTACCACCCAACGCATTTCAAATTTCCCGCCTTCGCAGTGCTCGCGCGCCCTCTGCCTGAAACTGCGCCATCGGGAGTTCTGCTCTTGTTGTGCTTGCTTTTCCTCCCACATGTGCCAGTGTAGCACTGCCACTTTTTTTCGCTTGCTAACGTAAAAACCAACCCAACGAGCGTTCCTAACTAAATGAACGCAGGCGCTGCCGGTTAATTGCGTATATTTTACCTCAAATGTACCTGCAGTCTTCTTTGTGCTGAACAACGGGGAGATGTATGACAAGCTCCAGCAGTTCACGAGTTTCGAACGCTTATGACTATATAAACCGCTTGGCTTTCGAAGCTTCTGGGTTACGTTGCGACGACGGAACGCCTACCTAGTGGCTCTACTTGGGCCCAGCAAGTGAACTACAATGACAAGGCGAGCCCCTAAAGTGCGCTGCACTTAAAACACAAGGCACCGAAAATCGTTGTTCAAGATGCGGCATGATTAATGAAACCACACGAGGAACATTTTGTGACGGAAAGAAGGCTGAAAGGATCTAAGAGCCCCTTTCTCCCCACCACTCACATCCTTAGTGTGAGCAGAGATGTAGTTGGCAGTCTCGGAGTCATCCGCACACTTCGTGATCCACTTCTTAATCGTATCACAGTCCGCCGGCGCGTGATAGTCGGCTCCGCATCGAAAGCTGCGTGGGAAAAAGTCGAAGGTTTGCATGGGATCAGAACATTCGGCGGTGCCAAATACAGTAGAACCCCGCTCTTACGTTCCTCAGTGCTGCGTTTTCCTGGCTGCTACATTGTTTTTGCCTAGTCCCGGCGCAGCTCACATAGAGTTGCATGTAATAAAATCCTCACTGTTACGTCGTGGCTTAGAGCACGTTATCGGATCATTCATCGCGACCGCTCGGGCAACATCCGCGGCCACCATTTTGACGTCTGACGAGCTTTGGCCAGGCTTGGCTAGGGAAGTGACTGCATGAAGTTGCACGCGGGTGCGATTCGTCACCACTAGATGGCCCTACGTTACTCTATGCTATCACCATCATCACTCTGCTTACAATGGAAGTCTTCGGAATGCCGGAAGTGCGTGTTTGCCCTAAAAACACCACCGCAAAAATAGCACGCACTCTCGTCGTCATCTTGCGTTTCAAGCTTTGAGAACACCGCTGAACTTGCAACCGCGAACTTCGTCGCGCCTTGATGGCGTTGCGAAAACAGGAGGCGGTTTCCCTTCAGGAAAAGCTTGACGTACTAAACGTAATAGACAAGCAGCCAGCGCAGAAGCGAGTCGACATCGCTACGGACCTTGCATCGCAAAGCGTGGTGTTTTCCAGTGATAGTAAAAGGCAGCAATCCTACATGCTCGAGTTTTTTTAAGGTTCGAAAGCCAAACTTGCAGAAATACATGGTTGCAAATCAAAGCTACACTCTTTTTGTTGATTTTCAAAGGTTTCCTCACTGCTGCACTTTCCTGGTTGTTACGTTTTGCTTTACCGGTCCAGTGAAAAACGTACAAACAGGGTTCCACTGTACAAAGTTGCTAAGAATTGCAATGCCTGAAACAACAAATTTAACACGCGAGATGGCAAATTAGAGAATTTTAAAGACCGCTGTACAATGGGCATCTGCAAATTATTTCTTTTCAATTTCTTTTCCCGTCTGTCATGAGTGCCCAGGGCACTCATGACAGACGTACGATTCAGCAAAACACAGAAGTGACACAAGAACACACAGCAACGCGGCCACCTAGAAAGTCATATAACAAGAAGAAGCTCTTCTGTCAACTACCAATACCCCCATACGGCGGCTCTCCCATTAATGATCTATGCTCCCTCAAGAGCCGTACGCTCGTGGTGCGTGCAGATGTTAAAAAAAAAACAGCTTTTGTATAAGCACGCGGAATAACCATGAGCTGTGTGGTGAGCAGGAAACTTTATTACCAATCATGAGAACGCTTTCACTGCAAGACACCCATCGAAGCTACCGGTAGCGACACTGCAGCTATATCAAAACATACAACATGGCGGCTGACACTAGCGGCCGCTTGTGATTTCCTTTGATTCGTGAGTACGTTACTCGCGTTCAAGAAGCGTTTTGTTCGTCTCTAAGAAACAAAATTATTATTACCAAATCCTTTGAATCAATGCACGGCACTGTAGGCACAATCATATCACGTTCGTCCGAACGCACTGGTGGAAGGTTAGCTGCTCTAGGTACGGTGGACAAAGTGCACAGATCGGGAGCGCCAACTTTCAAAGTCGGCATCAGCTTTATTGACGCTAGAATGTATGCAATGGACAGCTTTTGTATAAGCTAAACGCTACGCTTTGACCGTAACCATAGAAACGAGGGCGTTACGCTTTCGCCAGCTTGTAGCACCCCTGATTTCTCATTTCTCTTGCCGTTACAAGCGGCACAAAGTTCGATTTCGATTCGAAGTCGACCCCCCAACAGTGGATTATCAGACTTGAAAAAAGGGGTCGACTTACAATCGTGTAAGTATGGTACATAGACTCTGTCACAAGGTGATGATAGTGGTGGCACGGCTGTAGCCAGAAATTTTTTTCATGGGGGGGGGGGGGGGGTTACGGATTTTGCGAAGGGGGTAGTTTTGCTGCCAGCAACAGCAAGTATTGCTTACGTGCTGCCTGGAAAAGATTTCAAGGGGGGGGAGAGGGGTTCGAACCCCCCCCCCCCCCCCTTCCCCTCTGGGTGCAGCCCTGGGTGTAGGTGTGACAGAGAGAGAGCAGACTTACCAGAAGGTGGTCTTGCAGTGTTTGCAGATCACCCTCTTGCTTTTGTTTTCTTTGGCTCGGATGATGATGCTGCAGTTCGGACCGGGGCAGAAGCGAAGCTCCGGATGACTCTGTTTCCGAGAAAGAGGGAAAAAAAAAAAAAAAAACAACAAAAAAAAAAAGACAGGCATTAAAAAAAGAAAACCAACGCTGCCCTGGAATCCTAAACTTTGCAACACAGCTGACTAGCTGATGTGAACGTTGGCCCACATAGCACAAGCCTCACTTGAGGAAGCTCTACAGTGGTTCGACACAGGTGCCGAAAATCTTAGGATTTAACCCTGCACCAATTCAGAAAAGCTGCCGCTACCTGAAATGTGCAAGGAGCTCTTTCAATGCGGGCATCTTAGTATTTCGTCTCTATCTAAACACAGCTGCTCTGAGAGAGAAATCAAGCACGATACCATGGCCAATGCCACTGCACATCAGGTACTTCACCAAATGTCAACTACTAAATCACATGTCAACAAGCAGAGATTCCTACTTTTACTGCTTTTCGTTTATTTTCATCACGCAGTGGTAGCAAGTCTTTAACTCAAACAAGCCCAACTTACTGCCTGACTGCTATATGCTGACTAGGTGAGAGAATTTACACCCCTTAAAGGGGCCATACAGACAAAATACGATTATTTATTTAATGAGTGCCCTGCCTTGCCGAAAAAGGCGTTCCACCAGAGGGGGTTAGAGACTGGAATGAAGCAATTGTTTGTTCATACAGCGCAGTTGCTTGCCTTGCAGCCGGTTTCAATTTATTCGAAAGATTTCATGTTTTGTGGTGCCCCCAGCGCTTGTCTGGAAGCAAACGATGCTTTCTTTATTTACTGACAAATTAACCAAATTAAGTTAAAATTTCAATTCTCCCGCAAAATCATGTGTTTTCGTGACATCTGCAATGATGTCATCTGTACTGGGAAGCCTTGTTTAGCGTTAGTCAACCTAGATGGCGCCATCATACCGCGCCGGGCTGTTTTCTGCCTTTGTTTTTAACCTTATTTGTACCTGGCTTGTTTTTGTTGAGGTAGAAAATAATAGTTTCGGGAAATACGCTGTTCGCTCGACAAATACGCTCACGTAAGGCACCATCGCTTACACCAATCCGCAAGTGTCGTCTGAGACAACCCCAAAGCGCCGCAGTGCTGTGCTGCTAAAACAAGCATAGTGCGCACAGTACCAACATTAGTACGCATCGGTACTTCTATTTTACGTGTACTTTCGTAACTTCCACTGTTTGTCCCACCATTCTTACTGCTATAAAAAGAATGTGCCCTAAATATAAGTGCAATTAGCTCGTTCAGCGAACTTAAAAGCCCTGCTAATTTGCATTTGCCGGTCTCAGCCAATCGCACAGCAGTCACATATGACATCATAGGTTCTATTGCAGGAAATGAGCTAGTGTGGTCGCATGGTCATTCCACTTTTTCCTACTTTTGTAGTTTATTTGAGCGAAGTTTACATTACAAGTCAGGTCAGCGTGATTCTAACGCGGCAATCTTTCGAATGAACCAAACTTGCGTTTTGTCTGCATGGCCCCTTTAATTACGCGTGCTCCCATAACCAATAAATGTTGGCAGAACTGGGACGACCACAGTGAGCAAGAACACCAGAATAGTCATAGAATCATTAATAGCAAAAATTAGCATGCAATTTTGCCATGTTTCATTCAGTGACACATATTGATGGCTATTCGGACAACAACAAAAAATAAAATAAAAGAAAAGAAAAGAAAAATACACACACGCTAGACAACTGCACACAAATACAATGATTGAAGGAGCATGTGAACATCAGCCGACCGTAACGTGTGGTCATTCTGAGCTCTGTGCAAAGCAAGAGAAGAACGGCTCTCACCCGCACATAGTCGGAGAAGAGGAACTGCTGGTACTTTTCCCGGAGGACCGATTTGCTGAGTAAGCTCAGGACAAAGTCTTCGGGGACCAGAATGGTGCAGAACTGCGCCATGCACTCGATGGCTGGAGGACAAAAAGGACACCGACATGAGGCGGGTGAAAAAAATTCATGACAATCCACTCAATGTGACAGCTGTCGGAAGTGCAGAGCAGTGATTCTCCATAATGGGCTGTGGCACCATTATCCGCTCACTCTTACCACCCATCACACTCTTCGCCGCCCTGCCTCATTCCTCTCCCGATGAATTCAACAAAGGTTTGTCCAACACATTTCAAATTTCCCGCCTTTGCAGTGCTCGCGCGCCCCCTGCCTGGAACAGCGCCAGCGGGAGTTCTGTTCTTTTCCTGCTTGCTCTTCCTCTTTCACGTGGTGGTGTTGCACTGCCACTTTTTTTTCGCTTACAAGCGTAAAAACCAACTTAATGAGCGTTCCCAACTAAATGAAAGTGGGCGCTGCCGGTTAATTATGTATATTTTGCCTCAAACGTAGCTGCAGTTTTCTTTGCGCTAAACAACGGGGCGATGTATGACAAGCGCCAGCGGTTCGCGAGTTTCGAACGCTTACGACTATATAAACCGCTTGGCTTTCGAAGCCTCTGTGGGACGCCGTGACGACAGAACGCTGGGTGGCCCCACTTGGGTCCAGCGAGCGAGCTACGACGACAAGGCGAGCACCTAAAGTGCTGTGCACTTAAAAGGCAGCCGTGTACTAACTGTAAGGATACCGCTGGTTCTGGAGAAAGGAGCATTGTGCAGAGGTGGTCTGAAGGCCCCTCAAAAAGATCAAAAAGACGTATGTTTGGAATGAAGAAAAGCCTGAAGGAATAACAAATATGTAAAGTTTAATGCGAACTGAAGCACTGTGGTTGTGGGAACGTCAACGGTTACTGGGGCCCAGCAACACTTTTTTATAGCGTATTACAGAATCATTTTTTTTTGTTCACGGCAAATCACCGTTTTCGGATGTAAAATTTTGCGGTAAAAGCACATTAGCACTTTAGCAAAGTAGCATTGCTTTGCACCTAGCGCGAAACTTGCACAACTTGCCCAAAAACGTTGTGGTTCGTTGCATTTACTTCCAATTCTTGTTACTGTACCGTGGCTTCCAGTGCGCCATCACTGGCTGTGCAAGCTTTGTAGAGGACAGGTCATTTAGTACTATCAATCGACATAAAGAGGAGAGCAGTGTTTTGGTTCCCACTACAAGGAACGGTGCAAAAATGCAGGGCAGCGAGTGCAATGCAGAGCATGCACTGCTGAGTGCTAGAAACAATGCAGTTTTCATGGAACGTAAAATTTTGATTAAGCTCTGATCAGGGCATCTATGCATGCATTGGCATCACAAGGTGTTAACTACATTTGGCTTCACCGAGTGAGAATATATAGTCTGCCGGCTGTCCCATAATCGCAATTTCTTAAACCACAGTTTTACCGAACTGACCTCACTTTGCTACCATCTCGATAAATTTTGGCCACCCTTTGCATACGCACATGGGTCGCAAAAACAGTGCAGACAGGGTGGGCGGTCAATCCGTACCTGTAGAAATGCCCTGCAGAATTTGTATCTCAAAGTGCATTGCCCAGCAGTCCGGACAGAAGTAGTGACCGCAAGCCAGGCCCCTGAACCGTTCACCGGGAAAGTCTTGCAGGCAGATGGAGCACTGCATCGAGGGGTTGTTCCGGATTGCCTGCGTGCGAGAGTGACAAATGCTCAGTCTAACACACTGCAGAGACCCTAACAGAGACCAAAAACAGCATAGAACACACTAAAGCCTCTACTACATCCTAAGAACTGTATGGCGAAATAAGGAGGCGCAGCCTTTGTTACTAGTACCACAAGTGCCCGTTAATTAACCGCATCAAAACCGGTCGCTGACCTGCATCTCGACGGCTGGCGACCGCAGCGGCTTGATCCTTGCATCCGCCAGGGCCTGCGCAGCATTCTGCTTGTACTTCTGAATTATCTCTTGTGAGTTCCAGTTGTGGGTGTGGAGCAGGACCTTTGCCACAGACGGCATCACCTGCATGCGGAGAGAAGCCGATAACAGGCATATAGCAAGAGCAAAATTGTTGGCATAACGAAATATGTCGTTTTTATGCACCTCCAAACTACAACGCGCCTACGCTGCACAGGCGATGAGGCGCGCTGTAGTAGAGGGCTCCGGAATAATTTTGACCACCTCGGGATCTTTCATCCTCATCATCGCCCTCCTATCTACACCCACTGCAGGGCAAAGGCCTCTCCCATAGGTCTCCAATCATTCCGGTCCTGTGCTGTGACCAATTTATCCCCGCAAACTTCTCGATCTCATCTGCCCATCGAACTTTCTGCCGTCCCCTGCCACGCTTGCCGTCTCTAGGGATCCACTCTGTTACCCTTAATGACCAACGGTTACCTTGCCTTCACATTACATGCCCTGCCCATGCCCACTCCTTTTAATTTCTACTAATATGTATTTAACACGTGTTTGTTCCCTGACCCACCCCACTCTCTTCTTGCCCCTTAATGTTACACCTATCATTTTCTGTTCTTCCGTTCTGTTACACGGGAATCTTTAACAAGCACCAAAATCTCGAACAAACAGATGTTTTCGCTTTTTGCCTTCATCAGAAAAGCGGCCGCTGCGGCAATCCCATTTAGAGCTACTTTGCAACCAGCTGCTTGGTTACAATGGCTCCTGTTCAATCGCCCGCTGGCTATGCGCCAGTCATCATCGTCATCATGTAGATTTCCCCTGTCATAAAATCTGTCATCCTTGCTAAGGGCAGTTATGGCCCAGGTCTGCCTTGCGTCGTTTTTCCGCTACATTTTGGTGCCTTGAGACCTCGGAAGATGACCGCACGCGACGAAGGAGACTACCGACGTCCCCTCCGGCTTGAAGTTCGCAGAACCCCTCTCCTTCATATCTTCATACAAGACTGCTTGTACTGCCTCTGAAGAAATTACTTCACAGCAATAAATTTGCGTATAGCAGTGAAGCTGACTTCAAGAGAGCTCGATATACTACGCTCCACACGGATATACGGGGTATTTAATAAAAGGATCTCGGCCCACCATACTCTGACAACAGACTTCTTATATTGCACCTAAATGTTTCTCCCCTGCACAGCATTTATGTACAGGGGTGAAGCTGGCTTTAAAGGGGATCAGGGTCTCGCAGAGCAGCTGACACACTTATATTGGGGCTGTCCCTACTAAGAAGAATGCTTCCACAATATTTCTTTGTTTTTCATGCAGTTGCACCAACAGCGTAGAGCGCAACATTGGGTACAGAGCTGTTTGGACGTACGCTGAGGCTGGCACAGATGACCTCGACGGATTCGTTGAGTAGCCGGTCGACGTCCTCGATGGTGAGGCACTCAAACTCAAAGTACTCGGGGTCCTGCTTCTTCTGGTCCTGCTGGTCAATCTCTCCGTCCTCCGGGCAGTTGTAGTAGTCCTCATAGCCAATGTCCGAGTCGGAGCTCACCTCGGCGTCGGACCCGACGTCCGACATCTGGAAACACAGACATGCACGCAAAAATTGCATCATCTTCATCATCATCGCGCACACATAATTTTTGAAGCAATGTTTGATAGACTTCCAGTCACTGCTATCCCGGGTCATCCGGATCTATTTCTTGTCTTATCCCTTTCTTATCCTGTCCTTCCACTAGGTCTTCTGTTGCACATGCTTCTCTCTCTGTCATCCGATAGCCATTCTGTTAATCAGGTGGCCCACATAATTTCCGGAGTCTGCATATCCGGTGGGTGTCAAACTTTTTCTTCTGAGAAACTTGCTCCACCTCACGGGTTTCCCCTAAACAGACTGATAAACAGTCATTGCTTCAAACCGGACTGTCATTCTTCTGAGAAACTTGCTCCATCTTACGGGTTCCCCCTAAACAGACTGATAAACAATCGTTATTGCTTCAAACCGGACCGTCATTTGTCTGCAAGCCCCATGCATTTCGAAACCACGCATTTCAAACCATTAGCTTTTTTGAAACAGCGGTGTTGAAGCCTGCACAAAACTAGTGCACTTTTGCCACAGAGGAGACAGAAGAAAAAAAATACCTATGTTGGTTGCGAGACGCTTAGCTAAAACAGGTAGAGAAGCCTTAACAATTGCTTAGATCTGCGCTTTGGTTTGCTTTCTACCGTTTTACTTAACTGAACTCATAACTATAAACATAAGATGTGCTGGTCTCTATAGCCGGACGCGGAATTGTGCATTCAAGATGCAAGTTTGGTTCATTTGAAAAATTGCTTTGCTAGAGTAATACTGACACTACCTTTAGCACGAATTTCACTAAAATAAGCTTAAGAGAAGAGGCATGCAACACCCTAGCTATTTTTTCGCACCGAACTGATGACATATTATGGGCAGCTTGTTGCAATTGGCTGAGGCCGACAAAATCCAATGCAAATTGATAACACGGATTGTAAGCTTGCAGAACTAGATACTCGTGTTTAAATTCAGTGCAAATTCTTTTTATAGCAGTACAAATAGGGGGTAAACAATGGAAGTTACGAATGAACACGTAAACATAGAAGCGCCAATGCATACAGTGCGCACTATGCCAGCTGAAACTGCATAACAATTGTGCACATTGGAGTGGTCTGCTTATGCCAGTTGAACACGACGCCAGCCAACTGGCATAAGTGACATCGTCACTTAAGGCCCGTTTCACACTTGCGACGAAAGCGAAAGCGATTGCCACCCTTGCTGTTCATACTTGCATGTGACATTGAGCGGCGGTGATGACGATTTTTTGCTTTTATTGTTATTGTATCGCGCTCGGAGCGAGACTTCACGGGAATATCGCCGCTCGTGGAGACACAGCATCCGGGTGCTTTGGCAGGATATGACGTCAGGAAGTCTCGCCTCCTGTTTCCGCTTCAAAAGCGACGGCGGCGAAAAAAATTGGTCGAGACCGATGCCAGGCAACAAAAGCGACAGATTTCGTCGCAAGTGTGAACGGGCCTTTACGTGACCCTGTTTGTCAAGCACACCCAATCTTTCCGGAATGATTACTATCAACCGTAACAAAAGTAAGCCAGGTACAAATCAGGTCAAAACCAGAGCAGATTCGGACAGCAGTTTGTGAAGGAGTATTGTCGCACCACCTATGAAGGCAAACGGTAAACAAGGCAATAAACAACTGTTTAGCCGTTTGCTGCAGCCGTAATCAACACACTAAAACTTTCAAGTTAGGTATGTTCCTTGAACCCTCGCTTGCATCACGAAACATTTGATTTGGTGGGAGAATCAAAATTTCGGCTTAAAGTGTCTAATTTCTCAGTAAATGAAGCATCGTTTGCTGCTAGACAAGCACTCTGGAACTATAAAACACCAAATCTTTCGAAGAAAACAAACTTGCATTTTGTCTTCATGGGCCCTTTAATGGTCAAAAAACAGTTCTGGTACCAACCTAACAGTTTTTCACACAATCAAACTACGAACTTGTTTAATTAAAGAAGCTATGTACAGATCCCGTACAACTACAAGGCTGTGAAGTTAACAAAAATGTGCACCCTTTATGCAGTACACCTTCATTTTACCAAAGTTGTAGCGACAAAAAAAATTCGTTGTAAGAGGTATTTTGATATGAGGAGTGGCGACCTAATCGCACATGCGCCGGTTGTGGACCGCGGATGATTTTCAATAAAGCGATTTCATTACGATGCTAGAATGTAACACTTTTTTTTTCTCTCCGAATAGACACGCCTACAAGTGAAATCCCTTTACCAGGCGTGATTACTTGTAGCGAATTCGAGAGCACACAATAGTCGCTTCCCAGACGCGCGCATCGGACGATTTCTAAATGATGGCACGGAGCTCAAAACGAGTTCGGGACGGTATCAGAATAAAAATAACCCGAAGCACGAATAAACTTGAACGCTTGCCAAGGAGGGTTCGTGCCACTTCGACGAAAGAGCAGAGTAATCAAATTGCGCAAGTCTACAGGGCATTTTTCGGATACTACGAAGTTGACGAACACAAACGATACTTGAAAAAATCGAGGGCTTAAACAGCACGGCGCTCACAACGGGACACCGGTTTCTCTACCGCGATTTTAGGGGCGATTTAGCAGCTTTCTTTTTCTAGCCGCTCATCGTTGTCGATGAACAATCGCAACACGCCCTTAAATATACGCGATCTACATATCAACAACTTGTGGCGCAGCGGCAGCGGCGTGCTCGTATATAAATAGCGAGAGTATAAACAACCCCTTGTCTGATAAGTTACGGTACCAAGAGATTGAGCAAGCTACAACAAAACATCTGTCACTGTGTGCACTTCGATCGCGGTGAGTCAGTGGCCCTTCAAGAAGTCCCGTACCTTTTTCGCCGCTTTACCGGGGTTCCTTTTTGCCATTATAAAGCGTTCGTGCCAGGCTAGTCCAAACGGTTGCGACACTAGCAGTGAACATGCAATGTAACCGAGCCTGTTACGGTGCATCGGTACGCTGCTGTGCGTGCGGCCGAAGCACGTGCGGGGTTAGAGCTCGAGCAGACGAAGACGCAGAAGAAACGGAAGTGCTCACCCTGTTAGGTAAAGTTTCTGTCCAGTGTTTATATCAAAAAAGTCTCGTGCGATGACAGAAGCGACATCCTCCCGCAGTTAGGCTTGCACTTCGCTAACAACCAACAATTGAACAACAACAAACTAGAGCACCGGAGTCAGCCAGCGCCCCTTGACGCGCCGGCATGATGAGCAGGTTTTTTCTTGAGATAAGAGGCGGAAATTGGAAGAGGCATGATTATTGAACGTTAAAATTACAGTCACTAAGAAAGATTACGAACTTTTTCCTGCATTTAAGTTTGATTTTGATGCAGTTTAAAAAGTATACAAGGTATACAAGCTGTCGCGGACGCGACGCTTTATTAAACGTCGTTAACCGAATCGCGAATGCAGCAGCTCGCAGTTGGTTTCTTTTTTGGTTTCCCAATGGAGGCTAGCCACAGAGCAGTCGGCGAAATGCCGTCAAAACTGCCGTTGAAACCCCGTTGCCGACTCTCCTCTCTTGTATATATGTAATTTAGTTATCATAGTCTGCACACACAATGGAACACAAGCCGGTGAGAGCTTCAAAATATCAGAATCGCTGTAGCCTTGGTGACAGGAAAGGGTTTGACGTCCTTTTAATGACATTTGTTTTGATACGAGTCTATTACCACGTCTAACCAACTATTTAGCGAGATCCCGTGCTGGGGGAGGATGAAACGTTACATTAGGTTTTAAGCGATTGTAGCTTTTACCGGCGATAAAATTGCCTGCCCCGAAACAGTACCTTTTCGTACTAACTTGGGCATGTTTGTGGTACTCGGTAAAAAGTGATCCGGAAACCCCTCTCTCAACTTTTTGTAACCGCTAAGCATCGCTTCGTCGCATAGCAGAAAGATCGAGCTACAACTCAAGGCATTATCGGTCGCTTATCTTCGGCGAACGATGATTGCTTGCATGAAAATGAACCTCTTCTCTCTTGTCAAATTCATTTTGCAGTTCCTCTGGAGTAACGATCGCCAGAAGATACTCATCGATTTTTTCAAGGAGAACGAATTTCTCTACAATCCGATTCATCCAGACTACAAAAAAAGAAGGCTTCGGGACAAGAAAATCCTCGAACTGTGCAGTACGCTCGGGTGTTCGAGTGAGTATATATGCTGCAAAGAAAGAAGCATGCCTTGCTTCTTTCGTTCTTAAACACGAAGCTCTTGGATTCCAGTTTCAGTTGCTGCATTACGTAGGTTCCCCTAATGACAGCAAAAGTGTGCATGTTAACCGAGAGGCCACACGGTTGCGCGAAAAAAAAAATATATATATTTTATGTTTCCTAACTTTCCTTTCTCGGGTGCAGCGTTTTCTCAGCTTCTTCCTGTATGATAAGGCATGAAAACAGGGTTTAAAAGGTTGTTTGTTAAACAGCTCACGTGGGCTTAAAATGACTGCTTCTGCGGTCTACAGGCATCGTAAAGAACAAGTTGAGGCGGCTTTGACAGAGAAAAAGTATTGGTTGTACTTTTTGGTGCTCCCAAAGTACTGTAAATTTCTGATACGAACTTAAATGCACTGGAAAAACCTTTCTGTACTACTAAAAATTCTATTGAGCAGATACGTTTTGCATTGTGTCGGACGCAGAAGGCAGACGTATTGAACAGGAAAACAGCGCAAAAAAAAAAAAAGAGGACTAACAGTCAAGAGGATACACAGACGAGTTCTGTCTGCGTATTTAGCTTATAGTGGGACTGTTAGTCCTTGTTTTTTGCTCTGTTTTTCATTTGGAATGAACCAACTGACCCCACTTCACGCGTTTCGTTGTGGGTTCTGATACAGAACACTGGACTTTGGTTATATGGGGTTAACTGGGTTTATTATAAAGTAGGAAGGTAAAGCATATACAAGCAACTACATGGCTGCAGCACAGAAGAGAAAGTGAAGTGGCGGACAGGGCGCGGGCGTAACTCGATGCCGTCGTCTGCTCAAGGTTCACCGTGCTCTGCCGCTGGCAGGTAGAGCGGCATCAAACTCGTGGGGCCTTGGGTTGGGGGCTGTTCCCGCCAACGGCTTTCATACACTGTGGTTACTGGGTTGGGTCCCGCCGTCTACGCTCTTGGCTTGACTGCGTGGCGCCATCTGTTACTTCCTCACTTAACACACGTTGACGTGTTGATTCATCTAAGCTGTGATTTTACCTTGAAGGAAACTGAAAGCAACTAGCAAGTTTGGCTCAGATCAAAGTTCAACTGCCCCACTTCCCTCGTAGCATTTATTCGACTGCAAAAGATGGCATAATTGTGGAGAAATTACCAATTGAAAAATGCATTTCTCTCTCTCATTTCCCTCGCACTATTTCATGACGTTTCACCTGACACAAACAGCGACTGGGAGCGAGCGAGTCAGTGGTGTGGTCTAGCCCGAAAACTAAAACCTACCAAGTGAAGCATCACCGCCGCTGTAACCACTGGTCTCGCTCTCAGCGCGCGACCAGTGGCTACACCAAACCTGCAATAACCATTCCAACCGCCACCGGCGCTGCGGCTTGCCAGCTCACAAACGTCTGCACAGCTAGAATGATACCAGTAAATTTATAATTGCTTATGACTTATGAAAGTTAACGTGTGAGGAAAGATTTTACGTGTTTCTTTGAGAACTTGCATGTGCTTTCATGGCTAGAATTGCATGAGTACATTTATAATTGCTTATGACTTATAAAAGGTAACGTTCAAGAAAGTTTTTACGGGTTTCTTTGAGAGCTTGCGCATGCATTTCTCATTCTGTTTCCGTTACGTGACTCTTGGAACTTCCGGTCAGCTTCTGTTTATGTCATCTCTGCTGGGAGGCTGATAGCTTCATTTATTTATTATTTATGAGATTGTTTTAAACGTACTCCCCAGAGACTAGGATATTCATTTTTTTGGGATGCCAATCCATCTATTTAGATCAGCTTCGGTTTTGTCTTTAGTGTCCCTTTAACTGAGTTTGTGTATATACAAGCATAGTGTATGTACAAGTGTTTTTGCACTCCCAGGCAGTGCACCCTGCAGCTTTTCGGGGAGGAAGTCTGCATGACGTTGGTTTTGCAGTACAGCCCTCCCAAACCCTTTTCTTCCCCTTTTCCTCCACACCTTCTACATCGGTTATGCGAGCCCAAGTGCTCACCTTTAAAGCGACCCTGCAACACTCTTTGAGCAGTGCGAGTAAACCTGCACGACGTTCAGATTACACTGCCAGGAATACCTGAGCCAAATATTGCACGTGCACGTGAAGCGGTGAGCGCGCAAATCGCTTTGAAAGACACAAGAAAACCAACCGCGCTCTCTTCAATTTTTTTCATTATGCACCCCTGTCATGGCCTAAACGATCTCATTGCCGCCATGGCTGTCATATTGGCTGTCGCTGGTCAGCTTCGTGGCTTATTTCTCGCATTTCTTGTGACGATCCTCTGTCGTCGGCGCTGTTTACGAACCTCTTCTATGCCTGAACCTGTATGCACAGTTTTGGTGTTGATTTTGTGTTTTGAGTGTGCGCGAAGTTTGAGTGACGAACACAATACTCCCCTTTCAACGAGACCACTCAAAAACAAACGTTTGTTGCTTCAAAAACTTCCTACCAGCCTGAGCTTGCGAGCCGGCAACCACGCCTGCTTTTTTGTAGCACCAGACCGGAGAAAAAGAGAGAACTTCCTGGTATGTGCTATATCAAAGGCTGCCGAAGCAAAAGCCACAAGCCGCCGCCCACTCCTGGAGAGAGTATGCAGCTTTTGTCGCGTTGTCTACGGTCGAGTTGAGAGGGAACATTATGTGCGATTTCTCATCGCACGTAGTTTTGGTGAATAGTTTCTCATAATGCTTGCGGGAGGAGATTGCTGAGACAATACACTTTACCCCAAAATACATTCCGAGTAGTCGATGGTAAGTGCTGCAGGGCCCTTAAATGACAGCTGTGGTGTCCACTTGTATTATTAAACCATTGCTTTCACCTGCCTCTCCCACTCTATCCTTTACTTTCCACCGCATCCCTTTCTGCCTCTCCTGCAGCACCCTAGTTTCCTTGCTCATTGATGAGACTAATCTACGTGACATGCATTACCACCTCCATGCAACATATCTTTTCTTCCTCTCCTGATAACCGCTTATCATTCGATTACAAGCAAATTACAGTTCTAAACCGGCATAGCTCTTCCTCCAAGTGCAGTTGCACTCAGTAGCTCACTCGAAGACATTCGTTTCACCCTTGCACTCCTCCTGTTTTCTTGCACACGTCTCAAGGCCCATTTACACTTGCGACGAAGCGGTGCAATTTCTGTCGTGGCGACAAAATTTGGTCCAGACCAAATGACAAACAATCGCTGGGTGACAAAATGACAGTAATTCCATTGCTTTCGTTCGCTTACGTTGCAAGTGTGGACGCACCCTCAAGTGTTAGTGTTATACTGGATCTATTGTCACGATTAAAAGTTTGTGAATTATGAGAGCCGCAATGTGCGAGACTTCCTTCTCTACGTTATAACCCAGGGGCCAATGTGCGTGTATTGAAAATAGTATGAAAAGTTGTGGTATCTTGCACAAAACAGTTTCCAGGCCATCATGGGGAAGAGGAATGCCGTAGAAGTGGCACTGTCATTGCCCATAAACTTTTCCTTATGACTGTGCTCATGAATTCTAACCTGTGTAATGTCTTTGAGGTCAGTGGAAAGTTCGAGCTTCTTCATTGCTTCCGAAAAAGTGTCTTCTCAGCAATGCGTTAATTTTATAGGGGCTATGTGTATAGTACCCAATAGGCATACAGGTGGTCTTATGGAGGTATTTAATAAAAGGCCCGAGGGCCTTCCTACCTTGGTATCAGTCTTCCCAGCGATGCATGTGCCTGCAGTAGTGAAGCCAACTTTAAAGGGGCTCGATGTATAGCTGGACGGCTTGTGCATTTATCTGAAAATTAGAGTTTCTGGGAAATTTTTTAATGTCACAGGTTAACAACAAGCACCACACGTTTCACAACGTTTGCTCATGACTGCACTAATGAATCAGAGAAAGATTGCAGCCTTCTCTCCCCAGATTTTGTGTAACCTTACCTTCGTCGCCTCACTTTCCAACATGGCAGTGCTGGAATATAGGAACAAGTTCCACAACTTTTTTTCATGACGGCACTTGTGAAAGACCCACCGCAAGGTGGCTCATTGGGTAAGGTGTTGTGCTGGTGAGCCAAAAAATTGACGTTTGATCCCAGCCGTAGTGACCACTTTTCTGATTGAAGTGAAAAGCAGGATGCCCATGTGTCAATAGTGCCGCACTCGTTAAAGATCCCCAGTTGGTCCAAATTAATCTGGAGCCCTGTGAAAGCCAACCTGCCGAAGGTCTTCTTCAGTATCAATGTAAAAAGAGTGCAACCTTCTTCTCCCACACTCTTCTCACCCTCTCCCTTATCTCGGCACTTTCTCTGTCTAACGGAACAGTGCTTGAGTGCAAGAACAAGTTCCACAACCTGCGGACATACTTCTTCCGCGAGTACAACAAGGTGCTCAAGCACAACGGTACATCATGCAACGGTAGCGGGAGCGGAGAGGAGACGTACACGTCCAAGTGGGACTTCTACGAGGACATGAAGTTCCTCAACGTCTGCTACCTGCCTCGCACCCTCGAGATGGCCGCCGGCGGGGAGAACAACCATGAGAGCACGGCGGAGACGCCCAGCACAGACTGCAATTGGGAAGCCAACAGCATCCTGGAGCCAGACTGCCTCATTGTGAGCGTCACCTTATTCCATTAGCTCTAGTCACCGGATCGCTAGGGATATGGTAATTAGGGAGCATATCCCTAGGATGGAGCGTTTCCCTATCCATATGCGTCCCATATCCCTAGTTATGGACATGGAGCACATCTTGGTTTCGCTAAACACGTCGTGCCTATCCCTATGTGTCCAATATCCCTAGTTAGGGACAGGGAGCACATCTTGGTTTCGCTGAACACGCCGTGCTTAGGGAGCATATCCCTAGGGTGGAGAGTTTCCCTATCCATATGTGTCCAATATCCCTAGTTAGGGACAGGGATCACATCTTGGTTTCACTGAACACTCCGTGCTTAGGGAGTATATCCCTAGGGTGTAGAGTTTCCCTATCCATATGTGTCCAATATCCCTAGTTAGGGACAGTGAGAACATCTTGGTTTCGCTGAACACGCCGTGCTTAGGGAGCATATCTTTAGGGTGGAGAGTTTCCCTATCCCTATGTGTCCAATATCCCTAGTTAGGGACAGGGAGCACATCTTGGTTTCGCTGAACACAACGTGATTAGGGAGCATATCTCTAGGGTAGAGCGTTTCCCTATCCCTATGTATCCCATAACCCTAGTTAGGGACAGGGAGCATATCTTCATTTTGCTGAACACGTCGTCGTCAACGCTTTCTCGCTTTCTGTGACATCCTCAATCACGTGCTGAGCAAAGCAGTTTCAGTGGCGTGAATACACTCTATTGTCTTGTTCTGCTGGCCATTCAAAGCACGTATTGTTAGAAACGTGCACGTACGTTCTAATGCTGGTATTAGTAACATTTTACAGTTGTAGCTGCTTTAGCCACTTGCATTCACACTTGACGTTTAGGCATATTTGGAAATGAAGGAAGGGAAAAGAAGTGTTTTGCCAGAACGTGGTCACTGTCTCAAGAATGCTAGCATGCTAAAGGATGTTGTGTAATAAGCGTCGTCATGTTTTATTGTTACAGCTAGTGTTGAAACTTCAACCCTCTCTGGCAGACAGTTTTGCCTCCAGTAAAGCAGTTTAGGTCCGATTAGAACTAATGTTTTTGAGCCTTCAAAGTGAACCATTTTGTGTAGAAAAGTTTAGCAGGGGATTTCTTTGCTTGGTAAATCTGAAAAGCACCATTACCGTGGCCGCGTTGGCATGCGCTTTGCGCCCGCATCTCGCAGAAGAAAAAAAAACACCAGCGTGTATTGTCTGCCATGTCTCAGTCCGTTACTGATTCTGCCACGCAGTTGCATGCATACGTAGGCTCCGAAGTTTTTACCATTCTACCTAGTCATGCGACAATGTCAACCGTGTCTGGTAATAAGTAGATCGTATGGTGCTGCACGTAACAGTACTTGGCGTCAAGGTAAAAACTTCACGTTCGGTGGGGCATAGTTTGGAACATCAAACAGCTCTCTGTAGTCATGTGCTGTGCTTTTTCGGGCACCAGCACGGACAAGTACTGCCATCTTGTGGAGCCTGACGTAACTACTGTGGCATCGCCTTAGCAATGCAGACGCTTAGGCAAACGCATGGTGGCGCACGCGTATGGTTGCTTGCATGCGTGCCCCAGTGAATACAACCTGTCGGTTAGAAGTATCAAAGTTAGGATTGATGCGTCCAGTGCAATGAACTAACGGGTCATTGGAACAAGTGTCTTCACGTGGAATGGCATTTGGAACTTAACAAAGAAACGGAACGCCTTCCAGGATGAGTCGGCGGAGGTGATGGAGGCAGAGCAGGACAGCTCGAGCGTCTCGGAGCACCGGGTCCAGACACCACCGCACAAGCGGAGAAAACAGCAGGACCCCCACCTCCAGGCCTCACCAACAGCGGCAGTGACCCGCAGCGCGCTCGATGAGGAGCACTACTTCGGCATGTATGTGGCCGCTGCGCTGCGCACGTTTGATGCCGTCGGCCGCGACACTGCCAAAGTGAAGATCATGGACCTCATCATGCATTTAAGGCACAACGTTGACCCCAACCACAGGAAGTGAGGTGAGGCGTAGGGCGGAGTATCGCCCGCATGCAAAGTAATGGCGGCAATAATCACTCTCCTACGCGAGTGTTCGGTCGGTTGTGTAACTATTTTGAATGGGTGCCGGGCCTGCCAGCAGTCCTTTGTGTGTGGGCAGCGCCGGGTCTGGGCTTACCCGTCAGGATATCGTATGCGGCCAAGGTGTGTTCACTGCTGTGTTTGAAACTGGCGATCTCAATCCCCGGTCGTCTTCTCCGACATCGTAAAATGTTTGTGCGTATCGTAGCGGGATATCGGTTCGCTCCCTTTAGAGCCAAATGTTGTCCAAATGCTCAGACTACGATGCTTCAGCTGCAATACGATTGTGGGTGACAACATTATTAGATGTACAAGTTGTCAAGGCAACAGTAGGCCTACCTGTGTCAGAAAGGTGACGATTCGAAGTGCAATGAACTGGGTGCAATTCGGACGTGTTTTTACGTCAACCTACCACGTTTTTATTTTTTTACCTGAATGAGCACGCGTGCAATGAAGATGGCTATTCAGAGCTGCAAATTCGTAAAGGTTTGCAAGGAATTTTTTTACGAGCGAGAAGTTAAGAGCACTGAGAAAATGGACAACGTTAAAAGAAGGAACGAAACATTCTTGGCGCTAAACGTTGACGTGTGTGCCATTATGTAACACTTTTGGACTTGGAAGATGTTTGAGAAAAATTGTATGTCGGAGTTATCACATGTGCTCTGCTTACTGTAGGACTTCCAATTTACATAGTTGGCCTGGTGTTCATTCTGCCTCGGTTTTATAGGGGTAATAGCCACCATAGGGTTCTTTTTATAGCACATCTTTGGGCGGCAGTGATAACGAATGATAATTGATGGCAATGATAAGCTGTATACTTTTCCAGAAAGGTGTAGAAGTGGTTGTTTAACTTATTTTCAAGTTTGGGGTGAGGGTCAAATTCTACTCAGTGAGGCGAACAGTTGGACAGTTTACTCATGTCGCCCCGTGGGGAACAATTGTGACCACTTGCTTCAGAAAAATGTCTCAGTGCAGCTGTGTCAGTTTGAGGTTGTGATTTGAGATAACGTGTTTCGAGATGATTGATTTGCATGTTGTCAAAAAACTATATATCCGTTTAGCATTTAGCATTCAATGCTTTCAAGGCTTTTTTTCTTCAAATTTTGTTTACACTTTGTGTGTATAAATTAGTACAAGGAATTGTACTTTTCAAGTGACAAGGTGATCGGTTCAGTTGGGTTCCAGGTTTAATGTGGACGCTGTAGTGAACCCAGTGGGTCGAAATTGCAGCTAATTGAAAGATGGCGTACAAAATGGCTGACAACGCAAGTAATGTAAAAGTGAGGCAATAGAGTTGAAAAGAAAGATGGGTAAAGTTGGCTCTGCATGGGAATTTCACCCAGGGTCTCTGGATTGCAAAGTGAGCACGCATCCCATATTCTAGAACAGTTTCAGTAACTCTAGCTGAATTGGCTGAAAGTGGACTTAGAGAATTTCTTGTGACCATCTACTTAGAAACGCACATTAGAGACATGTATTGAGGCCTGCATGAGTAATTTGGGCATGCTAATTACAGAAGTAGCAATTAGGTCAGCTGCAAAGTATATTCTCATTAAATGTCCTCTTTGTTTGGTGAAGCAGGTGGCCATCATGTGGTATCCACTGAATGTGGTATCCACTGAGCGTTTTCCCAACAGGTGGCGTGCGAGCAGTTCAAATGCGGTTATGTGCCGACCTAGCAATGCTTCACGGAACTCAACCGGGGTCTGCAGCTTGGTGTACAATGAGGCTGACGTTGCTTGGCACGTCTTAAGGCTTAACATTATGGTTGCATAACCTTAATTTGAGATGTAGGGCTAAAAAATGGCGACTAGACAAAGGTCTCAGTCGTAGTAATGGAGGGGAGAAAAATGCACAAAGGGAAAAGGATTGTGACTTTAATGAGAGGCCATGTCTGGCAATGAACACAAATGCTTTGACAGTTATCCATCGTAAGGAATGCTTGGTTGTCTTCGTAATTTTTTGGTGTGCCGTCCAGAAAGTTTTGATTTTGTTAGTTTGAAGGCAGTTCGAACATCAGTGATTGAGGGTAACTTTATCTGATAAATGCTGTTTTTGTTAGCTGTTGGTTTACAGTCCTTGGATACTGTGGCTTAGACAGCCAGGCCCTCTTGTCTTGCTTACCTTTGCTGTTGGGGATTGTGTAAGAAATTTCAAATTAAGCATGCGGGATTAATTGCGAGCAAACCAAGACAGTCAAACAAAGAACAAAGCGATTATTTTTAGGGCGAATGAATAGGTGTTTTGTTGTCAGTTTGGTTCATGTAGCGCAAACATGACCTGCTATGACACAAGTCCGACACGTTAACCTCTAAATGAATATGTGTCTGTGACTCTTGCTCCGAGATTCACAAAATCCAGTGAAGTGGCTGAAAGGAATGGCGATGTTTTGGCATCCCAAATTAAAATAGGGGAAAATTTTGGTACACTACTTGTTTAATCAAGAGTAGGAATCAAAGAAGAAATATAGTTTGGAATGGAATTTGAAGTTTTGTGCACTTCGAAGTGTCTACTTCGAGTGAGCTCTGATTAGCTGAAAAAAAAGGGCACGAACGTGACTCAAAATGAGCATTGCAGAGGGTGGGTTTGCGTACATCAGAAATCTCGAAACAGGAACTTTGCCGCAACTTGAAATGAACTCGAAATAGACACAACTCAGACTTTTGCCAATCTTACGCATGCCAGCAGCACGCACAATGGGCAGGCATAGCTGTTGTGTAATACATTATAAAATCATAATATTGCATGTAAAAATCCGAATAAACCTGCCCAATTTTGAAAAATCGCAAAAAGCATGACTAAACGGCAGTGGGGAAAGAAAGAAGTCCTGCGGACTGCCGCTTGCAGTCGTGTGGAAACTTCGCTGTGTCAGAGAGTAATCCAAAGAGTTAGACCGCAACCGATATACAGGGGGGTGTGGCTTTGATTGTGTAGTGCATTAAGTGTACAAAGTATATGTTCGTATCCTGTCCCAAGTCCCGTGCTAGTTGCGTAAGACTTCCGAGGTTCCTCCTAGTGGGCGAGACGTGATTACCGACTCCTCTTCCAGTCGTCCCTGTGACGTTTACTCACGTGACACGTGGCACGCCTATGCTGCTCAGGTCAGGGTGTCTTAGAGTACTCTGTAGGATCGCACCGTTGTACGTACGCACCTTAAAGGAGCCATGAAGACAAAATACAAGTTTATTTTATTCGAAAGGTTTCGTGTTTTACAGTGTCCCCAGTGCTTGTCCGGGTGCAAACGATGCTTTATTCACTGAGAAATAATTCAATTTAAGTTAAAATTTTGATTTTCCAGCTAAATTTTCACACTGGTCGGCAATGATATCACAGGAACCGACCGCTCTGCAGCCAATTGCGGAGCCTCGCTTACTGTTAGTCAACTTAGATGGCGCCACCATACCGTGGAAAGCCATTTTCTGCCTTTTGTTTGTTTTTGACCGTATTTAAACTGGCTTGTTTTTGTTCAGGGAGAAAATACTCGTTTCGTGAAACAGTGCTCGCTCGACAAATATGGTCACGTAAGACACCGTTGCTTGCGTCAATCGGGCAGTGTCGTCTGAGACAACCCCAAAGCCCCGCAGTCCTGTGCAGCTAAACCAAGCGTAGTGCGCGCAGTACCAACAGCAGTACGCATCGGTACTTCAATGTTTACGTGTGATTTTGTAACTTCCACGGTTTGTCCCATGATTCTTACTGCTTTAAAAAGAATGTGCCCTAAATTTAAGTGCAAATAGCTCGTTCGGCAAGCTTATAAGCTGTGCCTAATTTGCGTTTGCTTTTGCCGGCATCCGCCAATTGCAGGGCAGACTGGTATGACATCATAGGTTCTGTTGCGGGAAATGAGCTAGTGGGTCGACACGGCCATTCCCTTTTTTTCCTAATTATATAGCTTATTTGAGCTAATTTTACATCAAAAGTGGTGTGAGTATGATTCTAACGAGGCAATCTTTTGAATGAACCAAACTTGTGTTTTGTCTTCGTGGCACCTTTAAAATCTGGCTGTGGCGCCTTCTCTCGTCCAAAAAGTTGTCACTTCCGAAAACACCTGCGAGAATGTTGCTAGGTTTACTCACTTTTTAAGAATTCGCGGTGGATATACCGTTATGTAGGTATACTGTTTTCAGTATGGTAACAACCTCCTGTAATTTTTTTAAGTGGCTGTACAGTGCAAGCAGATACGAAGGATGATGATCTGTTTTTGACATGAGCTTTGTTGTTGATGCAGTCTGATCAATGCTTTGGGTTTTCGTCTACATTCCACTTGTTATTTCAAGGAACGCCATTTGTCATAGGCATTTTCTACCAAGGAATATGTAAACATGTGACCATGCTTTGTTACTCCTATACACTCGTTTACCTTTTGTGCATGGTGGTAAGCCAAAGCTTTTTTGTTCTTCGAACATTGTGGATGCGAATATATTGTTGCATAATTGCGTTTTAGCATTGGAGCTTTTGACTGCTTTCAGCTATGCTTTACAATGTTCTGATTATTGTTTCTGGAAAAATTTTTTTTTACTTGAATTATTGCGATGAGTTTTTGAAGGTGTTCCTTCTGTTGTCAGTGTGTTCTCAGGCAAGGGACCCTTTGCGCTGCAGTGATGAAAAAACTGTACTGACTTTTTCTCGTGTATATGAACCCTGCGTGTTACTTATTGTGATATTTTTAAAACTGACAACTTTTGTCTGTACAATACTCCCGAGAGTTTGCTTTTCGAACTCTTGTTTTTACCTGCAATATTTATTGATACTCCGAAGTCAATACCGGGTTCTCCAAACTGTTTGTGGTTGAACTTGTTTCTTGCTTTTTTGTTTAGGGTGTGTGTGTACAGCTTTTATTTATTTCGTCATGTTGCCTGTTGGCAACTATTTGAATGCGTTAATCTTTTTGTGATGTATGTGTGTGCGTGCGTCAGTGCCCTTAGAAAATGACTCCTTTGTAGCTGAAATAAACCAGCTGTGTCAGTTCTTTAAAATGAGTCCTGTCAAGTTCTCTGTGCGAAATCACAGGTCTGTTGATTGGTTCAACAAATAAAAGTTTGCTTTTAACAGTAGTACGCAACTAGATTCGCCATGAGATCAATAAGATCATCTTGAGGCAAAGTATTGCACCATGCTTACTTCTGGCGCATCAATGGACCCCAAGATGGTCCATTCTACAGGTACCTACCCTCTACAATTTCCCACTTCACCTAGAGTCCTGCCTTAAACCTTTTAACAGCAGACCTGTTTAGGCCAACACAAACCCGCTCAACGGAGACTGAAAACCCCGTGCATACGTGAGTGCGTGCCTCTTGCACGAGGACTTATGCCACAAGAAACTTTATGGCCACATGAGGCGCTTCCGCATTTCGTCGTCGCGTAGCGACCGGCGTGCCACGGGTCTGCCGCGCCGAAGACGACGAATCTGTCAAGCCATCCCCTCAAAATCCACACGTGAGGCTGCAACCGGGCCACCTGACGAATATGTGAAGGTCTACCGAGGCGTGGTGCAAGAGGATTTCCCCTACGCGGCTGTGCCATTGGAAGATGATGACGAAAAGGGTGATGACGATTGCTGCTGAATACATTCCTGTACATACTTTAATGGTATTTGCTTTTAAAGTGCTCTCCAAAACGGCTTTGCAGTACTGGGGCACGGCTGCTCGCTGTCTCCTGGGATCCACTGTCAGAGCTTGGGAAGAAGCTAGGTCGACCCCCAGCTCTGCTGGTTTCTCCAGCCTTGCACCACTGGTGCAAACTGCACGAATTTTTCAGTGCAGAGCACTTTATGGGTTCGCCTTGTCGTTGTAGCTCACTAACGGTCGATGTCAAGCGACTGCCGGAATCAGGCGGTGCAGTGAGATAACGGACCTAAGTAGAGCCTGGTGTACCGTCGTCAGGGGGTCACACCGAGGCTTCGAAATCCACACGGTTTAAATATACGTAACCATTCGAACCTCATGAACCACAGGCGCTTGTCATAGATCTCCCCGTTGTTTAGTACAAAGAAAACTGCAGCTACTTTTCAGGCAAAATCTGTGTATATAACCGGCGGCCCCCGCGTTGATTTGGTTTTGGAACGCTCGTTGGGTTGGTTTTTACGATAGTAAGCGAAAAAAGCGGCCGCGCAAGAAAAAAATGGCGCGTTCGAAATGACGCAGAAGGGCTCCAGCCGCGCAAGAAAAAATGGCGCATTCGAAATGACACAGAAGAGCTCCAGCCACGCAAGCAAAAAAAATGGCGCGTTCAAAACGCCGCAGTAGGGCTCCAGCCTCGCATGAAAAAAACAGCGGGTTCGAAATGGCGCAGAAGGGTTCCATCCACGCAAGAAATAAATGGTGCGTTCGAAATGATGCAGAAGAGCTCCAGCCAGCAAGAAAAAAAAATGGCGCGTTCGAAATGCCGCAGAAGAGCTCCAGCCTATCTAAAAACGTTGGCTCCAGCCGCGCAAGAAAAAAATGGCGCGTTCGAAATTGTACAGAAGGGCTCCAGCTACGCAAGAAAAAAATGGCGCGTTCGAAATGACACAGAAGGGCTCCAGCCACGCAAGAAAAAAATAGCGCGTTCAAAATGACGCATAGCCACGCTAGAAAAAAAAATGGCGCGTTAGAAATGCCGCAGAAGGGCTCCAGCCGCACAAGAAAAAAAAAAACAGCGCGTTCGAAATGGCGCATAAGGGCTCCAGCTACACAAGAAAAAAATGGCGCGTTCGAAATGACACAGAAGGGCTCCTGCCGCACTAGAAAAAAATGGCGCGTTCAAAATGACGCAGTAGAGCGCCAGCCACGCAAGAAAAAAAATGGCGCGTTCCAAATGCTGCAGAAGGGCTCCAGCCGCGCAAGAAAAAAATGGCGCGTTCGAAATGCCGCAGAAGAGCTCCAGCTAATCTAAAAACGTTGGCTCCAGCCGCGCAAGAAAAAAACGGCGCGTTCGAAATGGCGCAGAAGGGCTCCAGCTACGCAAGAAAAAAAAATGGCGCGTTCGAAGTGACACAGAAGGGCTCCAGCCGCGCAAGAAAAAATGGCGCGTTCAAAATGACGCAGAAGGGCTCCAGCCGCTCAAGAAAAAATGGCGTGTTCGAAATGCCGCAGAAGAGCTCCAGCCGCGCAGGAAAGAAATGGCGAGTTCCATGCAAGCACGGCCCATGTATAAGTTTGTCTGCAAGTTTGTCTGACATACCTTTAGCAGCAGCGTTAAATCACCCATTGCTATCACAGGCAACAAAAAGTCAGCAGTCAAGAAAGAACAAGGTACGGTAATAATAGTAAAAGAAATTCAGGCTATTGACGATGGATCAGAATGGCATGTAAATAATATTTCTTAACATGCATAGCAGTTCACTGCAGTGTTACAGTAGCACATGCAAACATAATAACAAAAGGGTTATGGTATGTATGGGTGAGTATGCAAGTTTGATTTAGTGCTACTATGCGGCATGCACACTTAAACAAAAATACCCTGAAAAAATGATGAATAAGGCAACTCAGGTTTTTTAGCAGATAGAAACAGCAACTATGCCGGGTCACCTAGGTGGTATGCTAGTAAATGCAGGTGTAGCAGTTTTAACACACATCGTAGCACCTGTTTTCATTTCATCTTTTCATTCATTTCATATATTGGAGGCTTTTCATGAGCAGCCTCAGGAACGCCATGGAAACGGCGCACGGGCTTTGCTACGACTCGAAATCGGCTTCTTCCAGATACGCAGTTTCCGGCCAGCGATTCGCAGATATATTGGAGGATATTCAATCCCTAAGCGCCGTAGCTCTGGCTTGCGAAAGACCCGTTAATCAGGACAGCGAGGACGGCATGACTACGGGTCTATTGAAGTGAATCCATATTGTCCTTACTGATTACATTGTCCGCCAATATGCCCTGCAGAAAAGCCAACTTTCTCTGACAATGATGAATGGTCGTCGGGGAAGTGAAAGAAAAAAAAAAAAACACTTCCCGCGGCCGGAATCGAACTTGGGTCCCTCGTGTTATGAAGCCGGCGTCTATCCGATTGCTACGTTTAGAAAAAAAAATTCTTTACTGCATGGAAAACTGCCCTTAATACAGCCTACAAAAGTTAGGAGTCATCCAAGAAGATGCACATCACTGCAGCTAAAATAAGCCGTCCGTTAAAACTCTGGCAAGCAGACGCACGCGTCCAACAGATGCAGCCATTCTGGTGGGTCACTTTGCGCCGCATAAATGCTCCGCACCAACGCAGTTTGCTCCCGAAAAATGGACTTCGTTGGGCGAGGGGGTTCCGCGTGCCTGTCCGTCATGCGGCACTTCCACAAGCTATACAATCCGATCACAACAAACATATCATAGGGCACTCCAGTAACATCTCTAAAAGGCAAGAACCGAATTGTATAAGGGGCAATGTCCATGTCCTTTTTAAGAGTTCGCTGCAACACATCCCAGAAAAACACCGCATCCCGGCACAAAACAAAACAATGATGAATGGTTTCAGGTTGATTGCATAAACGGCAATTGTCAGACCAAGGAATAGACATTCCTTTCTCGCGCAACCATGTTTTCAGAGTGTTGAAGAAAAACGTTTTTGCATTTGGAGGAAGACACATACGTGTGACCCGCTTCAAAACACTGTCCTTATGGTGGCCAATGTAAGGCTGGCGATAAACTGGCACTGGGAACAGACTCTCTAATAAAGTGTTCGTCAAAGCCTTCCTGGAAAGGGTAAACAGATATTGCAGAGAAAACCTCGCAGTAAGGAAATTGAAGGTGTCAACCACCTCCTTTAAAAACCCCCATGGCGGCTTCGTACTGACTTCACCAGTGGAGACAAGCAAAAACGGTAAATGAAAACTTATGCGCTGTTGAATAACGTTGAGCAGAAGTGGATGATGCGTAACCTTATAGAAGAAAAACCGAGATACAAGCTGGTGTACAAACAAATGTATCAGCCCAGCACCCCCAGACACTAATGGAAGAAACAAATTGTCCCTACGCATAGGTTCCCATTGGGACCCCCACAGAAATGTTGCAAAAACTCTATGTAGAGCTTGTACTTTAGAACGCGCACAGTGGAGTACTTGCAGCACATAAACAAGCTTTGCGACAAGGAAGACATTACAAACGTGCGCACGCGCAAACACAGAAAATTCTTCCCCCATCCATGCCTGAGAGGCTCGCTTGACTTTTTGGAGTGCCAATGACCAATGAGGCCCGGTGTTTCGTATTTGGTGCAAAGGTACACCTATAGGTATTGAAGTGCGTCCTTATCCCAAGTAATGCCACCAAATAAGGACGGTTTCGCACCCCATTCACCAAACCAAAATCCCTTTGTTTTTTCCATATTCACAGCTGCTCCAGACGTGCCACAAAACTGCCTGGTGAGATTAAGGGCTTCTTGAACGCTTTTTTTATCAGCACAAAAATAGGCAATGTCATCCGCGTAAGCAAGGACCTTAACCTCACTGGATAGCGATGAAAAGCCCCGTACTCTTTCACTCTGCTGAATACTAAGGCACAGAGGTTCGAGGTACAAGGCAAACAACAAGGGTGAAAGGGGGCAGCCCTGTCTAACAGACGACTTAATCGAAACTGGCTTAGACAGAACGCGGTTGACGACCAGTTGTGTGGTGCACTGTTTGTAACAAAGCTGAATGCCTTTTAACAACACATCCCCTAAATTTACCGCTGCCAATAGTGCGAATAGAAAATCATGAGAAACGCGATCAAATGCCTTTGAAAGGTCAATTTGGATAAGGGCCACCTGCTCTGCCGAATCAGACACACACTCCAATATTGAACGGGCAACATGTATGTTTGTTTGAATGCTCCTACCTCTAATACCACAAGTTTGATGAGGTCCTACTAAACTAGTGATGACAAGTTGAAGGCGCCTAGATAAAATTTTTGCGAAAATTTTATAATCTACATTGCAGAGAGATATTGGCCGATAGCCGTCAACCGATTTCAGCTTTTGTTCATCTTGTGTTTTCGGAATTAAAACTGTGTCCTAAATAAAAGGTTGGCGGCAAAACATCATGGTCGTATGCTGCTGTGAATAAGTCTAACAAAACGGGAGCAAGGATAGCAGAGAAATTTTGATAAAACTCTCCGCTCAAACCATCGGGCCCCGGGGTCTTGTTTGTCTTGAGGTCAGAGATGGCAGCCTTAACTTCTTCGAGTGTAATAGGCCCAGAAACCAGAGCGCACTCATCGTCTGTCAGCTTTGGGAGTAAATCAATGAGGGAACTAAATTCTTGCCCCCGAGCTAATAGACTTGACCCCGCAAATAGCGTGCTGTAGTGGTCATGGAAAGGACTAGCAATTTCAGCTGCTTCAGTGTACTTAATACCGTTATGTTGAATTTCGATTACTTTCTTTGCAACTGCTGACTCCCGCTCATCATTTAGTGAACGACGAGTGGGGTAACTATCAAAGAATTTTTCAGTTCTCGACCGAATTAGAGCGCCATGGTATTTTTCGGTAACATATTGCTGAAGTTGTGCCTTAACAATGCCAATTTCCTCTACACCCGATCCCGGACTGACCGCTTCGAGTTCATGAAGCCCTACCAATGTACGAGTTAGTTCCCGTACACTTTTTTTTATCAACAATAACTTTATTTACATGAATAAATATGGTTACAAGTGACATGAAAGGATGAGGTAAGAAAAGGCACGAGAGCACGGCCAAGGGTGACCATACTATATATTCACACATGGACATGCCCATGCATAAATATACAGCAAAAGGATCTTGTTAAAAGCAAAAAAAAAAAAAGATTTGTAGCATAAAGATAGAGATGTCTCACAGTGAATCAGGAAAGGAAATGCCAATAGGAAGTTCCGTACCCTGAGATATTTAACGAATGAAGAACAGCCTGACAGAAAGGTTCAATAGTAAAAAAAAAAAAAAGAGCAATCAAACAAGAAAAGGCGATGGTAGAAACTGCCACATGATCTGTTGGCGTTCACTTCCCCAGTGCCTTCTCCTTTCGTAAAGCATGGCTGCCTGGACGGACGGCCTCCTTTGTCTTAAAAAAATCACCGCCTGACAACACTGCTCCAACTCTCGCGGAGTTCTTCGTCAGTTTCGGGACAACTGGACCAGTCCAGTCGAGTTTGTTAACTAGGTGACGCCGGGCGGGTTTCGGGCTCAGCGCACTCAACCGCGTGGTGGAGGCCCAGGACGAGAACACAGTCGCGAAGGACGGGACATTCCGCTAGGGCTCCTGCGCTGCCCAGGGGGCGCTGCGCAACTGATTTCCGGGTAGTACAAAGCTGCGGGGGTCCCATTGGCGGTGAGCGCGACCACGGGCGGCGCTGCGAAGCACGCTTCCGTGACGTCAGCTTAATGTATTCTCGCATTTGTCGTCTTCTTCACTCGGGCTCGCTCTCCCTGCTGTTTCTTCGCGCTCGGTTGACTTTTGATGCTTGTCAGCACCTGATTTTGCGTATTCGCAACTTTTTATTACGACAAAAGACTTAAAATCGCATACACTAGCTCAATACATGAATTGTAGTATAGTTTTTGATACCGCTCCGGAAGAAACATTGCCAGTGTCGCCTATTCCTGCGAAGCCGGTCCTGTGCGGAGCGCGAAGAGTTGGAGATATGCCTCAACTTCTGTATTCAGCAATCTTTCTAACAAAAGGAACAGCCAGAGTAGAATAACCGAAGACAGCAAAAATGCAACACCAAAACAAATTCCAGGCCTTCGGGGCTGTCGGCTTTGGCAGAAGGCATTAAAATTCCCGGTAATCACATGTAATTTCGTAAAACAGTTTCTGCAACCGTGCCGAACTCTTGAAAGTTAAATATAATTTTTTCTGCCTTAGGTTAGTTTTTGGGGTTTGAAATTATAGTTTTGTGTTCATTACGTCATCTTATGTTAGTCTTGGTTTAGGTTCGCTTACTTCAAGTGGTGGAGCGATGTAGTGCCAGACGCGGCACTTTTAACACGAAAGTGTTTTATTCCTGGGTACACCAAGATTTCACTGGCGTCATATATCCGTGACGGATATATGACGTCAGTGATTGTGACGCCACTACAACGAAGCAAGCGGCCTGTAAAGGGTGCACCCCTGCAAACAAGGTCTTCTTGCGGGGAAGCAACCTTTAGTACTAAAGAGTTTTCAGGTTTTATATATTAACACGAAAGTGTTTTATGTCGCGATACCCCAAGATTTCGCTGACGTCATATTCGTCACGAAAATGACGCCAGTACACCTTTGCCGAAGCAACCCGCCAGCAGGACGTCGCTCGCCAAGCACACCCACAAGACAGCCGGCGATCCGCAAATCATGCCCAGCTGCAGATTTCGCTGCACATTTCACTTTCGTATTTTACCGATTCCATATGACAGAGCAATCAACCACAGTTTTTTACAATACGATGGTGGACGTCGATATAGTGGAGTGCTTATAGTACCGTCGGACGACACTCAAGACACATTCTCGTGTTTAACGGTGAAACCCACTTTAGGGAGATCGGTGAAAGCTTGGACTTTGCAAGTTGGCTTTCCCGCATTGTGTGTAGCCCAGTGAAGCAGGACCATCCACGGAGCTCCAATTAATACTCCTCTCCACCGCCAGCGCCTCTTCGTCGAGTTGTGAATCTGCTGGTCACGCGCGGTGTTTCTCTCTCCCTGCCAGTGCGCGATGTTGCACGCTCTTCGGCGGTCACGACTGCGGCGCATTAGGGCCTGCGCCGTGATTGGCTTAGCCGCGCTGTAATAAGACGCCCTTGTCCTTCCCTACCATCTGTTTGTGTACTCAGTCCGTGACGTAAATATGGCGTCACTGCCTTGTAATGCAACATAGAAATCCCCAATATAACGTAACCCCAACGTAGAAAATCCCACCACAGCGACAGCTCCGCTGCACTTCCCCGTTCACAGGGGGCTCTGAAATTTTTCCCATTAACCTAACCCTACGTACGTCCTTTGTTCCTCACATTTCTTACTTTTATAAAACTCCGTTTTATAAAACTCCGCTCCCCCCACTCCTTCACCCCCCCTCACAAATCTCTACCCCGAGAGCACAAACGTCACTTACATGCTCTCCAGACGAATCCATTCCCCCATCCTATCCGGCTCCCCCTTTTCAACCGCCAGAACTCGCCGCTTTGCCGATGTCGCGGAGAACCCGGAACGCTACGCCATATGGTCGGTGGGTGGGACCCATCCCCCCCCCCCCCCAACCTACAACTTTCTACTGCCGAGCTTTGGGAGAGCGCCTTGGCGAGCACCGGCCTGGAGGACCAGCTTCGGCTGGCTCAAAGGGCTGTCGATGCTGCCCGCGCTCAAGGCATCTTGGACTGAGGACGCCTCCTTCAAGCTTCAGTATAATCCCACCTATTGATTTAAATAAACGTTTATTATCTCTCTCTCTCTCTCTCTCTCTCTCTCTCTCTCTCTCTCTCTCTCTCTCACACACACACACATTATCGGCTGTACAAGCCAACAGCGCGGGATAACTTACGTATAAGGCGACTGACTGTCCAAATACACGCAACGGTGAGGACAACGCTAGGAGGATTAAGCGCAAGATACCGCGTTTATCATCATCCCCATCATTACAATCATCACCATCATCATAATTATTATCTTCTTTATCTTCATCATCACGTTCTGCAACATCTTTAAATTTTCTTTATTTTAATCGTAATTATCACCACCACCACCACCATCACCATCATCATTATCCTCATCACACCATCATCATATACGCCGTCGTCGACGTCGCTGTCACCGATTGTCCTCGAGAACACGCGCCAGAGAAGAGAGCAGCGCGGCCTTCTTTTCCCGGCCGCATCCTGCAGGGCGCTTGCACCGACTGACCTCCAAGCCGACGCCGACCCTCCTGGTGGTTAACCACCACGGAGCCACCTCTGCTCCTTCCGGGCCCTCCGCTCGGAATAGACCAGGAGCAAGAGGGGGGAAATCGACACGCTGTCCGTCGGAGTGTCGGCCATGCCGCGCGTCCGCACGGGAGGCCAGCTCCTCAGGCCCACCGCCCGAGGAGAGGAAAAGCCAGGGCCCCGGCTTTCTACGCAAGCCTTCGCCGCAGTAACTTCGCGCTTGGCCCGTGCCACGGCCTCTGCCGGTGAGCATATAATGATTGTGGATTTCGGAAGGCCATTTAAAAATCTACGACACTTTCGTACCAGATAAAGTGTTTTTACTTTATTAGAATATGCGGGGTGTTTACGACTAGTTTCGCCGACACGGAAGGGTCTTCGAGCTGGTACGATGGGCACACATCAACGGGGTTAAACTATTCTGTACTGTCGTGACTGCGATATTACTCATTGCCCGCACGCTTTCTGTAAACTGATACATCCTCCTGCTTTCCAGCAACGGATAAGCTGATGGAAATATAAGGAGAGAAAGCGAAGGTACAAAGTCTTTCCCATCCCTTCCCTTTTTAAAGTAGAAACACGGCGTCTCTCGAAGGATCAATTGCTGATGGACCGAGTTTATTCATGATTGTCACTGAATTACAGCACTTTGTACAGGGCCCATAACACGCCGGCTTGGGCTTAAGGCTCGGAGCGCCGAATGTCGGCGCAGCTAGGCACCTGTAGATATATAGTGGTGGCTTCGACACTTGACACACGTGTCGAGCAGAGAGAGCCGAGCAAGACGGCATCTGTGTGAAAACGTCCGTTTTTTGTCCATTTTAGTGTGACGTACTTCCAGTTGTAGGCGGGCTTTAGGTTGACTTTTTGCGCAACTGTTCTTGTAAACACATTTTAAATGACTAAACATATTTAAAACTATATTTTATGTGTTTATTGTTCCGCCAGCGAACCAGCAACAAGGCGACGAAAAATCGTCTGCTCCAAATCGTCTGCTTCGAGAATCCGCGGTTCATAGCTCCTCCGTGCTTGCATGGCGTTACATCCGGGTGTTTGCTTTTAGCCAATCAGGGCTTTCTCAAAACGGACACAAGACGGACAAAACACGAGAAACCCCCGCGAATACTCGTTGCCTAGTAACGTTGACGCTACCTCTTCTGCCTTTCTGGCTCGTTACCCTTTGACTGAGCTGTCCAACAGCAGCGGAAAGGAGCTCGTATTGCCTCGGCATCATTTCCTCACACATTATTTCGTTCAGGTTGGCTTCGGTCACAGGATGCGTTTATCGCAAGTGGAACAGGTAGCGCTCTAAGCTCTTACGCTAAAAGTGCACCTCGGCAGCCAGACCCTCCAGGTAGCATTTCAGTTGGATTCATTACAGTACAGTTTCGTGACTTCCGCTCTCTGCCGTGCGAGGTACGTGTCTCATAGGTTTACGATAACACCACATGGTAATTTACAACTTCGTAATTTACACTAAACCAAAGGCACCGTGTGCACTGTGTTGCTCGAACGTTGCCAAATCTGTGGACATTTGGCCGGATACTAGCGATAGCTGTGCTTCCCCGCGTTTATGAATAACCTTTGTCCACATTTCGCTCGTACACACTTTATCAAATACGGTATGGTACATGGCTTCACTTCCTGTGCCGCAGATGAACGCCTACAACATGTGCCCCGCTGATGCTGGCCTCGCGAGGGGCAACCAAGTTTCGTCATCAACAGCGACTGTGGCCGGCTTGGACGGATCCTCCAACTGGGAGTCGATGCACAGGCGCTCTAGCCTACAAATAAAGCAGTGGGCTGACAATTTCCGTGGTAACCCCTAACGTACTATACTGCCTGTCAGTTTCGTTTCACCTGTTTATTGCCTTTTCTATTGCCGCCTTCCTTTTTTTTGCATTTTGCCTTTGTGTCAGCCTTTTTTTTATTTATTAAGAGCGAAGCTCTTTAGCAAATCGTAATTTAGAAAATCGTGTCCGCAGTTAGATGCCAAGAAATCGCCGAGCACACGCACGTGAGCGCGGGCGTCGCGGTGACCGCCAGGCAATTAACAAAACCAAGAAAATGCCTAGCGCTCGCGTGTGCGTGCCTCGCGGCGACCGCGCAGCGTCTCAGGCGCACGTTAGTTAAGCCAAACATAACCGCTTAGGGAGATTGGTCAAGATCAAAAAAAAAAAAAAAAAAACTGCAGCGTTCAACGTAATCGTGGCAGCACTTGTTCCGAACGAGAAAGACACGCATACGCCGGTCCAAGGTGATGTCCAATGATTATAACTTCCAAAAAAAGGGAACCAAGCTGGAAGATCCACCTTAGAATATCCACCTTAGAAGATCCACCTTAGAAGATGTGGAAGATCCACCTTAGAAAAAATTCCCCGCATTTCCCCGAGGGGAAGAATGTGAAAGTGCGAATGCACGAGTTGAATTTGCGCGGTTCGGTAATGTTCGCGAAAGAGAGATCACACACACACACACACAACTACAAAGAAAGAAAGATGCATTTATTCACAGACACCTATTTGTGTTTTCGTTGTACTTGATTGCTAGAGCGGATCTCAGCTTTGAAATTTCGTGTCAGTACTCCTTTAAGCAGGTGCATTAGCCCTTCTCACGCCCGATTCTTGGCCAATCCCCCACGTGGGTATGTGTCATGTCAGCGGCCAGGCAGCGCGCGCCCATCTCCCCCCGTTACCAAGGAAGACGAGGAGATTCCTGGCCAATCCCCCACGTGGGTATGTGCCATGTCAGCGGCCAGGCTGCGCGCGCCCATCTCCACGAGCGCGGACATCGCCGGTGGACGGTGGACGCAGGTTCAGGGTCGCTTAAGAAGTGCATTGCACTTAAAAACCGAGCTTACACCGATCCCCTCAAGGTCGGCTTCACTTCTAAACAGCAATGCATTGCTGAGAAGACAATTTTAGGGGACACATTATTTGAATTTATTGTAGGAAAGGGGCCGTGGACTCGGTGAGCGGTGGCCTCCTACATTTATTGAGTTGTGCGTAAGGCCCGGCCGGAACTGGGAGAACGGCGTAGACAAGCGACCGCCCAGGCACTCGGTGGTGTGCCGAATTCTCTCGCGTGGCACTGCGGACGCTGGCCAGGCATCGCTGATGATAATTGTGTAAGGACACGGATGATGATGATGATGATAGTGGTGCTAAATGCAGGTGGTAGTGCCGCCACTACAATATGAAGGCTTAAGGACCTTTTTTTTTTGTTCCCATACGCTGGTGTGGCGCAGTTTCACGATCTCACAGTTTCACGATATTTGAGTGGGCGCCGCATTGTGGCGCTACGCTCGTGTACAATTCTTGTCTACATCGCTCTGTTGCCGGAAGTAATCGGATGAATATCCCAGCCATAGACAGCTTCGCTTTAAAGTTTAAAGAGAAGACAATGTTCCTGTGGAGGTGGCATATTTTAAAGGAGCTTTTACGCCGAACGAATATTTCCGCGCATTACCGCTGGGGAATAATTGCACGTAGGTGTCCCTAAGAGGTACAAGGAAGTATTCGGGGTGGTAATAATTGCTTTAATGTGCCAAGACAGTGCCTTCCAGTTGGGTATGAAGGCTGGGCGAAGGTGAGCAGTCGGCGGTGAAGCCCTCGTGTGAACACCTTCCAGGAATGTGGATGCTGCCAGCAGGATGTCCGTGGCGCGGTCTGCAAAGCCAAGAACAGGGGTTCACCAAATGCCGCCTTAAAAGTACACTGACATGGGCACCCCTACACCTTTCAACCCGGAGAACGTTTGCCCCCGTCCTTGTTAGCATTAGTAATGAAAACAGCGGGTTTTTCTTTATGCGAGCCTGACGCCGCATGCGTGAACAGTTTTGCTTGGCCTAGTCACGAGAACGGCCACTGGTGGATACGTTAACGGCAGGGATTTCATGCGCCGTATTTGCCAAAATACAGGAGGGATTTCAAGCGCGGGTAACACTGAAGGCTTCCGCAATCGTTCATGGTGCTTTCATAAGCGTGGTCTCCCGATTAAGTTTGTTGAGTTTGTAATACCTAACAGCTGCAGAATTGTAGTTAGGTGCATAATCAAGTCTCTCTGAGCAACGCTGAAATGACACGAAGCAAGTATGGGTGGTTGCAATACATGCACTGACGGTCTGATGTCCTCTGGGAGCAACTCTAAACTTACGAAACAGGAAACGAAGCATTGAAAGAATTCCTCACACATCAACCAAAATCGTACGCCGAATCGAATACAGAATAGTATACACAAAATTTACGTCAAGTAATCCCTTGAGCCATCACAGAAGCGGTTAATCCTTAGAATTTGTAAAACAAAATGAAGGCACAGAAGCGAGACCGTTCAGCGAGCAAAAGTTAATATTTTTAATTGCATCTGAGTGTTCCGCACAACTATCGGCCACATTTATTCATCAGTTCCGGATTTCATTTATTAGCATCGGGCGTCCAAAAATGCCCAGTTGTCACCTTTCGGGGACAGCGGCGTGCGCTCGCGTTGTATACTGTAGCCTGCCAAAAGCCTAAAGGTACTGTTGATATGCAGGGCGGTATTTTCTCTTACCTTGGTAGAGTGGTGGGCTGTACGGTCCAGGAGCACGATCAGGGGACGAGCAGAGGGACGTGCATGATTTCGGACTAGTTGAGTGCAGTCCAGAGCAGGTGCAATGGGCCCCAGTTGCCGCACACGTGCCTGCCCCCGGAAAGGAAAAACACGAAGACACAATATAACGCGGCGAAGGACGAGTATAGATGGTATTCGTTAAAAAGTTTAGCGGTCAATTTCTTCGCTTGGCAACAGTGGAAACGGCCACAGACATGGCCGATGCGCCACGGACATGGACAAGTACCGCCATCCCGCGGAGCCCGACGTTACGAGTGACGGCGCACTCACACAGTTGCATAGAGGAGAAGAGGGGTGCCTGATCTGGGGGCCGTGCGCACAACGTCGCTTAGCAACAGACGTTTGGCCACAGATATGGCGGCGCACTCGCATGGTTGCTTGCATGCATTCCACGCCATTGAATACCGGTCATACCTCAACGAAGCCGGCCAACCGAGTGCAAAAGCTTGTCATCGTTTTGCACCCCTACTAGTACCGACTAGATGAAGACCTACTCTGCTGCAGAGAGCAGTTATCATAGGAGCCTGATTGAAAACATTTTTGGCTGCGTCTAATCTCACGGCAGCCGTGAGAATTACCTCCGGGAAATTCTCACGGCAGTGTGCATAAAAGCTGGCTGGCCTAAAATTTCCTGAATAATATTACGTCTCAATGTAACCTAACATAACAAACTCACCGAACCTAACGTAACGTAACCAAACGCGTCATAACCTATACCCAAATCCAGCCCAACTACAATAAACCTAATCTAATCCAGCCCAACGACACAACACAACCTATATTAAACGTAATTCAACACATTCTAGAGGTCCTGTGCGTCGCCCTCTCTATATAGTAAAATTCAGATAAAAAAAAAGGCATTAACAAAATCGCGATGACCGAAAAATTCCGGAAGCTAAAAAAAAAAAAACATCGCAATGTTGGACTCGCACCTGACCCTTCTCCGTTTAAAACCAAGTACTTTACCACAGCGTTACAGGGGCAGCTGTAAACAAGACGTTTTAGGGAATATTTATCCCATAGAATCTCAGGGTAGCCTGCTTAGCCAATGAGAGGTGACTGCCGTGAGAAATTTCAGACGGCAATTCTCATGGTTGCCGTGATAAAATACAAACTACCAATATTTTTAGCGGGGTTCGCACTACGCGAAAATGGATTATTTTCTCTACAAGCCACACCAAAAAGATAGCTGCAGAAGCACAGCAGTTCTGGGATATAACGAGGTTGTGTGAAAGGCACCCAAGAGGTTCTGGACATGTGGGTCCTGCGATGCCTGCAGATAGACACGTGTTTTTTTTCTTCAGACACATTCAGTGCCATCGCCACCGCTCACACGCAGCCCCAAAGACCGCAAAAAGACGTACGTTGATAAGGCTGGTTAATGGGAACTGCCAACAAAGATATAACAGCGATCAAACAGAGCGGACGAAGCACGGACCAAAAAATTGAGTGATATGGCACAACTGACTTCAAGGTGCATGCACTAAAGTTCGCATAATTAATACGATCGGTTGGCTTTGTCACAGGCATCTTACCCGTGGAAGTCGTGGCACGGGTTTGCCGGCACGTATTACAGGCGCTCCTCCAGCGAGATGAATCTCTTCCTGAAGGCGCCTTATCTCCCACGAGCACGGTGGGCATTGGCTGGCTGCTGGGACAAGGCAGGGGCCTGGCCCAAAGACGATGACAGCACGAACGAGGCTTAGCGCGAATAGCTGCCCGCGTTCGTGTCCCCGAGCGGTGGGTCCGAAGAACTCGTCTGCCGGCGGCCGCAGCTGGCCGTCCAGGCATTCCCAAGTAGTCATCTGAATCCAGTCCTCCTCTGAGATGCCTTGGTACTCCCGAAACAGTTCCGTGCGGAGGGCTTGGAACAAGACGGGTCTCCGTGACTTTAGAGTATGGAGTCAAGCGTTTTTTGTCCAAATTACGTAAGAACAAGGGGTACCAGGCCTCCCGAATGCGTCGGCGAAAGGAACTGGCTGTTCCTTGCACGTGGTCTCGAGGGGAACGAATTGGGCGATGATGATGACGGTGGGGATGCTCTTGAGGTTCCGGTATCAAATCGAAAGGGCAGTCAAAAGAAAACACTATTACGCAGCTTTATAAATAATAGCGATGATGATAATGGTGAGTTAATTTATTCAGTGAGAAAAGGCAAGAAGCTTTCACCAAATGGCGTGTTTTGTAGGAAATAGCTGTTGCACTGTAGATAAGAAAATAAAAGCCTGCAGAGCAAAGTTACATGTAGCATGTTGGCTCCTGTGGTGTATCAGTGGCGCTATCTTTCGGAGGACGCGCGCACTGGGTGCGCCTCTGTGTTGAGAGTGTCTCATAGATGTCATTGAGCGACACAAAAGAATCAGAGACAACGACCTTGAAAAAGAGGATGGAGGCGAAGAAGCCCTTAGATATCTACAGGGTCGGGAAGCAGGAGATCAGAATGGAAAAATTCTTCGATATTACCAAAGGGAGTGCATTGCTTTTTGAAGCCCGGGCGGGTTGCTTGAGGACAAAAACGCTTATACGAGAGCCGGTACAGGAAGAACTGTGCGCAGGCTGCGGCAGGGAGCGAGAAACCATGCGACATATTGCAACGGAGTGCAAAAGTATCCGTCCAGTCCTCAGTGAGGGAGACATGCAGCTTCCGGGGGCCCTTGGCTTTAAGGTTAACGGAAAAGTGAATTGGACAGCAGTAGAGGTTAGTAAAAGAAGGTTAGAATGTTGGTGGGTAAAGAGCAGAGAACAAACTGGGAAGACATGCGAACAAAGAAGTCAGGCTAGCACAAAAATTTCATAAAGGTATTTTTATTTTTATTTTATTTTATATATTTTTTATTTATTTATTTTTGAATTTTTTTGGCGAGGTGATTGTGCAGTGGCGTTACGACTAAGGCCGCTCTGCAACGCCACCCCGTTACAAAGGGGAAGCCCCTAAGCATCATCATCATCATCATCGGGATCGGAGCTAGCCAATCCCGTGTGTACGCGTGTCTCCGTGTGGCATAGTGAATAAACGGCCGCTCGTCGGATGAGTTGTTGTTTGGGCTTCAGCGGGTAAGGACGTGTACTCTCTGCTCGCGCCGCGGACCATGTCGGCGCCCGTCGCATCTCTCTACCGACGGAGCTGGGTAGCGAACTTCGTTTAATTTAAGAAGATCCTAGCAATAAATATGCTTAAGGCGCGCCGACTGAATACGGCTGTCCGCATTGAAGAAATATATTCGATTCGTACAGTGCACGGTCGATTACTGTACAATGCATGGGTGCACTCCTTTTTTGCAAATGGGGGCCTGCAAAAATGTACCGTAATTACCCGATTCTAACGCGCACCTTTTTTCCGGAAAAATAGGTCGAAAAATCGCATGCGCGTTAGAATCGGATACGAAACCGAAACTGCCGAAACAACGGAAATTTCGTCTCGCCCATCGCCATCTCGGCCATCTCAAGATGGCGCCAAAGCTTTAGCAACGATTTTTCGGGCGCGGGAAGCATAGGCGCCCAGGCTTTTCTATCGGCGTTCACCCAAATCGTCAAATCGTTCCACTTGCGCACTTGATAACAGCAATGGCAGCAGCGGCTCTCGCGCGTTCAAAACGAGTGGTCGGCTGAAGCGTGCGCCTCTGGAGAAGATCGCAGGATGGGCGGGCGAGGCGTGGGCCATGATCCCATCGATCATGGTTAAACGTTCGTTATGAAGTGTGGCATCGCGAACACGCTTGACGGCACCAAGGACGCGATGTTGTGGTCAGCAGAGAGCGACGAGGAGGGAGATGGGTGAGATTACTTCGAGAAATAAATCGCCCGTTTATCTCGCCTTCGTTTTTCTTGCTCACAAAGTTCCGTGCGCGTTACAATCGGAAGTGCAAGTTTTTTCGTTTTTTTTGCCAGGAAAATAGGGTGCGCGTTAGAATCGGGGCGCGTTAGAATCGGGTAATTACGGTACTTATTTGACTACCGCCTCCCGGGGGACATTCAAGTTTTGACACCGACAGCGACTGGGGGCTTAGCCGGAGCCCCCAACTGGGGTTGGGCGCACAGGCCTTTGAGCATACTACTAAAACTCTGGACTGAAAGTTTACTTGCAAATCCCTCGTGTAGCATGCTGCCTCTCAGAGTCTTTTCGCCTGTTTCCTAATGCTATTGCATTGTTTTTATTTACATGTAAATAATATTGTATTGTTTTCGCCCGTCAATTCTCGATTTCTTGTTTATTACTTTTTTATTTTAGTATTTATTTTTACTTTTATTTCTAATCCGAAGTTATCTCGCCTTTGTTCGTATAACAGTGACCTTCATCCCCCACTTCCTAACAAATGAATATGCTATTATTATTATTATTATTATTATTATTATTATTATTATTATTATTAGATGCGGAGCATCTCATGCTCGGGGATGTGTCCCTCCCTTCCTTGTCGTTGTTGTCCGCCGTCTGCACCCCCACTGCGCATGCCTGGCCAGGCACCACTGATGATGATGGTGGCAGGATGCCCCTAGAGATTGGCCAACCAAAGAATCCATCACGAGATAGCTTCGCGTTCAACCACCGTCGTCATCTTCCAGTAGGGGAACCCTGAGTACCACACTCCCACTGCGCATGCCTGGCCAGGCACCGCTGATGATGATTGTAGCAGGATGCCCCTAGAGGTTGGCCAACCAAAGAATCCGCCACGAGATTGCATCGCGTTCAACCACCGTCGTCATCTTCCCGTAGGTTAACCGCTGAAGAAGAAGAAGGAGAAACCCGCCGTGGTGGCTCAGTGGCTAAGGCGTTGCGCTGCTGAGCACGAGGTCGCGGGTTCGATTCCCGGCCGCGGCGGCCGCTTTTCTGATGGAGGCGAAAAGCAAAAACGCCCGTGTGTACGAGATTTCAGCGCACGTGAAAGATCTCCAGGTGGTCAAAATGAATTCGGAGCCCTCCACTACGGCACGCCTCATCGCCTGCGTTGCGTCGGGGCGTTAAACCCTACAATCAATGAAGTCTTGCATATCCCGTATGCCCTTTGATTATAAGCAGACCAGCTATGTCTGCTGAGGTATACTTTGGATTGTGCGTTTAAGATTGGGGTTGTCGGGGGTGCGATCAGCCCTAAAAACATGTTAAAGTAGTTCCTTGAGATAACAACTAACTAGAACTGTGTAAATGGTAACCATTATGCTATTATGCTATCATAATTATGCTATTATAACAATATTTGCACCTGGAAAATGTCAGTGTTTTCTTATGAAAGAACATTAGTCTTTTGATCACGGAGGAGTCAGAAAACAATGTATTTTCGAAATTAATTTTTACCCAATGAACGGAAATATTCTTCGAGTTAGTACTATATATAGTGCTGCGTAGAACAATGGTGCATTGTTTAAAACATTTGTGTTTACCGGTTTGGTACGCGTATACCGGACTTCCTAGTCGTCTATGTTATTATGCTCCCCTGGCCGCAGGCACGTGGGTGGCAGCTGGGAACCACTGGACCTTTTCTATGCTGCAGTCACCGATATTACTTTCAAGACTACTACTCTGCAATGCACACGTCAAAACACGACCATGGTCAGAGACTCAGAGGGCAGTTCGCCCTGCACTTGTCCCGTCGCCTCAGCCTCGTGGACAAGACGCAGTGTAAGGGGCGAACACTTCCGGTATGCGGAGGCGCAGCAATTGCCCACTTGATAGAGTGTCGTGGAGGGTCAACTGAAGATCTTTTACATAAGACAGCATATACGCGCTTATGCGGTCTTAGCTGCAACTCGCAGTGACGAGTGAGTCCACTGACTGCCAGTTATGAGAAGTGTCACTTGTTGCAGTGGCTAACACTGTCAGCTTCAGCTTTTAATTATCAGGAATCTGCGACACGAGGTACTTGCGCGGATTTACCCAAAAGTGGTCAACTCAGAGCATTCAGTGAGTGATAGCAATACAGAAACTACGTGGAAACACTCATCCGGAAAATCAAACGTTGCGAACGGTCCCATTAGGAAATAATTAGAGGCCTTATGGTTGAAGGTCACACAACTAGCACAAGAAAGATGTTATGGTAGGGCAGAAGAAAAACTTTCTTGCCCAGCGTAGATCTGCCTGTGTCAAGCAGGTGGCAATATTTGCGAAAAGAGTGTCGTGACCGTGTCAATTGAAACTCGGTATAGAACGACCTCATCGTGGATTCTTTCAAAACGCGTAAGTGCCTACGCCAGTCCCCATCAGACACCAGTTTAACGACAAAATATGTGGGTATACGACTAGGTGTCGACCCCGGTATGAACGATCGGTATATATACCGTCTGAATCAGCCCAAAATGGTATAAATACCCCGAAAATCACCTTTCAGACTAGGTCATTGATGCGTCTGGAACTACCAGGATAAGGCCGAATAATTAGTGAGGAGAGCTTCACTTGCTAAATGAATGCTGATTGCAGTGATACCTGAATACACCGCTACAGTGTTAAGGTACTTAACTTAGCTTGAGAAACGGGTTCCCTTCCGCGGGTGGAGTTCCGTAGCACAAAATGGACGAATGAAATTTCTGTAATTGCACAAGTGATTGCTTACGTAAACTTAGTGTAAATTCTCAATAATGCTGACATAATCTAGCAGAGGTCTGACGAAGGTATTAAATGTGATCAAAATAGTTTTTTGTTTTTTTTTTTGTTTTTTTTTCCTCATTAACTGCTTCGTTACAAATTTGCAAACGTCCCTCGCCCAGCGGACCTCATACGCACAGGGCAGATCCCAACCGCCCATACTTGCTCCGCCTCTTTTAAGCCTTGCTCGCAGGACTAGGATCCTACCTTTTAACCCTTTAACTGCCACTACCGAGATAACTCGCGAAACCACCCACGCACACCCCCTGCTACTCCCTAGAATACTCGTGTTGCTTTTTAAACTCGCTCCCTGCCACTGCCGAGACAACTCGTGCTAAAAAACAATTGCATTCATGTCCCGCCATCTATGGAGACGTCACCTGAACACATAGGACTTGTAAATCAAATTTTAAACAACAGATGGAGCTCACATTTTTACACCCGCGAACCAACTTCCACTGAACCAACATCTTAAAAAAAAAAAAAAAACCTGGCAGGGGGTGACGAGCAGTCAGAAAAAAACCCGGCAGTGAAAGGGTTAAAGCAAAAGCTTTCTCAGTGGGAATGATGACGACCTTTAAAAGAACTAATGCATTTTCCCGTAGACCGGTTGGTGTAGTGAAAAGCTCCGATAAGATCTCTGGACATGCGGCACGTGCATGAATCTGGGCTTCCATCGCGCCGCAACGTTTACTTCAAAATCGCGAAAGTGGAACAGTTCTGGAAAAGATAATACGCGCATCTTTCACGAGGAAGCAGTATGGCTTTATCTCAAACTACGTATCGGTATACATTTAGATCATTTGTAGATGTGTTTACGTAGCGCGCGCAAAATCGTCGCACGGGTTCGTGCTTCAGTTGCGATTTGGGCCTTTGAAGATTTGACGATCGATTACACGCACCTTCAGCGACGGTTGGACGCACTTTTAGCGAACATTTTGACGCACTTTTGGAGCGGTTTTAAATGCGAATGCATTTCTTAGCCCCGGGTTGTCTTGCGTCGTTGAGCGGCGTGCGCCTAGCAACAGCTGTGGCGCGCGCCTAGCAACCGGAGCAGGTGCGGAGTAGCGGAGGGCAAGGGGAGAGGAGGGGCGCGCTCGGCGTGTGGGGGCGCTCGCATCGCGGAGCTCGGGCGGAGTAGCGGAGAGTGAGTGGAGAAGAGGAGCGCGCCCGGCGCGTGAGGGCGCTCGCATCGCGGAGCTCGGGGCGGAGAGAGAGCTCGCGCGCGAGCTGGCTCGGGTCTCTCTCTCCTCTCCGCGTACCCCTCTCCGCTCGCTGCGCATATAAATGCAGGGAGCGCGCGCCTCTCTCCGTGACTGCTTGCCGACTGGCGCCTTGATAGCGGTGGAAGTCGGTGAAGTCGAATCCCTCGCGGCAACGATACCGCAAAGAAGAATTCGGTGCACCCAATGCATTCGCATTTCCGCACGATCCCCTTCGGGGAGGTGGGGGGATTTTTTTGTGAGAAACCGCGCCAAATTTCAATTTTCTTTAGGGATGGATGATAAATCTGCAAATAAACTACCATGGTGAGGTTGCGCCGGTATTAAAACTTCAACCATAACAAACTGAAGCCTTGTTCAGGAAAAGAAGAGAAATAAAAAATAATATAGTGCAACCGTTGTTCATTCCTTAGCCTTGAACGTGTCGTCTGCTGTGGTTGTTTGTGTCAGTGTTACTAGTAACGTTGTCCTATACCGCGCCTTGAATCCTGAATTTTAAATTAGCATCTACCGGCCATTTTTGCGAAGAAGGGAAAGATAACTTCACGTGCTTGACAAATTACTAAACATCACTCCTAGCAAAGTGATGCTATGCCCTCGCACACACTGGCTGCGTATCTAGCGCACGACCGAGCCATGCTAACCTCTTCCCCATTATTGCACGGAGTTCAAGAATCCGCTAAGACAGCACCCTAAGTCGCGGTGTTTATTTTATTTTATTTTTATTTTGCTTTGCAGGGCTCCCCCAAGTCAACCCTATTGCAGCACCCACATTCTTGGCCGGTGTTCAGGCGAGGCCCGCACACCGACTCGCCGACAGCGAGTTCACTGTCGCCATTTTCAGAAGTCACTGCAAGCGGGCCATCAATTAAACATTACGTTTCTTCAGCAGTTATATTGGTTGAATTTGTTCGAGCCATGGCTTCTACCTCGCGCCTGCACTTACGCAGATGCTCTTAACTTGTGCTGCAAGTCACGGGGTAAGCGTGCCGTCTAAATACTCGTTCCGTGCAATACGCCGATGATTTTGCTTCGTTTACATTACAAAATTTTAACAGCAGAGCTCTTTAGGGCGTCACAAATCCGTCCGGCGTAAGCAGAAAACCCAGAGCGCACGGGAGCGGGGGCCTCGCGGCGACGTCCCGCGTCCTCGGCACTCGCGTAGTGGCTTTAGCAAAAAAAAAAAAAAAAAAAAAACACCCACCGAGCGCCCGTGTGCGTTGTGGCGACCGCACGGCGTCGTCCAGGCTTGCGCAGCGCCTTACGCCATATTAGGAGCTCCCGCCTTCGTCATCGTGTAGTGGCCGGCGCGGCACGGGTGCGCTGCGCCGAAGACGACGACGAATCTGTCAAGCCATCCCTTCACAATCCACACTTGGAGACGGCCTTCAGAACAGCTGACGAAGAAGTGGAGGTCTATTGTGGCGAGGGCGAGCTAAAAAAATTCCCCGCATTTCCCCGAGGGGAAGAATGTGAAAGTGCGAATGCAGGAGTTGAATTTGCGCGGTTCGGTAATGTTCTCGAAAGAGAGATCACACACACACACACAACTACAAAGAAAGAAAGATGCATTTATTCACAGACACCTATTTGTGTTGTCGTTGTACTTGATTGCTAGAGCGGATCTCAGCTTTGAAATTTCGTGTCAGTACTCCTTTAAGCGGGTGCATTAGCCCTTCTCACGCCCGATTCCTGGCCAATCCCCCACGTGGGTATGTGCCATGTCAGCGGCCAGGCAGCGCGCGCCATCTCCCCCCGTTGCCAAGGAAGACGAGGAGATTCCTGGCCAATCTCCCACGTGGGTATGTGCCATCTCCCCCCGTTGCCAAGGAAGACGAGGAGCGCGCGCACCCGCAGCTGTTGCTATGTGGACGGACGGCGGTCAACGGAATTCAGGGTCGCTTATAAAGTGCATTCGCACTTAAAAGGGATTTTCTCTGCGCGGCTGTGTCGTGGGAAGGTGATGACAAAAGGGATTGCTACTGAATAGAGCACTTTACTGAATAAATGGTGTTTGCTCTACAGTGCAGTCCGGATTTGCACTGGTGGGTTCCGACTGCTCCCTCTCCCCTGACATCCGCTGTCAGTCTGGGGAGAGCTAGGTCGACCCCCAGCTCTGCTGTTTCTCCAGCCTTGCACCAGTAGTGCAAGCTGCGCCGACTCTGTACCACACCACGTGGGCTTGCCAAAACACACCAGCAGTTTCCATTATTCGCAACCCCACCTTCGAGCAGTGGGAGGCCGTGCTGTGCAGTTCGGACCCTGAGGACCAGCGACAGTTGGTGAACCGGGAACGCAGGACCGCAGCAGCCGCAGGGGCCCTGGACTGAGGGCTTCTCCCGCTTTCAAGCGCGAACCTTTTTTACTTGAATAAATGTTCCAAACATTCCCCGAATACCCAACCCAACTCTTGAGCATTGGAAAGCTGCGTTGCTCAGCTCGGACCCCGAAGATCAGCGACAGCTGGTACGACGGGCCATGAGTGCAGCCAGAGCTAAAGGGGCCCTAGAATAGGGGCACCCCCCCTCCTCAAGCAAACGGCACCCTTTTTTAACCAGTGTAAAATGAAGTTACTCCTCCTCCTCCTCCTTCCCATGACCAATTTTTTTCTTACCCTTGCCACTGTAAGGTTCTTTGTGGCGAACATTTCAATGCTGCTCTTGAGAGAAACACCAAGCAAAGCAATTCACGTGCTGCCCAACGGATGAAGGTATCTCCATTCTGAGGATAACCGCAAACAAGTTGCCGCCTAGCGTTCCAAGCTTTGCGGATCTATTTTTACAGCGAAGGTGTCTATGACTAGGATAAAGCAGATCGTCTCCGGCGACAGACCGAACGTAGACCAAATATTCCCAGCGTGCAGAAAACAAAGAAGAAAAAAAATTAGCAGTGGCTTATCTCGGCAATGCCAGGATATACGTAGCGTGAGCTACGGTTCAGCTGGTTATTCTTAGGTTTCCCGGTTGTCTAGGATTAGCTGATTATAATGCTTAATGCTGCTAAAACGATTTCCAATCCAATCCAATCCAGTCGCGGCGGCGGCGGCTCCGGCGCGCTAGCTGTGCGCAGTGACAAGTCACTGCTCCCCGCGCATGCGCAGCACGGCTCTCCAGGAGCCACGCGAAACTGCTGAACCTCGGCCAGTGTAGCTCACGCTACAAAACAAGGTCCTGTGATCTCCATATTTTTACGTATGACGGCTTATACTACCCATCAAGAAATGTCTTCCTGGCAGTAATTTATGTTCGGAGGTGAAGCTGACTTTAAAGGGATCGGAGTAAGTTAGGTCTTCGTGAGCTGGCTTCCCCACAATGTTGTTTTACAGGGAAGCTGAAACATCACCTCCACCGCCTCTCTTCCGAGTTGTGTGTGCGCTCTCCGCCACCCGCTGCGTGGTCCTTCTCTCTCTCTCTCTCTCTCCCCCCCCCCCCCCCCTACTCCCTGCACGCTCTTCAGCGGCTACCTGTGCGGTGCTCTAGAGTCTGCGCCGTGATTGGCCTAGCCGTGATTGGCCTAGCACCAGCCCCTAAGGGGCTTCGGCCCTACATATAATTGAGGCAGCCTGGAACTAATGGCGCGCACACTGGACAAAAAGCGAAGCTGGCTGCCCCACCTAGCTTATTCTTAGTTTGGCTAAGTTCATGCGTGTTGTTTGAAAACTCGGCCAAGTGTTCTGCGTGGTGCCGTCGTCAGCCTCCCAAAGGGCAAAGAACACAAGGTCATTGAAGTATGTGCGTACAGTGTACGCGTGGCCCCGCCTTTGCGGTGAAGGTCCAAGAGTAGCGGAGGGCGCAGCGGGACGAGCGTTTGCTCAAAATATTTGAACTTTTTTTTTTTATTTGCGATAGAATGCCTGTTGGCATAAAAACATATTTACAGGTAGAGATGGAATAATTTTTGAACTCGTTCGGTGGCCACCGTTCGACTTGTGTCGTCTGACGGGTGGGACGCTAATTAAGAAGTTAATTACCGTTATCGCTTCCTCCCCTTTTGGCTTCTTCCATTTTGGCATATTTTCTTCTCTTTGCACCGTCAAAACTACACCACTCGTCGTAACAAGCGATAAAGTGAGCCACCCCGCGACGCGTTTCCAAAGCCGCACTTGTACCAGATGTATCGCGCCTCCGACAGGTGGCGGCACGAGTCCCGCCCGAGCGCGGTGAGGCAAGCTTACAGTGGTCCCAGGGCGTGCGACGACGTCACCGCTCGGGGAGGTTTTTCAGCGCACGTTTGCCGGCCAAACCGCCAGCTTAAATACGATCGGTGTTAAAATACCAATTCATCTCGGCCAGTTTTCCTTAGTGGGTATGCGCCAATTTAATAAGGCCACGGCTTATAACGCCACCGCCTGGTCGCGCGGCAGCGCATTCTTTTCATGAACCCTTCGAAAACGCCCGTCCTGTACTCTTTCGCGAAAGACATTCAGGGCTACACCTGCCCTCTGCACCCACAGCCATGGAGTCCGTTCCTCTTCCGGGCCCCCCGCTCGGAGCCTAAAAGAAGGGAGGTAGACTCTCAGCAGGGCTGAACGCCGGTGCCTACACCGGAGTGTCCGCGCGGCCCGGTCGGCTTGCTTCAGGGAAACGAGAGCGGCACCTCGGGCCCACCGCTCGAGGAAAGGACGAACGCGGGGCACTGGCTCCACCAGGCGTCGTTCGTGCTCTCGTTCTCCCTGGGCCTTCTCACTGCCGCCGTCCGGTATGCACTGCCCAACGTGCTCGAGGAAGGCGTAAGCGTCTACCAGCGACGGTACACCTCGCCGGAGGGCGACCTGTGGCGCCAACCCGTGCCACGACCTCCACGGGTGAGACTCCTGTGGCGCGGAATACGGGTCGTGGGTTTTCTGGTCAAATTTTAGTGGAGTTTGAAATCCACTGTGTCATGGTTCTCAATTTCGGGTCCTCTGATTTTAGCCGTGATTGTCCTTTTGTTCACATGGATTACAGTACGTTGCCCATGACCCCATCGGCTACCGCTTCTCCGTCTCTTTGGTGGTGTTCTAGATCTGGCGGACAGGCGCTGACAGAGGCTACAGTTAAGGAGACAGTGTGTCTTGTCCTAACCTTAAGGCCACGGGGATCCCCAACTTCTAGTTTCGTGGGGCGTTTGTTATAAACCTGAAAAAATGTCTTCCCTGCTACCCTTTTGCTATTGCTTCTTGATTTAGAGCATTCCGTCTCCCACTCTGCAACCACTCTTAAAATATTTTATAGCCGATGACACTAACCACAGCAGCGTAAATGCTTCCTGAGTTGCTACTAGTTGGTGCGCAAATCGATGATTCAATTCGTAGGGAATCCGATTCGGGGGTTTCGTACAGGTATACTCAGCTTTCGCAAAGGTCTACAGTATTTCAGTGTCTCGTTCTTCCGACATGCATGTGTGGGGCAAGTTGGATGGTGCGCAAATCGATGATTCAATTCGTAGGGAATCCAATTCGGGGGTTTCGTACAGGTATACTCAGCTTTCGCAATGTTCTACAGTATTTCACTGTCTCGTTCTTCCTAAAGGCATGTGTGTGGCAAGTTGGATTCACTGGACATTCACTAAGCTCCATTCAACGAGACCATCGTCAAGGGTGACCCTATGCACCGGATACGCCTCCACTGGACAAGGGTAAGAGAAGATGCCGTCGTGGTCATTTTCCGCTGCTTAAGCCTTGTGGGATAGCCAAATGGCGACGACAGGCATTTGGCCTGATAGCTGCTACAATAGCGCGGTCGATGCAGTGTCACGAGTCATCTTTTGTAGCTCATTTATACGTGAAAGGATACTTTTAACCCGCTTTTGCGCTCTGGGACGCGACTCGTACGGATCGATGAGTCCACCGCCTGCTTCCTGGGGAATGCAGCCAGTGTTAACAATGACACGCAGTGTCAGCTCCGGGTGATTGCATGTGCGCCGTGACAAAACGCTTTGACGCAAATTCAGCAGTCCATGAAGGGGCCAGCTAAAACCCACTCAACGTGTAATTCCAATACTGAATCTTCAGTGAAATGCTGTGCTGTGGAATTTGACCATACAATGTAGCAACAAGGGAGGAACATAGTTGACAGCCCCGCCTGTTTGCCAATGAAACGAGCCTTTTCAGAGGGCCAATGACCCTTTAATGGTTCATTTATCAACAAAACAAGGAAACCTAAGATGGCCTTCCCAATATTTGAGAAATGGGCCGTGTGAGGGGCAGGTAAGCCCTGTATTGAACGATTCTACGTGTAGCCTATGCCACTCAGAAGGGTTTATAGTTTGACTGACCAGGTCCTCATGAAAATTGGTCCTGCGGAAACATCGCGAAGATGAATGCGCGGCGACGTTCACAAAAGTGTAATTTAAAAAGGACCTCAACAACCGAGGGCAAAGTGGCCCCGGTGCGTCGATCATTGGCCAAAAAGAGAAATAAATTTGGGCAGACTTTAAATGTACCTTCATAAGCGGTGTAAAACTGTGTAAACAATGACTATTCTCGCCCGAGAATCGGCGCACTGGGAAATTCGAGAGGCAGGCCGGCTGCTCAGGAAAGCATGTTCACCTATGCCGATAGACTAGCGTGTCGCTAATACATGCTACTCGCCGCAGTAGCCGTTGTTTTAACGCAGAAATCTTCCAAGAAATGACATGTTAGCCGTCCGGTACACTTATCAGGGATCACAAATCATGACCGTGAAACGGATTTTGAGGACCTTATGTAAACGTTATTCTAAAGAAAACAGTGGGTATGGCCATCTAAATGTCAGATACATCGAATAACGTGCAAAAGGAATAAGAGCGATAGACACGGTATTTTGTCGAACTGCATGTATTACCCTAAAGCAGCGGTTCTCAAATAGGGGTCCGCGGATCCCAGGGGGTCTGCGAGAGCATTTCAGGGGTCCGCGAAGCCTCCCTCAAAACTTTCCCTCCTGCAATTTTTTTTGTCGATTTTGACAGCGCTTTCTTGCAATGCAAAAAAGGTGGTTTCGCCGCATTTCATGTACGTTTAGTTTTTCCGCGTAGCACATAGTTTCACATCCGATTTTTTCGCAACAGGCCAGCAATGAGAAGAAACAAACAAACCAAAAGGCAGCGTATAGGTGTTTAGAAGTCTCGTACAAATTTTTTGACATTATGACACCGATCAACATACGCTCCATCGTGGGGTCCCCCATCACTTTCGCAAGCCCAAAAGGGGTCCCCGGGGCGTCATCGCTGAGAACCACTGCCCTAAAGCTTCAGTCGTACTATGAACACCACGCATGCAATCCTGTCTTCACGGTCTGCTTTGGCGTCCATTTTCAGAAGGAGACAAACATACAAACAAAGAAAGCTTTCCCGCTTACCATGTTAGAGGCAAATTAATAAGCGCAGCTTCTGTAAGGTATTACTCTTACCATAAGCGCGTGTCCAGCGCTCTCGCGGGGCCGGGCCAAACGTCCTTGAGCGCCCCTTTCCTGGCCAATCCCCATGAGTGGGTAAGAGCCATATCTGCTGGCCCCACCATCACCACCACTACCAGAGAAAAATGAACTGGTGTAAGGAATGGCACAATCAGGGCTCTTTTGTAGCGGCAAGGTGAAATGCTGCAGTGCTTGTCTGTGCTGGTCAGGTCAGGTCCACTTTTCTGGCCAGCTTTCAGGATACGTCATCAGCGCCAAGTTGTCACCAACTTCATTCACCTCCGCGGCTCGTTCGGGAAGTCAACCGCATGGATCAATAAACGAAATATTACGCGTCTTCGGAGATTTCTTTAACGTCGTAGCTTCAAGCACATGCATCTTGACATAGCTTCGAACTCGTGCTCAAAGTCAGCAAATCAAATGTCCCTCTCAACTGTTTTGTAAACCGCGATACCCCAAAAGAGAGGTTTTCTTACTCTTTTAAAGTCAGAATGGAACATCATGAACTTCTTACTTCCAATACTTACATGAATCGCTGCTTGTTTCCTTTTAGCTTGTGTTTTTTTCACGCTTCTATTGGTCGCCTCCAAACCAAATCCTTGCTGCGAATATTCAGACATTATATTCTTTTTACGTCCGCGACTATCGCCTCTCAGCTGCTTCCGTTCATGTGAGCTTTGCTGTCACTAGCTGCGTAAGAAAGGTGATTTGTGAGAAAGTGGTGTCTACGCCTTTACTAGTAAGTCGATATTTTGTCAGATTAACTTTCGTTCGTAGTTCACATCCAGCCTTCTGAAAAACCACTGTAGTCTGTTGGGGCACCGAATTGTTTCGTACTGAGCCATTCGAGCGGTTTTGCAGTGAAGCTGATTGCTGGCACGATGGTTAGTTTGTAGGACTCCCTTTATGCGGACAGAAGCCGAGGGCGGCTCATGCCCACGCGCAGAAAATGCACGGTATCACAACTTCTCTTATGTTTGCCGACCTGCCTCGTTGTTTTGGGCCATAACCTTCTCCACAGGTATGCGGCATTCGTTTTTGGACCATCATCATCATCATTCTTCGCATAGGTCCGTCCGAGACGTTGGCCGAGAACAATGTTTACCAGAGCTATAGACAAGCAATGTAGCGAACGCTAGCTTGATGCTGCATGGGCAAGATCAGCCACTAAAAAGAGGCTTGCATCCAATGTGAATGTCTAGTGATGACCTATTTGGCAGAAATTACGCATCTGCATTCCCTCAAAGGTGAACGGCAGGAGTAACACGCTGCGGTAAGACGCCAGATCCGTGGATTAAAAAAGAGACTCGGGTAAAACACGTTATCACTTAGCTAAGATCTCGATCTTCCGCAGCAGCAGTACTTTTCCGAACTGTGAAAATTCTTAACGGTGCTTTCAACTTAACAAGCTGCAAGGAAGATGCCCTGAGGCATAAACACAGGAAAAATAGAGTATTGACAAGATAACTAGTCCTCATTACGGTGGTTGAATCAGCTTGGTGAGAATAATATTATTTTTAGAATACACTTAAATAGAGGTGAAAATGCTGCAAAGAACTTAGTTAGTTGAACGGAACGGCGAAAAAGTAGGAGCTTGAGGAGGGTGCAGGTCAAAGCCCATGATCCACCGGCGCATGCGTTGGCGGATCATGCGTCGGTGGATCATGGGCTTCACCGACGCATGCGTCGGCGGTGCCAGCGTCGGTGAAAATTTGACGCACTTAATTAAGTCATATAGGAAGGGAAGACATAAAGAACAGACCGTATATATGACTTAATTAAGTGCGTAAAATTTTTGTCACCCGTCATCTTAGGTTAAGGCCTCTACTTTTGTTGAGAATATCGCGTGCTCAATTCTAAGCGTAAATGTCCTCTGCTACATACAATCGAACACAGATATATCGAACACGGGTATATCGAATTATTGTCTATATCGAACTCATAAATTATCCCCTTGAAAAATCTGTGTAAAAGTATAAGAATTAGTACGTTTATATCGAACCGTATTTTTCCCGACATCGGGTATATCGAACGCCGCGGGAGCTGGTAGGTGCTCTTCGGCGGTCGCTGCACCCCCGATTGAGGTTGAGGAGGATGTGGAGGAATGCGCGGGCATCGCGAAGGTCGGGTACAGGAGGCGACTCCTCGATAGGTTTTTGATGAACCTCCGCGTGGGCACCGAGCTTAAGGTTGACCTGCTGGGAGCCATACATATGATGACAAGCGCTTGGAACGGCGTGAAGAAGGAGACCGTGGCCAACTGCTTCCGGAAGGCAGGCTTTGTGACGGCCGAACTTTCCGAAGCTTGCGAAGACGGCGACGACGAGTGCATGTGCGACACGTTTCGTGAGTTGTCGTCCCTTTTCCCGGCTGCTGTTCCAGCCGGAGTGTCTGCCGACGACTTCGTGAACGCTGACACCAATTTTCAGGCTGTTTCGAGCCTCGGTGACGAGGATATTGTAGCTGCGGTCGCAGGAACCCAGGCCGATAGCTCGAGTGGTGAAGATCGTCCGGACGAGGAGGCGGCTACACGATCGTACTCCGCGGGTGAAGTGGCCGCTGCGTTCAGCTTGATTCGCCGTTGTTGCGGCGACATGGAAGGAACTGGGCTGTCGCACCTGGACGGCCTCGAGAAGATTGAGACCACCGTCTTTAATTTCATTTCCAGGACGAAGAAGCAGGTCAAGATCAGCGATTTTTTTTTTCACGGAAATAAAGCGTCCTGTTGCGTCGTGAGTGCGGAATTAGTTGTCATTCTTGAATGCGCCCATCGGTAAGTGATCGTTCGCCATAGGTGAGGTCTCAGAGCCCATATTTTTTATATCGAATTTTTCATATATCGAACTATTTCGCGATCCCCTTGGAGTTCGATATATCCGTGTTCGACTGTATTCCACAACGCCCAGCACAGGCTTTGTGGATTTAGAGATGCCGGCGTCCCTTGACCCACAAATTCCACATTATCGACTGCACTAGCTAAACGAGTGATAACCTATATAACGAGATTGAGTGTCCAAATGTACGCAACAATGCGCAACGCCATGACACTGATGCAGAGAATACCACGTGGTGGTGATGGTTCCAGGTTCCAGTGAAATGGCGCGTACCCACTCAGGGGGATTGGCCAGGAAATGGGCGCTTTACCGATATAAATTATGTAATTTTTGTAGGGAAATAAAAATATTTAAATATTAGAATGGATTAGCAGTAGATGACTAGAGAAATAAAAGTAAGGAGATTAGACAAATAAAGAAAGAAAAAGTAAAAACGAACACTATTTAATGAAAATTAGAAGTAAGAAAGACGAAGAAAGAAAGTGGTAAAGACGAAGCAGGGAGCTAGGCGCGCATATATTTGACAGGGGAATCCAGTCTTATCATAATCATCTTGATCGCCTTCATTATGACCCTAATAATTATCTCCTTTATATTCATCAACATTCTAATAATATTTTTCATCTTCTTCATCTCATCATCTCTCTCACCACCATAATCATCGTCATCGCCATCAAAAACGTCGTCGTCATCGTCGTTGTAGCCATTGCTATTGTCAGTTCTCCCGGAGAACATGGGCCAGTAGAAGCCACGCATTCCACTCACGGCCGCATTCCACAGGGCGTCTGCACTGTGGCCAGGCCGAGGCCGGCCCTCCTGGCAACAACCCTGGAGCCTTCCCTGCTCCTTCCGGGCCCTCCGCTCGGAGTATACACCAGGAGCAGGGGGGAGAAATATTTGACGCGCTCTGCGACGGAGATACGGGGATGCCACACGGCCGCACGGGAAGCCAGCTCTTCAGGCCCAACGCCCGAGGGGACAGAAACCCCGGCCTTCCTCCGCACGCCTTCGCCGCGGCAACTTCGTGCTGTGCCCGCGGGCTTCAGGCGGTCAAGCTGCGGGAGCGTGCACCTGTGCGACGACTTTTGTCGGTGAGCATCTCGTGGCTGAGAGGGTACAAGCCAAACATTTCCTGGCAGAGTCCCTGCATAGGCTTCCCATGGATACAGTAACTTCAGTTTCTGTATGCCTCCGGCACCATCCACTGTTTCGCTTGGAACTTTCTTGTACTCTTTCATACAACTGCTACAAGGGCCCCGTTGTTCTGCCTCCGTGGCGTAGACTAGGAAATCCTGGGTTTGGGAGCAAACGTCCCGGGTTGAAGCACTAGGAATACCATTATTTTTTCCAAAGATCCGTGATTTTTGTTGTAAAAGATTCTCTTAGCTCAATTCTCCGCATTTTTTTCGTAGGTAAAAGTGGTTTCTTATTTCGAGTTGATGAAACTTTAGACGAGGGGCGTGGTTTATCGAGTTCAATTAACGTTTTGTGTTGCACCGGGAGCTCTGGCCTCGTCCTATCTTTAAACGGAATATCCCTGTAGGGGAGGCCATCCACCTCCCTTTTCCTACCAGACAACGGCGCTTACCCAAAGACAGCAATAGCGTGTTTTACAAGTTTTACGTGCATGCAGTGTTCATAGAAGTGCTGGGATGGGAAAATATTAATTCAGATTAAATTATTCGGTATTGTCGTGGCGTTCATTGGTGTCCCCACCGCATGTTTTCTGTAAACTGATACCTCCTGCTAATTCCCAGATGGGTAAACTGACGGGAGAACATAGGATGAGCAAGAGAAAGTATTTAGTCTTTCCCATCCTTTCCTTTTGGGGGGGGGGGACAGAAATCGCCATCAGATGGACACGGTAAATTCCCGTATAGAGGAGAGACAAGGTATCTTTCTTCCATTCTCCCTCTGCTCCTACCCCGATATTTTTTCTACCTTGGTTGGATCAGCCGTCGTACCGACCCTGTCCGTGGGCATGCTTCCGCGCTTTCTACGGTGATTCTCTGGCCACTCTTTCATTAAAAATGCACTCAAGTCAGCCGAATCCACGTGGACTTGTTTGCTCGAAGGTTGATGCACAGGAGAGGGAGGGACTGTCGTAAGTATGCGACAGCGCGACGGTAAGCCTAACGTCACGCTTAAAAAGGCCATGCAGACAAAATACAAGTGCCCCCAGCGCTTGTATGACAGCAAATGATAACGTATGCACTGAGAAATTAGTCAATTTAGGATAAAATTTTGTTTCTCCCGCCAAGTCGAGTGTTTTCGAAACGTCAGCAATAAATTCATAAGCGCACGTATTCAAACGAACTTCCAGTGCGTCATACGGCTCTGCAGCCTTGCTTACCGCCAGCCCTTCCAGATGGCGCTACTATACTCGTCTAACAGTGCACCGTTGCTTTGTTTTTGACCGTATTTGCACCTGGCTTGTTTTTGTTACTGTATAAATCGTTTCGTGAACATATATATCCTCGACAAAGAGGGTCACGTAAGACAACGTCGCTTACGCCAATCGGCCAGTGTCGTGTAAGACAACTTCAAAGCGATGGAGTGCCGTGCAGCCGAAACAAGCGTAGTGCGCCCAGTACCAACAGCAGTGCACATATGTACTTCTATGCTTACGTGTATCTTCGTAACTTTTATTGTTTACCGCACCATTCTTATTGCTGTGAAATGCATATGTATTACATTTAAACGCAAATCGGCAAGCTTATAGGCCCTGCCAAATTTGCATTTGCTTTTTCCGGCCTCAGCCAATAGCACAGCCGGGCATATGATATCATAGGTTATGTTGCGGGAAATGAGCTGGTGGGTCGCATGATCATTTTATGTTTTCCTAATTATGCAGTTTATTTGAGCGAAGTGTGCGTTAAAAGTGGTATCAGTATGATTATAACCAGGCAATCTTCCGAATGAACCAAACGTGTGCTTTGTCCACATGGCCCCTTAAAGGGGTCCTGAAATACCTTCCGCCGATGCATGGATCTACATGTAACCAAATAAGACAATGTATTAGCAATCTCCTCCTGCAAGAATTTTGTTAAACCGATGAGTATTAGCTGATAAATCGTAAATCAAAAACCGCGCATTATCGTCGCGCCGCGTTTCCTCCTCTTTTCAACTGTTGACGGCGCGCGAGCACTGCCTCCCATGATGCTGCGCTAGTCAGCGGTGACGTACTTCCGCATTACGCTCCTCCGACTGCCGTCTGCTACGGGCAAGTTTTGTTGACACCATGAATCCCGCACTCTGCTCAAGGATGGATAAGCGAACGAAAAATCTGGCCGCATGTGTGCGGTGGCCTGGCCTTGCCCTTTCGCGGTGTGCGTTGCTGCAGTGCAGCACGTGACTTTTAATCGGCGGCAAACTCGCAGCCGCTGGGGAGGATCTTGCGCTCGGTCCCTTTCATGCACCGCGCACTGTTTATCCAAAAAGCGCCGTATCAGATGTGGCCCCCGCTGGTGCCGGGTCTTATTTTGCGGTGGTGGTAATTCCTGCCGGCGCCATGTGAAAAAGACATTTTAAGCCGATACAGAACCCGTGCACAAAACGCTTCAATCATGTGACCAGTTCAGCTTGGGGCGACGCGTGGTGGAGAGCGGCAACGTTGGCTAAACATGCTCCGGCGCGGCTCTGAGCTTTCTAGCGCTGGAGCGAGCGCCTTTCTTTGACGATCTCAAACATCGGTTGCCTTGGCAACAAGGCACAAACCGCCCCAGAGGTCAGTTACGGTTGCGTGATCCCGGTTCAGCTTGGGGCCCCACCTCGCGGCATATGGGCACTGCAGGCATACTACTCACTCTCATTTGGAAGTGCGAGATGCGTTTGGCATTACAGGAGGCGATGGTGTGTGTGTTGTGGACGCCTTTGTTTCGCGATGAAATACGACGTTGTGCTTCTGCGGGTGGATAGTGCTTCCCATGGCCTGGATTATCTTTCTCGAGCGACGTACGACTCAACCTCGCATGGGGTATGTGCAGTGTGCGTGGCTAAAAGCCATCGCGGCTTGCGCGCCAGAGTTAAGTGACTTGCTGTTCGTCCCCGCAAACCGCGCGCGAGGTGAGTGCCGAATTTACGAGGGGCAGGAGGAGGCAGCCCATCGTCTGTCAATCGCGGTTCAGACTTGCAACGCATGTTGTGACGTTGTGTTCGTTCGAAACGCATCTTTGGATTGTTTTGAAGTGGAAAAAAAATGTATCCGTCAAACCTGGGCATTCGGCTCAGGGCGTTCTCTGCGATTGCACGAAAGAAGTGCCACGGGGCTTCAACGCTTTCTTTATGGGACGTACTCCGGTAAGAGAATATCCATGTCGTGTTATGGCCGTGTTGCATTCAATACGAACGGTTAAGCGTTTGTTTACACTTGTTTCGTTTGTCGTAAAATGTCCAAGCACTCCGGCACTACGCTGGCAGATCAGCCGGCGAGTCGACGCTGAGCAGACGACTCATCTCTTTGCCGGAAGTGCGTGAAAAAGCCGCCCAATAGCAGGATGTCTACCTCATGACGAACATCGGGGAATCGATGATGTAGACATGTGAAGATGGCGGCGACCAAAAACACGAAGGAAAGGGGGAGAAAAAAGCGACAAACTTTGCAACAGAAGTGTGAGCTTTCCGCTGCGCGTAAAAGAGTAATACTTGGCCCAGATGACCTTGACGACCCAATCTAACGATTGCGCTACTTCATTTAGTGTGCTCAAAATGCCTTTCAGGGCCCCTTTAAAGGCCTAACGATATCAACCAGAACCCGCGAGTCGACGTACGATGACTGACGTTCCCTGGCACGTCGTGAGTACCAACTTGTAGGTTGACTAACGTTAGAACTGAAAATGAGGCGTTAAGCCTAACGTCTGTGAGGTTTTACGTCAACTGGCACCCATAGAAAAAAAAGCTAATTGTACATTAAGCTGCAGCTACACATTGTCGTCATAAAACTTTGAAGCGAAACGTGAGGCCTAGTTTTCGGCGCATATCTGGCAGTTGCTGCTGTAATCCTAGCATTGTGACATACAGGGTAATTGATAAATGTGACCACGATACGATGTACTTTTATAAAATTTGTTCCTAAGCAAGCCGCTTTTTTTCGCATTCAAATTTTACACGACGGTCTCACTTTGTGGTCTGTTTTTGAACCACTACGGACGTACGTAGATGGTGTTTGCCTATTTATAAGGAAAATAGAAGTGTTTTTTTTACTACGGGAGAGACAGAGGCGAGCTTAAACGCTAAGATGGGGTGTATGGAACAAAACGGGTGATGAAAAGGAACCATAATTGCCTATTTTGTCTTGTTCTGCTCTGAGCACCCTTGGTTCATATTACAGTGTCTATTGCGTATATTATACTTGTGCAGTGTGTAATTATTGACGCTACGCTCTAAGAACGTCTAGTACGGCCTACTTTATCGGGCATGCATTTGTGATACTGGTATTATATACCGCTAATCAAACGAGCCCCCGCAGGTTTGAACTGCAGTTGATTCGAACATTTTGACATAGGTTGCACTCCGGTTTTTGTCCACTGTGACTTCTTCGAAGTCAGGGTGTTCTGGAATGAAGCTCTCATCGGTTCTTCTTCATATATAATTAATTAATTATATATAACCTGACTCGTAAGTACTACCAGCTAAGTGCAGTATTTTGTGTCTATAAATCTTTACATATTTGCAAACACTTTTGAAGTACGGGCGGGGTATGAGTGACATGATGGAATTGCATCCGTGGTGAAGGCGTAGGGTCCAAGAAGTACTTCTTCCCGTATAAGGGTTGTCTCGTAACACCATTGCGAGTACATTTTGGGATTTACTCCCAAAGGCACCGTGCCGTGCACCGTAGACCAAAGGCACCGTGCGCCCCATGTTACTCGCACATTGCCATGGGATTTTGTGATAACGGGATCGCAGCATGCAACAGGTGTGTTTAGCGCGGTAATTCTTTCTATCCGCATTCAAAAAGGGTGTTCGATTTGCATACACTACCTATTCCACGCAGGTGGACTATCCCTTCGGCTCGCGACAACTGACCGACGGACAGCGGCCCAACGACCGAGGGTGTCACTGGTGCGGCAAGATTGGTCACCGCACCAAGGCGTGCCTGTGACAGCGCGCTCCCGGCACTAGCGAGTGTGAAGACAGGAACACACTCAGCCGCCAGAGGGACAACTGCCAGGGCCACCTTTTGCAAACGGTGGATTCTAGGCATGCATAAACCACAAGGACCTGTTTGACGCGCCTGTTGTAATAAATATGCGATATATGGCAATACGCATGCGACGTGCATCTTCTTCTTCATCAACATCATCATCATAACCCCCGTTATTTGCATTAATGCAAGCGGAAAATACCGCGCAGAAGAATGTCCATGAACTCGCGACCGGATTGTTCTGCAATGTATGCATCTGCGTACCATTAGCGGCAACCACAAAAATTAGGGCCGTTTCATTCTGTGAAGATGAATGAACAAGAATGCTACCTTTTGTGAGATCCCTTATCTAGGAGTAACGGCCCGAACTGGCAAAGGCTGCAAACCCTGCCGGCACTGGACAACACACAACAGAAATGGGGCGATTACGGTATCGGGAGTAGATCACACCCGTGTAATACGCTCATTCCCGGAGGCATGCGAGCGTGAGGTTACTGGTCGGAAGAGATCCGAAAAGGATAATATCTATTGTAATGCAGATAAAGAACACGCACGCAGCGACTACCCAATGCCGTGCGGGAAGCAATGTACCTCGTCACTTTACAGCAGTGTGCAAATCTGTTTTAGTAAATGCTAAATGTTGCATTCTTGTAGGTGATATGACTACACGATGTCGAATGTGTTAGGGGTGGGGGCGGTGTTCGTGGAAAGGCTAATGCGTGTCTTAGTGTGAAAAAAAAAGTCAATTCCCGCTAATGGCGCCTTGGGGAGGAGGGAGGGACCTCACAGCGTGTTTATTAGCTGTCAACTGATACGTGAAGCGTTGGATACGCTCGTTACAGTGGCCTGCCCTTCACCGTGACTACTGAATTCTCATATATGCTAAATTCCGTGTTGAAAAAATTGTAATAGACACAGCAAAGCGGCGGCCTTGGGGAGAGGTGTAGGACGAGTCGACCGCGAACATTCGCCGAAGCAATTCCCTCTTTTGGCTACGCTTTCCCGTACACAAATTGTACTGGAGATTTTCGTTGCAACATGCTTCCTTGCAATTCTTTTGGTGTTCTGCAGAGAAGCTAACCAAGAGACTACATTGTAGAGGAGCCGAACAGGCGTGTACGTCACGTGAGAGAGGCAGCCTTTTGCATTCCCCAGCAACGTTTTGCGAATAGAAAATGGGCTCTTGCCGGAAAGCGTCGCAAATCCTCTGCACTGCATTTTTACTGGCCGCGGACTCTGCTTCAAAATTATATAATACGCAGTCCTCTAATCATTACGTTCGTCCTTAGTGGGGAAGGAATGTTATCGTTTGGTTTCGGAAGTGGTGATGTTTCTTACCCCTTCTAAACAATGTCGTGTGCCTAATCAAGACTCCCACAGATGAGTGTCTGACCTGTAGCCGAGCAGCGACGCTTGCATTGAAAGGTCGCGACAAGCGATGTCCTTCTGCACGAGCAGCGAATCAGGCAGTTCCGGAAAAGATGTGGGAATAAGTAATATGCACTTATGCGTAATCTCGCAAGCAGAGCTTTGAGGGCTGCATAATTGCGATTTTGGGCTGCTATTCACAACCATCCAATAGAGAGAGAGAAAAAAAGGGCTAGAGATGAAGGGGTATATATATATATATATATATATATATATATATATATATATATATATATATATATATATATATATATATATATATATATATATATATATATATATATATATATATATATATATATATATATATATATATATATATATATATATATATATATATATATAAGAAAAGAAAACTTTGAACAAGGTAAAACCACGATTGTTGCCAACGTTTCATCAAAGAGACTTGCTTTCGTCAGTCTGTGTGTGTATATATATATATATATATATATATAGTATAAGTAAAGAGTCGGATACACAGCAAGAACAATAACAAACAATGTTTACTTACGTAGCGGCAATGGGACTTGCCTTCATCAGAGTAAAGTTACATGATTACAGAGTAAAGTTACAAGTTACAGAGTAAAGTTACATAATCATGTAACTTTACTCTGATGAAGGCAAGTCCCATTGCCGCTACGTAAGTAAACATTGTTTGTTATTGTTCTTGCTGTGTATCCGACTCTTTACTTATACTATTTCTGCGCGCTTTGTGAGTTTATCTTTCTCTAGATTTATATATATATATATATATATAAAGCGAATCAGAAAATGGGAAATGAGGGCCTCGGTGAATTACGACAGAATAAGGGTTGGCAGTCAAGAAAACCTCGGAAAGCAAAGGGGGGAATGTGGTAGGTCATAGAAACAGATAAATTTTTTCAGTCAGAAAGAAAGTGGTGAAAAAATGCCCGCCGGGTGGGATCCGAACCTACGACCTCCAGAATACCGGTCTGGTGCGATGACCACTACGCTACCGGCGGGGCTGTTTCCCCACCACTTTCTTGGGTATTTATGTTAAGGTGTTTTTGTTCCCTGCACTTGGGGGTGGTAGCCAGTGCCAGGCCACTCCGACAGGATGCCCCTAGGGATTGGCCAACCAAAGAATCCATCACGGGATAGCTTCGCGTTCAATCACCGTCGTCATCTTCCCGTAGGGGAACCCTGAGTAGTATGCGAGGCATTCCTCCTCCTCTCTCCGACGCTCCTCTCCTCTCCGGTATCCCTCCTCTCCTCTCCGAAGCTCCTCTCCTCTCCGGGATTGCGCAATGAATGGCAACACCTGCGGCTCCGCGCGCGATAATGCGAAGTAGCTTAGGGTTAGAGACGCGACGGTAGCCGCTGCACACTCCGCTGGGGGCGCCACTGTAGCTCCGCGGTATAAATGACGCGCGCGCACGCTCTGCTCCCCTCATTCTCCCCCCGCAACGCCGCGATCGAACTGAAAACTAATGGGAACTTGAGTCGATCCCATGACTGCTTCACGTACTACTCAGGGTTCCCCTACGGGAAGATGGTGAAATTTTTTTCCTGTTGTTCATCCAAACCTGCGTCATTATTTCCCTCGATCGCTGTTTGTTTTTTATTTCGTTTTATTTTCTTTCAATCCCAGCCTCTTCTCTGTCCTTTTCCCGATAATAATAATCACATCGCGGCACAATAGGTACACAGCATTTTCATCTACGGGCCACTCACGACCACAGCAGACGAGGCTGATCATCATCATAATCCCCACTATGCGGACTTTTCTCTTTTTCCTTGCCAAATTGTTTTTTGTTTCCCAGTTTGTCTTTACAATACGTTGCGCTCTCATGATTCTGTAAAAGTAGATTCCGTAATTAAACAGCTTGCAATGAAGTTTATTGCTCCTACTTCTACTACTGTAGTTCACGCAGCCGGCTGCATCCCGTCACGTCATTTTCTCTTTCCTTAAACCTATACTACAACTTAAGCATGTTGTTTTCCATCCTTTGATGCACTGTTGCAAAATAGCACAATAAAAAATACAAATTCATCTTGGTCAATCTTCCTGCGTAGATATGCGCCATTTTTGTTTGGGTCACCACAACCAGCACCATCGCCTGATCACGCGCCGAAAAAGGAAGCAGCGCGTTGTTTCCTTGATCCTATCGAGGGTGCTTCCTCAGTATTCTTCCGAAAAGGAAGACCTTCGGGCGAACGCCCGACGGCGCCGTCCACAGCCATGTAGTCCGTCTTTCTTCCGGGCCATCCGCTCGGAGCCTGAAACAAGGGAGGCAGACCTGCAGCTGAGTTGAACGCCGGTTCCGTCGCCGGAAGGGGCCAGGCGGCCCGGTGGACTTGCTTCAGGGAGACGAAAGCGGCACCTCGGGCCCATCGCTCAAGGAATAGGCAAACGCGGGGGGCTGGCTCCGATGCCTCGTTCGTGCACGCGTTCCCCTGGTCCTGCTCCCTGCCGCTGTCCGGTATGCACATCCCTCCGTGCTCGAGGCGGTCATAGGCGTCTGTCAAGGACGGCACATCTCGCCCGAGGGCGGCCTGTGGCGGCCACCCGTGCCACGGCTTCCACGGGTGAGACTCGTGTGTGCATCTGTACAATCTCTGCATTCGTATGTACGATCTACAATCTATTTCTCTCTTTATCAAAGGGAAGGTCCCTGTTCGGAACGCCAATAAACAACCTTCCCGCTACCTACTCCACGCACGTGGACTATTCCTTCGACTCCCGGCAACTGACCGACGGACAGCGGCCCAACGATCGAGCGTGTACCGGTGCGGCAAGATTGGCCACCGCGTCAAGGCGTGCCCGCTACGGTCGGTTCCCGGCACTAGCAAGTGTGAAGACAGAAACACACCCAGCCACCAGAGGGACAACTTCCAGGGCTTTCGCAAACGGTGGATGCTAGGCATGCATAAACCACAAGGACCTGTTTGACGCGCCTGTTGTAATAAATATGCGATCTGTGGCAATACGCATGCAACCTGCATCTTCTCCTTCATCAACATCATCATCATAATCCCCGTTATTTGCATTAATGCACGCGTAAAATACGGCACAGAAGAATGTCCATGAACTCGCGACCGGAATGTCCCGTAATCTATGTATCTGGCTGCCATTAGCAGCAACTACAAAAGTTAGTTCCCTTCCATTCTGTGAAGTTCAATGACCTGCGAAGCTGGGCGCAGTCGACGGTGTGCACGAAACAAGCCCCGTTGTCCAATCTTGTCCAATCCGCCGGTGTAGGCATGCGCCAGTTTTGTATGGGTCACGTCCCAACCACCACCATCACCTCATCACGCGTTAAAAGAAAGGAAGTAGCGCGTTCTTTCCACGAGCAACTGGGATCCTGCCACGGGGATCTTTGCCGTGCGTTGCACTCATTCATCCTGGAATCAGTCCGTCTGCCGTGTTAGACATCATTTGGCCCTGCTGGATCCCCGACAAGTATATGCGTGCCTAGCCCACTGCTCCGCCTTTACCACATTCTTTCTTCGTGCTTCTTACTTCCAATTTTCATTCAATGGTGTTCGTTTTTACCTTTTTTTTATTTCTTTCTGTAATCTCTTTACTTTTATTTCTCTAGTCATCTACTTCTAACCCATTCTAAGATCTAAATATTTTTCTTTCTTTACAAAAATTACATAATTTCTTTCGGTAAGGCGCCCATTTCCTGGCCAATCCCCCCGAGTGGATACGAGCCATTTCACTGGTACCACCGCCACCACCACATTGAGGACACCTCTTCAGTATTCTTCTGAAGAGGAAGACCTTCAAGCGAACACACGACCTCGCCGTCCACAGCCATGGAGTCCGTCTTTCTTCCGGGCCCTCCGCTCGATGTCCAGGAGCAGGGAGGCGAGCCCTCAGCCGGGCTGAACGCCGGTGCCTCTTTCGGAACGTCTGGATGGTCCGGGGGGCTTGCTTCAGGGAGACGTGAGCGGCTCGTGGAAAAGGTGA